>NC_063341.1:60629856-60651401 GCF_021869965.1 Rhincodon typus | reverse complement strand
CACATCAAGCAGATGTTCACCTGCACATCTGCCAATGTGGTATACTGTATCCGCTGTACCCGTTGTGGCCTCCTCTACATCGGGGAAACCAAGCGGAGGCTTGGGGACCGCTTTGCAGAACACTTACGCTCGGTTCACAATAAACAACTGCACCTCCCAGTCGTGAACCATTTCAACTCCCCCTCCCATTCCTCAGACGACATGTCCATCCTGGGCCTCCTGCAGTGCCACAACGATGCCACCTGAAGGTTGCAGGAACAGCAACTCATATTCCGCTTGGGAACCCTGCAGCCCAATGGTATCAATGTGGATTTCACAAGCTTCAAAATCTCCCCTTCCCCCACCGCATCCCAAAACCAGTCCAGCTCGTCCCCGCCTCCCTAACCTGTTCTTCCTCCCACCTATCCCCTCCTCCCACCTCAAGCCGCACCCCCATCTCCTACCTACTAACCTCATCCCGCCCCCTTGACCTGTCCGTTCTGCCTGGACTGACCTATCCCCTCCCTAACTCCCCACCTACACTCACCTTTACTGGCTCCATCCCCGCCTCTTCAACCTGTTTGTTTCCTCTCCACCTATCTTCTCCTCTATCCATCTTCTATCCGCCTCCCACTCTCTCCCTATTTATTTCAGAACCCCCTTCCCCTCCCCCTTTTCTGATGAAGGGTCTAAGCCCGAAACGTCAGCCTTTCTGCTCCGCTGATGCTGCTTGGCCTGCTGTGTTCATCCAGCTCTGCACCTTGTTGTCTCTTGAGAGATATACCTGTCTTTTTCTGTAAAGGAAAGAAACCTCCATTGTTCTTCAAATGATATAGCTAAATGAATACTTTATAAAGGGACACAGGAGCTACCAAAATTATTTTCCTGGAGAAGGATCTGGCTTTCCCTCTAGAAGGTTCAATGAAATCTGAAGTCTTAATAAACAGGATAAGTGGAGAGTATATTCCTCATCCATTGCACAAAGTGCAAATGGACTGTAACTTGTCATCTACAAATACATTATATAAGTATATGAACAAGGAACAAGAGTAGGCTATTCAGCCCTTCAAGCCTGCTCTACCATTTAATAAGAACTTTGCTGATCTGATTTTAACCTCAACTCTGCATTCCTGCATATCCCCAATACTCTTTCATCCTCTTCGCCAACTAGAATCTATCTACCTCTGCTTTAAAATAATTAAAGATTCTGCATCCAATGCTTTTTGAAAAAGGGAAATCCAAAGACTCACAACTCTCCAACAGAAAAAAAATGTTTCCTCATCTCTTTTAAATGGTTGCCTCTTCATTTTTAAACTATGATCTCTGGTTTTAGATTCACCCGTGACAGGATGTGTGCTTTCAATATCCATCTGGTCAAGTCCCCATAGGAGCTTGTATGTTTCAACTGAGTCACCTCTGATTCTTCTAAACAAGGATGGAGGCCTAGCCTGTCTAGACTTTCCTCACAAAGCAATTCATTCATTCCATGTATTAATGTAGTAAACCTTCTCTGGACTGCTTTCAATGCTTTAACATCTTTCACTCAGTACAGTGACTAATATTATACGCAGTAGTCCAGCTATAATTTCACCAATGCCCTGTGTAACTGAAGCATAAGTTTCTAAAAAAAATACAAAAGAACTGCGGGTGCATCAAAACAGAACCACAAACAGAAATTGTTGGAAAAGCTCAGCAGGTCTGACAGCACCTGTGGAGAGAAAAATCAGAGTTAACGTTTCAGATTAAGTGACCTGTCCTCAGAATTTTCATAATCTTGCATTCAATTCCGCTCTCAATAAACATAACACAATTAGTTTTCCTGCTTACTTGCTGTATCTGCATACTAATCTTCTTTGATTCATGCACTGGGAACTCAGACCTCTCTGTACCTAAGAACTCTGCAACCTCTCATCATTCAGGTAATGTGCTTTTGTTTATTCTTTCTGCCAAAATGCATAATTTCACACTTTTCCACATATACTCCATTTGCCAATATTTGTCCATTCACTTAACCTATCTATCTCACTTTGTAGACTCTTTATGTTGTCTTCACAACTCACTTCACTACCTATCTTTGATTCATCAGCAAATTTAGCTCCATAGCTTCAATCCCTTCATCCAAATCATTTAAACAGATTGTAAAGAATTGAGGCTACAGCACCGATAACTCGTGACATTATGCCAGCCTGAAAAAGTCCTGATTAATCCTACTCTATGCTTCCTGATTACCAGCCAATCTTCTATGCTTCCCAATATGTTACTGCTTACCCTATCAGCTTTTATTTTTCTCAATAATGCAATGTTGTACCTTATTAAATACCTTCTGGAAATATAAATACAATGAATCCACCAGTTCAGCTTTATTTACAGTACAAATTACTTCTTCAAAGAACTCCCTTTGATAAAACCATATTGGCTCAGACTGATTACTTTGAACTTATCCACGTGCCCTATTATAAATTCCAGGCTTTTTTTAACCTATACAGTGACCAGAGCCATGGCTAAACAAAGTCAATCACCAAAGGTCATAATAAGGCCATAAGCAGATATCAGAGTAGCTGAGACCTTCTTTAAGGATAGGATAATTCAGGGGAAGAATTTGACATTAATTACAGCTCAGAAAGCAGATACTAAGTTAAACAAGTCAGTGGTGTTACTGAACTGCATTCATGATTTTGACTTCTGCTCCCCCCTTTATATTTATGTCTTGACAGTATTATGTGTCTGTAAAAGGGTCACTGGGCCTGAAATGTTAACTGTGCTTCCTTGCCATGAATACTACCAAACTTGCTGAATTTTTCCAGCAATTTCTGTTTTTGCACAGCATTAAACTGCCCATGAAAATCAAGATGTACTCTAATCATTATTTGTGTCTATGAGTACTGGACTTTACATCGTAAAACACATAATACAGTTTGAATAATTTCACATGCATGTTCTTCACTCTATCCTCAGCATCCATTGGGAAGACTGCACTACAAATCTCAAAATCTCACACTAAGCCCAGACAACTCTGCTGGATAATGTAAGTAATCAGCATGGAAGTCCAGTGTATTCTGAAACAGTTACTTTAGAAAGTTAGCATCTATCAAACAAAATCCAGGTCAACACACAAATGGTACAAAGACATGCTTCAGGGAAGTGGAGGTGTTAAAGCATCAAACCAATGGTACTGTTAACATTAGCCTACAAAAAAATTCACTCGACAGCCCTGACCCAAACAGCCTTTGTCGCTGTTGAAAAAGATCAATAACAATGTCTCTATGCTGCCTCTGAACAACATCATAGAGAAGCATCTGTCTGCCATCTGAGTTCCAATGCTCAACTGTTTCCGACTTCGTACGTCAAGTGTGGAGTGATATAACCATCTCTATGTTCTATATCAATAAGTCTTCACATCCATCATCTTCTTCCATCTCAAAGGACAAGCACGATGGCAGTGCAAAGCCATTGTGAGTTACAATGGGACAAGTGGACAAACAGCACGAGAAAGTGTGAATATCAGAATAATGAGTAGCTGCCATCCAAAAGCACAATAAAGGAAAAACAAGAGTAAAATCCAAACATGCAAAGAGAATATTGTCTGAAATTGAATCCAGAGACCTTTATGGTATGTCATGGAAAGATGAGGTGCTGTTTTTGGGTTCGTTTTCAATTTACTAGAATTCTGCAGGGAATCAAAGACCTGAAGGTCGGTGTGAGAATAAGATAAAGGATTAAAGACAGTGATCTGGAGGTTTGGGCTGATGCCTGTAGACTGCGACATTCCAGAAACTGATCACCCACTTTGAGATTCATTGTTATTAGCTCTGAGCATCTAATCAGTCTATTAAACAATGCAATAGCCTAATTGATCTGCAAGACCTAACAGATACATTGACTGGTGCAGTAATAGACATGTAAAGAGAAGAAACAGCATGTGCAATACAAAAGAATGAATCTTTGCCCCTTTGCAAATGCACGTAATAAATCAACAGGATGAAAAATAACAAGCTGAAAGAGAAAATTTAAAAATGATTTTATACTCATTAATGAATCGCATGCATTTGATAATTATCAACTTCCATCTCAAAATAGGAAGTAAATAACTTATCTTTCTTTTCAATGGAAATTAAAGTTTCTTATAAATAAAAAATGACCTGAAAAGAAATATCAGAGCTCCACACATAAAATTTTAATACATTCCTAATTTAAAGTAAAATGTAATGTTTGTGTTAAGAAACTATTTTCATTATGGTTATGTGATCCTGAAATCAATATATGCACAATTGTAGTCCAATCATTCTCTATATAGATGACATTTACAAACCATGAAACTATATGTAACTTAGGCCACAGTCCATATTACCTCTAGAATCTCAGTTGAATTTAGGCATGATGGATGAATAGTCTGTCCTCACCAATATTTATTAATACTTCTAACTAAAAGACATTAAACAATCTCAATCTAATTCCTAGAGGATTGAATCTTCAGTGCAAGTGACTGCTGCATTCAGGATTGATTGAATTTCTGTGTAATCGCACTTGGAAAGATCTTACAGATCAACAGTCTTTGAAATGGTAAACTCACAATACTCTGTTCATTTGCAATTGGGATACAGTTTAGTGTCTGAATAATGTGCGATAAGTTACACGTACAGTTTTCCTCCACTTGGTGCGTAACATTCTGACATTAAATGAATAGACACAGTGTCATCTGCAGCTCAGTAGTAGATGTAGTGTTCCTGTTAGAGTGAAGGGTAAGGCTGGTAAGATTAAGGAATAATGGAGAAATGAAGATATTGAGGTTCTAGTCAAAAATAAAAGAGATTTTTTTTTAGATATAGACAACTTGGTTCAATTGAATCTCTTCATCAATATAAAGAGTGTAGGGGCATTCTTAAGAGAGAAATCAGGAAGGCAAAGAGGGGATATGAGATATCATTGGCAGATAAGGTTAAGGATAATCCAAAGAGATTCTACAAGTACATTAAGAGCAAAAGGGTAACTAGAGAGAGGGTTGGGCCTCATAAAGATCAAGGAGGTCATCGTTGTGTTGAATCCCAGGAGATGGGAGAGATACTAATTGAATATTTCATGTCAGTTATTACAATGGAAAAAGAAATGGCATCGAGAGAATGCATAGATATGAACTTTGATTTTTTAAAAACAGTTTACATTATTGAAGAGGAAGTTTGGGAGGTCTTACAGAATAGAAGGTGGATAAATCTCTGGGACCTGATCTGATGTATCCCAGAATGTTGTGGGAAGTAAGGGAGAAAATTATGAGATCCCAAGCAGGTGAGATGCCTGGTGACTGGAGGGTGGCTAATGTTTGATTAAGAAAGGTTGTAAGGAGAAACTGGGGAACTATAGACTTGTGAGCCTGACTTCGATTGTGGATAAATTGTTGGAGATGATTATAAAAGAAAGGATTTATGGACATTCAGAGAGGCAAAAATTGATTAGGGGTAGTCAGCAAGGTTTTGTGCAAGGAAAAACATGTCTCACAAACTTGATTGAGTTTTTTGAGGAAGTTACCAAAATGGTTGATGATGGCAGAGCAGTAGACGTTGTTTACTTAGATTTTATTAAAGCCTTTGACAAGATTCTGCATGGTAGATTGATTAGTAAAGTTAGGTCACACGGGATTCAGGGTGAGCTTTCCAATTAGATACATAATTCACTTAATGGCAGGAGACAGAGAGTAATGGTGGAGGGTTGCTTTTCAGACGGGGGGCCTATGGCCAGTGGTGTTCCACAGGCATCAGTTCTGAGTCATTTGCATAATGATTTGGGTGAGAATATAGAAGGCAGGGTTAGTGAGTTTGTGGGTGACACCAAAATTGGTGGCATTGTAGACAGTGAAGAAGGTTTTCTAGGATTACAAAGGGATCTTGATCCAAATGGGTCAATGAGCTGAAAAATGGCAGATGGAGTTCAATCTAGATAAATGCAAGGTATTGCATTTTGGTACAACAAACAAGGGTATGGCTTATCCAATTAATGGTAGGGCGGGTAGTGTTGTAGAAGAGGTGCAGGTGCATAATTCATTAAAGTTTGTATCACAAACAGACAGGATGGTTAAAAAAACATTTGGCATGTTTGCCTTCAATGTTCAGTCCTTTGTGTATGGGAGTTAGGACGGTATGTTGAGAACGTACAGGACATTGGTGAGGCCTCTTCTGGAATACTGTATCCAGTTCTGGTCAGCCAGTTATAGAAAGGATATTATCAAGCTAGAGAGGGTTCAGAAGAGATATACAAGGATGTTGCTGGGTATGGAAGGTTTGATTTATAAGGGAAGGCTGGATAGGGTGGGACTTTTTCCACTGGAGTTTAGGAGGTCGAGAGATGACCTGATAAAAGTTTATAAAATAATGAGATGTATAGATAGAGTTGATGGCATTTGTCTTTTCCCTAGGATGGGGGATTTCAAGACTAGGGAGCACATTTTTAAAGTGAGAGGAGAGAGATTTAAAAAAGACATAAGAGGCCAATCTTTTACACAGCGGGTGGTTGCATGTGGAATGAACATCCTGATGAAGTGGTGGATGCAGGTCCAGTTACAACATTCAAAAGACATTTGGATGGATATATGAATAGGAAAGGTTTGGAGGGATATGGGCCAGGAGCAGGGGCAGGTGGGACTAGTTTAGTTTGTGATTATGTTCAGCATGGGCTGGTGGACCGCAGGGTCTGTTTCTGTGCTGTATGACTCTATGAATCTATGACTTATTACCTGCATCAGAATGATATGGGTTCAAGTTTAATGTCAAAACCTGAACACAACACCCCAGGGCAGTACTGTTGGCAATGCTGTGCTTTAGGACAAATATTAACAGAAATTTTAAAAGGCACCACAGTCAACACCTGACATCATTTTAACGACCAGGGCAGCAAGGAACTCTAACAAAATCAAATGTACGGTAATTTGGGGAGAAGCTCTTCATGGACTGAAGTTATACTTCATACTCTTGTACCTCAAACCCATGTAGCTTTTTGAGACCATTCCCCTCAACCCCAGGTGATTGCTGCAGGAGTTCCTCAGGGCAGAGTTCTAGCCCCAATCACCTTCAGCTAATTCAGCAATTACCTACATTGCAACAAAAGGTCAGAAAAAAGAATGATTGGATAGTCCAATTCCATTTGCAACTCTTCTGATACTGAAACAGTCCATCTTTTTGTTCAGCAAAAGCTGAAAAACATTCAGATTTGCACTGGTATACGGCAAGGAAGGTTTGCGTCATGCGAGTGCCAGGTATTGACTATGTTCACTCAGAGAGAGTTTAACTTCTGTCCCTTTGACATTCAATGGTACCACAATTACTGAATTCCGCTACTAAGTGGACTCTGATAACTCCGGTTTGAGAACAAGAGAAAATGGTGTTTGCTCTGCTCATCTTCCCCCAGCATAGTAGCTAGAGGCACCATAGACCGAGGAGTTTAAGGACTGAGTTATGAAGAAATATTTTTAACATTGAAATAATGTGCATGAGAAGGTAATCTCATGGGAGGTATATGATCATCTGCAGGATATGAAACATCGATCCTGATCATTATCAAAAGACAAGCCATAATATGTAAAATTTATCAAGAAATGGATTTATTTCAGACATTAGGAAGTATTTAATTTGGCCTAACAATTAACTTATTGCTAGATTGTGCAGTGGAATCAGAACTCTGGAATCAGTTAATAGGCATCTGATGCTGAGATGGAAGAACAAACACAATTACCTCTTTTATATTTCTTTCATCTCTGTGATATCTGTTGTATGCTTAGTTCATGGGCCACTTAGGACCAGCATGCTCTGACAGTTCGTTTTGTAACCATGATGAACCCTGTGCAGAAACCTGAACTACTGAAGTACGGTTGCCTATGCAGCAAAAATATAATCATTAGTTAGAGATATCACAGCAATCTACATACTAATAAAGCAGCTTGATCTGACCTGCAGAAGTAGTACTGTGCATAATTAACACCTGTCAAGTAAGTCAGGATAACACTGAAGTTATAGTCAGCATACAAGCAAATACAATCTCATCATCACAAGCTGTAACAGCTCTGTACGAGCACTGACTGCTGTTCAAATTGATTAAAACAAAGATAATGAACCATGGTGCAAAATATAGCCAAGAACACCTTTGTATGCTTCAGCAAAATGAGGCAGTGGAGAGACAAATCCGCAAGGAAGATGCTTGTGGAGATATTGTTGAATGCAGCCCAGCATCCTTGTACCACTTGTTATCTCAATCTTTGTCACTCAGATTGTGATACTGGGGGTTTTGTTCATTCCTGGATTACAGGTGTTATACGATGCTTGAAATGGCCGTGTTAATTAATGGAATACTAATAGTAACAAGAGCAACATACAGGGAGTCTTCTCTCTCAAGTTGGAAGGCATATGACAAAGTAACCATTTCTATTTTATTAAAATACAACACATAACTTTTTAAAACTGTTAGATGGTCTTGAATAGTCATAACTTCATGAATTATTTGATGAATTGTTAGTCCATAAGAAATAGTAGAATGTATTAGATTGTTGATTCAAGGGAGGTCATTGTTCATTCTAGAAACATAAGCACAATAATCCAGTTTTTTCATCCAACCTGATTAAAAAGTAGTTGCTACCAAGGAGAGTGTCGGAAAAACCAAGCTTTGAAGGTCCAAAATGGCGGCAGAGTAGGACGCTTCTGCCGGAGCCCCTCTGCTGTACCTGTTCTTTTTCTTTCCTTTCTTTTTATTTATTTCTTTACTTCTTCCCTCGCATCATCTCCCTTCAGCACCAGAAGCGAATATCAACAGGCACTGGCAGCAGCGAGTCCTGGAGTGCAAGCCCAGGGAACGAGACAGAACAGCGCATGGGCTGCGAGCCCTGAAGCAGCACCGGGAACAAGCCGGTAAAGTGTGTGAGCTGTGAGCCCCGGAACACAGTGTGGACTAGAAGCCCTGGAACATATTGTGGGCTGCAAGTCCCGAAACACAGTGTGGGCTGTGAGTCCCGGAACACCACGTGGGCTGCAAGTCCTGGAACACCACGTGGGCTGTGAGCCCCAGAACACTGCATGGGCTGTGAGCCCCAGAATACCACTTGGGCTGTAAGCACTGGAACACTGCGTGAGCTGCGAGTCCCGGAGCTGTGTGGGGAATGAACCAGTACAGCACAGGCTGTGAGCTGTGAAATACTGCAGGGGTATTCCCAAGAACCGGAGCAACAGGAGGTACATGAATCCCAGTAAAGCACGATTTACATTGTTGCTGCTAAGTGCCAGTGAGGACCGTACTGGAGGCTGGTGTGATGCAGGACAGTTGTTGGAATTGGGCCTGGCACCACGTGCTGACCTGCT
Organism: Rhincodon typus; assembly: GCF_021869965.1. Taxonomy (NCBI): domain Eukaryota; kingdom Metazoa; phylum Chordata; class Chondrichthyes; order Orectolobiformes; family Rhincodontidae; genus Rhincodon; species Rhincodon typus. Next base: position 60,642,093 of record NC_063341.1, on the reverse strand, counting down.
GCTGTTTGATACTCTTACTGGACTGTAATGTAAATCCTTACCTTTCAATCCTCTTTTGTGTAACAACATTATTTCTTTTTACTTTGTAAGATTTGTACCCAGGTACTTGTACCTGAGAAGGCGCTATTAAAAGGCAGCCATTGTAAAAACTTTTCACTGTATTCCTATACTTATGTATTGGAGTACAAGCGACAATAAAGGATATTCTATTCAATGAAGGATATTCTGTTCTAAGGATAAGGGGGAGGATTAAAGCAAATATTGGTATGTTTGCAGTTAGTGAATTTTGACCTTGAAATAATGCAAGTGCATGTTTTTTCCTTGTCTCCCAAATCAATGGTGGTATTAGATCTGTTCATTTTAAAATTGAGGAAGAAGGAGCTTACACAAGAAAGCTTAACTACCAATTCTTCACACTTTATAAAGGCAAGAATAACCACATATTTCAGTATAGTTCTGTCAGCAATACCTGTTTTAATTATGTTGCAATAGTGCACAGTATGAGACAGATTATGCAGCTCTTTGCCATGGCAACAGGTATCGTGTTTGTGCATTCTGAAAGAAAGCAAGGGACTTGGATTTCTGTTTATGAGCTTGATACCACTGAAAGCCAAACAGCACTTATTAGGTAGAGATTGCTATGGTTACACCTACTGCTCGCTGATGCTGAAAGTGAACATTCAAGTTTTTTTAAAAAAATATAATCATAATCTGACTGCATTTTAAAATACATCCAACAATACAAAACAAATGCAGAATAAGAAACAGAGCAAATAATGTAAGAATTACTTTTTCAAGAAAAGAGTGGAATGTGTACACTAATTGAGATTAGTTTCTATTACATATTTGCAAAAAATGCAATTAGCGATCTTATTTCTACAAGTTTTGGCTAAAATCGAGTTACTGTTTATCTATGGTATGGGCACCTAAAGTTGTAATTATGTATCATACTGGTGTCCTAGATGTTTCATCTTTATTGTTGTGAATACCTAGTTCATCATTCATGTTATTATTTTTTGGAAATGTTCAGTTCTGGGAATTTTCTTGTTTTAAGAATGAAGTAATTCAAACACTAGGCTTCAATAATTGTCGGAATACCTCAAGGAACGGTAGTACTAAAGGTGACCCACATTTACCAATAAGGTCAGGCTGGAAGAGATGGACCAAAAGGCCATAAGGTACAGGGGCAGAGTATTTGGCCCACCAGGCCTGCACCGCCATTTGATAGCTGATATGTTTCTTAACCCCATTCTCCAGCCTTCCCCCGTAACCCTTGATCCCCTTACAAACCAAGAACCTATCGATTTCAGTCTTAAATACACTCAATGACTTGGCTTCCATAGCCTCCTGAGCAATGAGTTCCACAGAATAACAAGATCTGGCTGAAGAAATTCCTCCTCATCTCAGTTCTAAACAGTTGTCCCTTTAAGTGAGGCTGTGCCTTTAAATTTTAGTCTCTTCTACTAGTGGAAACATCTTCTCCACTTCCACTCTATCTAAATCTATCAGTATTCTGTAAGTTTCAATCAGATACCTCCTCATCATTCTAAACTCCATCAAGTGCAGATCCAGAGACCTTAACACTCCATTCATCCCTGGGATTATTCTTGTGAATGTTCTCTGGTGCCCCCTCCAATGCCAGCACATCCTTCCTTAGATATAGGGCCCAAAACTGCTCACAATATTCCAAATGCGGTCTGACCAGAGCCTTATACAACCACGGCAGTACATCACTGCTCTTGTATTCTAGACCCCTTGAAATGAATGCCAATATTGCATTTGCCTTCCTAACTGCCAAATGAACCTGCGTTTTAACCTTAAGAGAATCCTGAATGAGGACTCCAAAGCCCCTTTGTGGTTCAGATTTCTGAAGCCTTTCACCATTTAGAAAATAGTCTACATCTCTATTCCTCCTACCAAACTGCATAACTTCACAATTTCCTACATTGTATTCCATCTGCCACTTCTTTGCCCACTCTCCTGGTATGCCCACGTCCTTCAGCAGCCTCCCCACTTCCTCAACACAACCTGCCCCCCCCCTAACTATCTCTATGTCATCTGCAAACTTAGCAACAATGGCCTCAGTTCCTTCATCCACATCATTAATGTATAAATTGAATAGTTGTAGTCTGAACGTCAACCCCTATGGAACTCCACTAGTCACCAGCTGCCATCCTGAAAAAGACCGCTTTATCCTTACTCTCCACCTTCTGCCTGTCAGCCAATCGTCTATCCATGCCAGTACCTTACATTTAACACCATAGATTCTTATGTTATTCACCAGCCCCCTGTCCGGCACCTTGTCAAAGGCCCTCTGGAAATCCAAATACATCATGTCCATTGGCTCTTCTTTGTCTAACTTGCTCATTACCTCCTCAAAGAATTCTAACAGATTCATCAGGCATGACCTCCCTTTGATGAAGCCATGCTGACTCATCCCTATTTTACCATGCATGCATGTCCAAATACTCTGCAATCTCATCTTTAATAATACACTCTAAAATCTTACCAACGACCGAGGTCAGGCTAACAGGCCTATAGTTTCCTGTCTTCTGCTTCCCTCCCTTCTTAAACAGGGGCATTATGTTAGCCATTTTTGAGTCTTCTGGCACCCTCCCTAACTCCACTGATTCCTGAAAAATCACCACCAGTGCCTCTACAATCTTTTCACCTGTCTCTTTCAGAACTCTGGTATGTAGTTCATCTAGCCTGGGTGACTTATCCACCTCCAGACTTTTCAGTTTCCCCAGCACCTTCTCCTTAGTGATGGCTGCTACACTCAACTCTGACCCCTGACTCCCTTGAAGTTCTTGTATGTTACTGGCGCTTTCCACTGTGGAAATTGATGTAAAGTACTTACTCAGTTCCTCTGCCATTTCTTTGTTCTCCATTACTACTTCTCCAGCCTTATTTTCCAATGTCCACTCTTGGCTCTCTCCTACCTTCTATATATCTAAAAATACTCTTGCAATATTCTTTTATATTACCATCTAGCTTACTCTCATATTTCATTTTTTCCACCCTCACTTTTAGTTACCCTCTGCTGTTTTTTAAAGACTTCCCAATCCTCTGGCTTCCCACTAATCTTCCCAACATTGTCTGCTGTTTCTCTTGCTTTTATGCTGTCCCTGACTTCCTTTATCAGTCATAATTGCCTCATCCTCCCCTGAGCATGTTTCTTTTTCTGTAGGATGAATTTGTGCTGTTTCTTCTGATTTACCCTTGAAACTCCTGCTATTGCTGCTCCACTGTCATCCCTGCTATGCTCCCCTTTCACCAACTCTGGCCAGTTCCTCCCTCCTGTCTTTGTAATTAACTTCTATTCAATTGTAATTCCATTACATCTGATTCTAGCTTCTCCCTCACAAACTGCAGGAAACTGCCCCCTAAGTGTACCTTCACCCCAAGCTCCCTGTAATGATTGCAATGAGGTCAGCCAGCTGGACATCAGAGAATGAGTTCCCTGATTGGGGCTGTTAATCTGGTCCAATCAGGGAAAGCAGGCAGATATAAAAGGGTGTATGTCAGGGATACTGAAGCCCTGAATGCCTCACTAGGTTAGAACCGGTGCTATTGTCAAAGGTGATGGATGCATTTGGAAATAAAGGGTGATTGGTAATGGGAGCACAGCCTCTGAAGAGTTATTTCATTCCCTAATCAAGTCTGTCTCATTGCACATCACCAAATCCAGAATTGCCTGTTCTCTAGTGGACTGTACCACAAGCTGCTCCAAAAACCACGTCATCAACATTCCATGAATTCCTTCTCTTGAAATCCACTACCAACCCTATCTTCCCATATCAACTGCGCTTTAAAATCCCCTAAGATGCTTGTAGTTGTGCCTTTCTCACATGCCTTTTCTATCTCCTGATTTATTTTCTTCCCCACATCGTGACTACTGCTAGGAGAACTGTACACAGCTCCCATCAGTGTCTTTTTTCCTTTGTAGTTCCTCAAGTACCCACACAGACTCCACGCCTTCTGACTTTATGTCATTTCTTGCCATTGATTTAACTTAACTTCTTACTAACAAGGCAAACCCACCCCCTCTGCTTTCTTCATGTCCTTTCAATAGGATGTGTAACCTTGGATGTTTAGTTCCCAGCCCTGATCCCCTTGCAGCTACATCTCTGTGATACCCACAACATTGTATCTGCCAATTTTAATCTGCACTGCAAGCTCATTTACCAAGTTTTGTATTTTGCACACATTTAAGTACAATACCCTCAGTCCTGCGTTGACTACCTCCTTTCTCATAGTTGTCCCCTTATCTACTGTGCCTGAAGTTAGATTCTGGACACTTTCCACACTCTCTGTCCTATTACTTGTTCTGGAAATTTTAATAACCTCTGCTGAGCCTTCCCCTCCTTTAACTCCATAATTTTCCATGCAACTAAAACGCCAACCCCACCCTATTTTTTATTAAAGCCCTATCCACAGCCCTAGTATTCGATTCACCAGAACAACCAGATTGATGCAAGTGGAGCCTGTCCCATCAGAACAGTTCCCTCCTTCCCCAGGACTCGTGCCAATGTCCCATGAATTTGAACCCCTTTCTCCCACACCAATCTTTCAGCCACATGTTTACCTCTTTAATCTTGATAACCCTGTGCCAGTTTGTTCATGGCTCAGGTAATCACTTTTCAATTTAGCACCTAGCTGCTCATATTCACTTAGCAGAACCTACTTTCTCTTTCTACATATAACATTGGTACCTAGATGGACTACAATAACTGGATCTTTCGTCTCTTCAAGTTCCTCTGCAACCCAGATGAGACATCCTGAACCTGGGCATTTGCCAGGCAACACAGCTTTTGGGACTCTCGATCCTGGCCACAGAAAACAGTGACTATTTCCCTGACTATAATATCCCCAATTACAACTATATTTCTCTTTTCTCCCCTCTCTTGAATGTCTCTCTATACCACAATGTGAATATCAGTTCGCTAATTCACCCTATGGGCCCCCTCTCATCCACACAGGGATCAAGAATCTCAAACCTGTTAGACAAATTTAAGGGCTGAGGCTCCTTCAGCACTACGTCCTGAATCCCTCTACCTGCCTTGCTGGTAGTCACACCTTCCTGTGGCTGATCACTCGCTAAATTTGAGGCAGTTAATCTAAGGGTATGACTGCCTCCTGAAACACAGAGTCCAGGTAACTCTCCCTCTGCCTGATGTGTCATGGTGTTTGAAGCTCAGACGTCAGCTCACCAACTCTGAGCTAGAGTTCCTCAAACAACCAATACTTGCTACAGATGTGGTCACAATGAACCACAATTGAGTCCATCAACTCCCACATCATGCAGATACAACACATCGCCTGTCCTGGCATCTCTACTTTAATAACTTAATTCTTAATTGATTTTTTTAAAATTGAGCTAAATTAGTTTAAAAGTATTCAGAAAACCCTGAAAGCTTTTAACACCCATTTACAACATCTGAACAATGACTAATTTGTGTATATAGGATAATTAACCTAAGAATCAGTTTGAGGATATCCCTGTGCAGGCTACTTCTTCTAGTTTCTATTTAACTGAGTTTGCTGAAAAGGTGAGTTGTAGTTTGAAGTCATGTCACCCAAAGCTCACTAAGAGATAGGTGGAATAAGTGACAGTTAAATAGGCCTGTGCTATAAGCTGAGTGAAACGTGAACTTGTATAGTGGAAAACTCTACATTCACCATGTGCCAAAGGTAACAACAGATTTGAAAGTGTTTTAGAATAATAAGGGACTGATGCATCCACAAACAAGAGATGGTAAATTAATGTTTTACCTCTGGCAATAGTTGGGGCTGAGGAGAATTACACTGAACGGCACAGCATTCTCTGCATTGTTTCTATCAAGATAAATAACTTTAAGATGAAAGTACCTTGCTCACTAATGTACCTTATACAACACCTTCCAACCCCATGACCTCTATCATCCAGAAAGTCAAAGGCAGCAAATAAATGGGAATACCATAATCTACAATTTCCCCTCCCATGCCACACACCATCCCGATTTGGAACTATATTTCCATTCCTTCATTGTCATTACATCAAAATCTTAGAAATCCCTCCCAAATAGCACTGTGGGTGCTCCTACATCCAAGAAATGCAACCATTCAAAAAAGCCGCTCACAGCCACCTTCTCAAGGGCAATTAGCGATAGACAATTAAGGCTGGCCTCGAGATGCCCATAACCCATGAATAAAGAAAATCTAATAAGAGAATTCTTGACAAGAATTTGAAGTAAACCTGAATGTATAAAGTATGTAGTTATAATGCATATTTTTATGTCAATCATATTTGCTTTGTTTAATTTGTTCCATGTACAATAAAACCTGTTTTCTTTTCAAAAATGTGAAATCTTTTGGCATAGTTCCATTGATTAAAATGAAGTATTCTGATTTCTCTTTAAATGTTAACTGTCCATGGCCAAATTATAACATTGTGAATGCTAATATTTCGAAATTAATGTTATCATTGCACAACAGATTTACAAACATAGGTAATGTGAGACACAGTAACTTAAGGATGAAGACCAACAGACATTCATAATCTTAATTTCTTTATAGGTTTGTACAGGTGTCCAATGTTCACCTTGTGGGTAGGACTAATTAGTGCCTAATTACTCCAAAACCACCTACTAAGAGACATCTCCATAAAGCATAAAATAATTACTCCCTCCTCCACATCTCCAGTGCACTCCTGGCTTCATGCATCCCATTTTAAATTACCTCATCAGAATGAGGGACATCAAATGTTTCATTGTCAGATTTTGCAAGAAGTTGCTATAAGGTTTTTAAATGCTCTTTACTATTTTTTTAAGAGATTGCATATGTGGACTACCATAAGATTCTGAGGGAGTTTGACAGGATAGACACTGAGAGGATGCTTCTCTTCATGGTGAACCTAGAACCAGGAGGCAGTTTCAAAATACGGTGTCTCTCATTTAAAACAGATGAGAAGGACTTTATTCTTTCAGTGCATTGTTAGTATTAGGAATTATCTCTGCTCAATAAGCACAGAACATGGGTTATTGAATACATTCAAAGCTGAGTTAGATTTTGATTGACGAGGGTCAAGGGTTTTGCAAACAGATAGGAAGGTGGAGTTATGGTCACATCAGATTGGCCATGATCCTAGGAAGTGGCAGAACAGCTTCAAAGGGCTGAAAGTTTTATTCCCATACCTAATTCTTATGTTCTTATCAAACACATGTAAGCATTTCATTAGAGACCAATATTTGGGGCTATATAGTTGAGTTTTTTTTTAAACCCAATTGGTTTATTACAGAGAAAGAACTTGGACTTTTCAGATGATAGTCTAGAATATAGCTCCAAGTTGTGAGGCTTGCTGTGTCATTGTTGAATGAAGAGAGGGCTATTTCAAAATTTTCAATTTCCCCAATCCATTGATTTTGCTTTCAACAACATCCCTCAACTGTAGGATAAGGATATTGTATTGCATTGTAATAAACAAATATATGAATTAGAATTAGGAGTAGGCCACTCTGCCCCTCAATCTTATTCCACCATGGCTGATTGGATTACTCTACATTACAACCTATCCCAATGGCCTTGTTTGTCCAGAAGCTATCCACCTCTCCCCTTAAGATATTAGTGGACTCTGCTTCCATTCCCTTTTGAGGAAGAGCTTTCCAAAGATTCACAACTCTCCCTGAGAGAAAAAGAAATCTGTCTTAATTGGGTTACTAGAGACTCACACAAGAGAAAAGATCCTTTTCGCATTCACAGGATCTTAAGTTTCAATTAAGTCACCTCTTAATCTTCCAAATTCCAGCAGATATAAGCCTAGTCTGTACAACCTTTCTTCATAAAATAACCCACCAATTTTATGTTCATTGTCTAAATAATTATGTTGAGTTGCCATCACCTATAGCACCTCCACAGGTACCTTGCGTGACTCATGAGATAAATTTCAGAGAGTATCCCTTAATAATAAGGTGCATGCAGAATAAGAACTGGAGTTATGGGGGGTTTAGCACAAATCCTCAGGAGCTGGATAAAACAATTTGCTAATGAACATTCTTTCTTAAGAAATACAAAGAGTTAGTGTTGTCATTTGTAGCTACCTAGTAAACCACATTGGTTTTTAATGTGAGCAGGGCAGACACATTCATCATAGAGTAATTTCAGACATTACACCCCTCATTTCCAGATGTAAGAAGCTCAATGCACACCTTAGGTGGTTAATAGTAGCTCAAACCAATTATGAGTTGGACATTTTTCAGGTGTCTGAGTGTCGGCACAGAGGTTCAGTTTTGAGCACTGTTGCCTCACAGTGCCAGGGACCTGGCTTTGATTCCAGCCTCAGATGACTGTGTGGAGTTTGCATGTTCTCTCCGTGTCTGTGTCAGTTTCATCCAGGTGCTCTGGTTTCCTCTGACAGTCCAAAGATGTGCAGGTTAGGTGGATTGGCCATGCTAAATTGTCTGTAGTGTCCAAGCATGTATAGGTTGCCTATGGTAGTTAAAGAAATAGGTGATTGGGTCTGGGTGGGATGGTTTTCAGAGGGTTGGTGCAGACTCAATGGGCTGAATGGCCTGCTTCTGCACTGTAGGGATTCTAACATCAAAAATATGCAACTAAGGCATTCATTTTGTACCAGTAAAATAGGCTCAATTAGATCAAATTACTTTATTAACTTACATGAAACTTTGCTTTTTAAGTCAAGTCATGTTTGGACAGAGTGTATTTTAGGGTTACTGTGAAGCTGCTAACAATAGTGGAGTTTGAGGCCTGGCCTTTTTAACTCCTGGGTGTTATTAGAATATAATGCGCAAGTTGCCATTTGGGCTGGCTGTAGAATGGGAAACTCACATTGCCTGCTGGTTACAATAAAACAAGAATGTACCACCTCATGTAAAAAGCATCTCCTCCTTCCATTTATTGTGCTCAAACTGTGGTAAACAAGCAACACATGCAAAGCAAGATCCCACATTCAGCAATGAAATATTTGCCCAAGCAATATTTTGGTTTTATGCTTTGCTTGGTCAGAAATAAGTGTTGGCCAGGAGTACTCCCCTGTTGTTCTTCCAGTAGTACCATACCATCTTGCATCCTTCTGAAAGATTAGACAAGGCCTCAGCTTAAATCTCCCATAAAAGATAGTGGGCGAACCTTACCAGCTTTGAAACTTTTCTGCCATCGAGAAACAAATGAAGATTGACTGGCTGCTCACTCAGCGTCACAATCTCATGGGAGGAAGCCAGACGAGGTCTCTTCCCTCTTCATATCCAATTAAGGACAAGTGGGGTGCTTCAAAGGTGGGCAGTCCAGAGTACTGAGGAAGGATCACAGGACCCAAAACATTAACTCTGATTTCTCTTCACAGATGCAGCCAGACCTGCTGAACTTTTCCAGCGACTTCTATTTTTATTTTTGATCCACATTACTAGATGGGTGGCAGTCCCTATGGAAGAGATGGGTGAAGAACTGTGCAGAAGCCTTAAAATAGAGACACTCCCTGGAGCATACTAATGATTGGAAAATAAAGACCAAAACCATTCTGTCGGGGAGGTCAGCAACAAGGTCCCCCAGGCATACTGCTAGGAGACAAACTCCAGATGTACCAGGGCTCTGGTCTCAGTGGGAGAGAGTTCATATGACGTCAAGAATATTTTGGCACGATCATAAATATACACCCATGGGTCCTTTAAGTCACCTAATTGGTGATCTGCCATTGCCAAATGTTTAACTGCTGGCATATTGACTCCAATAATGTTCAGAGTGTGGTATGAGCAAATGAATCAGCTTGATGCATTATTTTCAAGTATTTTTTGATCCCAATACCAACCTTGGCATCATGAAGCTGATAAGGTCCTGCTCAACATTTCACCTGTACAGTTTGAGTCACCTCCTCAATTCTTAGGGGTGGGGCTTGAAGCCACAACTTTCTGAGATGCTTTCAAGCATCTCTGAGCTAAAGCAGAGAATTTTATCTCATCAAATGCAACATGTCATTTTTACTTTATTTATAGCCTGCATGCCTCATCCAAAAGGAAACACATGGTACACCATCCAGAAACCCAGTAATGTTTTACGCAAGGGCAATCAATAGATCTAAGACTCAATCTATGTATTTACACTAGTGATGTTTCACACAGAATTGGCCAGTACATCGCAAACCATCTTCTGATGAGATGGAAGGCTACCTCAAAACTCTGGGCCAGATTGACTGGTGGACCATTGTTGGCATAAAATCACTCGTAAGACCTATTGATGGGACTGTGTCTTTAAAAGACACCAAGAAACAGTGTGGGGGAGAAAAGAACTCTAATATAGGCTTACACTTTGCACTTGTGAAAATATTTACCAATGATGCTTCACTGCATCTGCAGAACCTCAGGCATTTCCTGTCAGTGAGAACCAGCTCATTCCAGGGATCTATCAGCATTTCTGCCAACATCATGATCGGGCAGCATTTTGATACTTTCTTTAAAAAGAAAACCATGAAAATTGGAAACAAAATAGAGCTCTTGCCTGTTTTGGTTTCCAAGGCAATGCCAGGGAATTGGTCACAATTACTAAGTACAGTTCCAGGAATGTGACCCTGGTAACATACAGCAAACAAAATCATTGGAATGAGAATCAAGTAGGTTCAAAAACAAGTGGGAGAGCAACACTTACTGGTAACCACCTGTGCAGCGAAAACACGAATCTACTTCAATGTGCTGTCAAAAATAAACCATGAGCTCATTGGAACAATACCAAACATGAAACATAAGGTGAGATTTTCCATTTGGATGTTCAAATGTGCATTGAACATATGGGATGGTGTCATATCTCCCAATATCCAGGGAGAGTTACCTTACACATTCACGAGTTTCTCAACATATCAGCAATGTAAATAGGATATTGAGTGAGTCCCTCAGCGAATCGCATGGCGAATGGTCTTCCTACTGGCGAGACTTTCCGGAGCCATGTTTAAAAGCCAGCTGGACACCACTTCACTCATTGCAAGCCAGGAGTTTCTCCTCAGCTTGTGGTGGTCCTCCCCAACAAAAACCAGAGATACCTTCAAAGATGAATAAGATGGCTTCAGGATTAACTTATGCTGCCCTCCAGGTGCTGCTAGAAGGGGTGACCAAAAAAGTTCACCATCTTCCCAGGTGACTGCATCAGGAGGCCCATCCAGTCTGGGCGGAAACCACAGCATGGAGCAATACCACTGGCCCTCACTAAAAGATTTACAAACAGTATAGGAAAGAATTTAATGATGCTCTTCACGCTGCACCATCTTCTCACTGTTAGCCCACATTCACATTGGTAACTCTGGCACTGCTCTGACATCTCATAAAGGGTCATAAACTGCTAGGTTCAGCATCACATGCATGGTGTCCATCCAGGAGCTTACAGCCACCTTGTCCTCTCAAACTACTAACCCTTCCTACCCACAATGCACTGAGGTGCCATTAGCCAGGTGTGGAAGGGCTCGCCCTTGTTGCTCAACAATCATCCTTGTATAGGCTGAGGACCTTTGAAAGTGGCTGGTACTTGTGAGTGATGAAGGATGTGGAAGCTCCCTGAATAATTAGCAATGATCTGGCCATTGTGGTTACAAATGAGATGAACTTTAAGGGAATGGAATCCTTTTCTCTTCATGAACACTACTGGTTGATGATAGGGCGCTAATTAAGGGTAGCTGTTACCTTTGGGGCTACTGGGATGGGACTGACACCCAATTGTTGTGACCACAAGGCTCAAGTTCCTAGGAGTAAATATCACAATCTGTCCTGGTCCATCCATTCAACACTGCAGTCAAGAAGGCACACCAACACCTCTATTTTCTCAGAAGGCTAAGGAAATTCAGCATGTCCACAATGACTCTTACCAATTTTTTTAGGTGCACCATAGAAAGCACCCTATCCAGGTGCATCACAGCTTGATATAACAACTGCTCTGTCCAAGACTACAAGAAATTACAGAGAGTTGTTAATGCGGCCCAGTCCATCAGGCAAACCAGCCTTCCATCCAGTGACTCCATCTATACTACCTGCTGCCTCACGAAAGCAGCCAACATAACCAAAGACCCCTCTCACCCCAGTTATTCTCTATTCCACCCTCTTCCATCAGGCAGGAGAAACATAAGTTTGAAATCATGTACCAACAGATTCAAGAACGCTTCTTCACCACTCTTATCAGAACAAATCTCTCAGACATTAAAAGAAACATCAGAGTTAATGTTTTGGGTCTGGTGACCTTTCCTCAGAACTGAACTTCAGTTCTGAG
>NC_063341.1:60570373-60629456 GCF_021869965.1 Rhincodon typus | reverse complement strand
CCAGACCTGCTGAGCTTTTGCAGCAACTTCTGTTTTTGTTCCTGATTTACAGCATCTGTGGTTCTTTTGATTTTTCCCTCAGATATTAGAGTTGATCTTTCTCTGCACCTTCTCTGCAGCTGTAACATTTTATTTCGCATTCTGTTCTAGTACCCTGATGTACTTATGCAAGTATGATTAACTGGACAGCATGCAAAACAATACTTTTCACTGTATCTCCATACATATGACAATAATAAATCAAATCAATTTAAATTAAATCTCAAAATCATGGTCCTTGTACATCAGGTGTTATAAGTTTGCTAGGATGGCTCAGGAAATTCTGAGTCATCTTCTGCACAGGCTCTCAGTTATTTACAGGTAGCTGCACCCAATCCTGTGGATCCTGTTTCACTCCGCTCCTCTATGAAGGCTCTGCTTCTCCCTTTGGAGGTTGCTCCAGGTGCATTTCAGCTCTCTTCTGCAATGATGTCTTTGCAGTAGGCAACCTACAAAAAAAGAACTGCACAATTAACACTCATTCATCTTAACTTGCAGCAGATCTGTGGGAACATTATGAGAAGGTACTGTCTTAGTAAAGGATCGTTTCAACTCTGATATCCTTCCACATGAAGTTTCAGGTTTCTCTCTTACAGAAGACAGTGTTGTAACTGGGCAAGGCCCTAAACAGCATGCATGCCATTAGATTCTGCATCGTGTTTGTTCAACGGATGGTTCCTTGCCACCAACCTCAAAGGAGCTAGCAGGCATTATCTCTTTCAATGCTGACAGTAACCCTTCCTATAGTTATTAGAAATCCTGACTGTATGTAAGTAAGGGGAGAAAGAGTGCTTGATGTTGTGGTGCAATGATAATAACCTCTCTCTCAATGTCAGCAAAACTAAAGAACTGATCATTGACTTCAGAAACAAAGGAGGATGATACACCCCTATCTACATCAACAGAACTGAGATTGAGAGGGTTGAAAGCATCAAGTTCCTAGGGGTGGCGATAACTGACAACCTGTCCTGGACTTCCCATGTAGATGCGACAGTCAAGAAGGCACAACAACGCCTCTTCTTCCTCAGGCAGCTCAGGAAATTTGGCATGTTCATAAGATCCCTCACCAACTTCTACAGGTGCCATAGAAAGCATACTGTCCGAGTCCATAACAGCCTGGTACGACAAATGCTCTGCCAAGGGCCATAAGAAACTACAGCAGTTTGTGTGCACAGCCGAGACCATTATGGAAGCCAACCTCCTATCCATGGACTCCATTTAGTCCCATTGCCACAGAAAGGCTGCCAATATCATCAAGTACCCCTCCTAACCCCGTAATGCTCTCCTACAAACTCTTCCGTCAGGCAAAAGATACAGAAACTTGAATACATGCACCAGCAGATTCAAGAACAGCTTCTTCCCTGCTGTTATTAGACTGCTGAATGGACTCTCTAACAAGATAAGCATTATTTGAAGTTAATGTTGATCTTGTCTAGCGTATGCCCTGTACGGTGTAACCTGTATGCCTTAATCTGTCCAAGTTTATTTTCACCCTATGATCTGTATATCCTTGCTTACTATGATTTGCCCGTACTGCTCGCAAACAAAGCTTTTCACTGTACTTAGGTACACATGAGAATAAATCAAATCAAATCAAGTGTCCATCTGAACTTAGAAAAAGCATCTGCATGGGGACACCTGCCACTTTCAACCCTACTAAAGGTGTCTTGTCCTGGCAAGCTGTGTCTTGTGTGTAAGGAATATGGAACTGGTACATGACACCTTGCAGCTCTTGAGAATATCTGCCTTGATAAATGGGGAATGTAAATATTTGTGTGAATATCCATGGCTCCATTGACTCTTGTTGATCACAGAGATCACAAGATGGCGGTCAGGGCACAATATCCTTTCAATCAGTCCGATAGCGGAGCTTTAAAGTGTAAGACAGTATTTCACTGCATATTGGCTTGAATAGGTTGAGTCGTCTTATTAAAATTAAAGTGAACAAATAACTCGCTTGAGATTTGCAGGAGGAGGAAAATCACATTGACATGATGGTCCTACTGAATTCAGCAGCATAATCCCATTACCATCTTCCTGTTTTGTTTCCTACCAGTCTGGTTGAATAGTTGGTTGATCATTTTGGAACAATATTGGTTGGCAGAGATTTTACTGAAAAATACAAAATTCTGAGGAAGCTGGACAGCGTAGATACTTGGACGATGCTTCATCTAGTGGGGGAATCTAGAACTACAGGTGTATTTTCAAAATATAGAATCTCTCATTTAAGATGGAGATGAGGAGGAGTCTCTTCTTTAAGACGGTCACTAATTATTCGAATTCTCTTCCCCTGCAACCAATAGAGGCTGGTCTTTCAGTATATTCAAGGTTGAGTTAGACAGATTTTTGTTCGATGAGTTAATGGTTACAGGGGAAAGCAAAAAAAGTGGGGTTGAGGCCACATTAGATCAGCCACAATCTTATTGAATGGCAGAGCATGCTGGATGGACCAAGTGGCTAAACCCTCCTCCTTTATCTTCTGATCTTGTATGTATCCAGACAAGAAAAATATTGGTAGGAAGAACATATCCAGAGGCTACAGGGTATGGCAGCAAAGACTAGGGTTTGGTTGGGAGTTTTAGAGCTGGCCATAACCAGGGAAGGAGAGAAAGAGGGTAGAGGCAGTCTGCCTTTCACAACAGAGGTTACAATTGGCAACAGAAAGGCCAATGACTTGCTTAATAGGCAAGAGGTGGAGAACATACTCCTGCTGCTCCTGGTTCACTTTGGTGCTGTAAAATATATTGAACGGCTGGAAGCAACAGCTCAAATTTCTACTTGTGCTTAGTTCACTAACAACAGTGTGGAAGTCTGATTGAAAATATCATAGCCAAGGATCTGACCTCGTAAGAGCAGGACCATGTAATGTATCATTACCCATCAGCATGAAAATGGTGATAGTCACATCTACTACACTTTGGGAATGCATCTTTCATGAACATTTCAACTTCCATCATAAAGCCATGGTATACACACTACAGGTCCAAGATATTCCTGGAGTCAGAAAATCGAGTCAGCTAGTTCTGTGATATGAGTTTAAATGGCTCAGTTGATTTGAAATTTGTACCTATGTACTTTTTGCCTTTCCCATTTTCTCTACCACTGAGAATGAGATTTGCTGGAAACGGGGTTAGGAATGTCCACCATTTTTAAAGCTCTTTATAGCATACCAGCACATGAATTAGGAGTAGAAGCAGGACGTTTGGCCCTACAAGCCTGCTCTGTCATTCAATAATGACATGATTGATCTGATTGTGTACTAATTCCATCTTCCCATCTATCCCTGGTGAACTCTAATGATTCCCTTGCCTAACAAGAACATATCTACCTCCAATTTGAAAATATTCAATGAACCACCTCAACCAATGTGAAGCAGAGAGTTCCAAATTCACAAAATACTCTGAGAAAAAACAGATCTCTTCATGCCCGTCCCAAAATGATGACACCTAATTAAAAAGCAGTGTCCTCTCATTCTGGACTCACCTACAAGAGTAAACTTCCTTTTGTGATGAATGCAAACTATATGATTTATATATACAATATTTAATTTTATTTGTTATGAATATGGTTTTTGAGTTCCAAACAGGTGGGCTTTTTATGTGTCTAAAGTTAATGATTAACTTGTAAACATTTCTGCAGCCATGGTGATTTCTTTTATAAGCAGTTTTTGAAGCCTGGCTTTAGAGTGAATGGATTTTATGCATGACAAACAGACTTTCGTTTGTTTTAAATTGTTTTGCAACCCATCATAGTAAGTAGTGAGGGCTAAAGCTTTGTTCGAGAGTCCTGGAAATGTTTTTATAAGCTGAAAGGAACACCTAAAAACTGAGAGATTTGATTTCACATTTGACTTCAAATGGAGGGGCCCTGTGAAATCCTTGAAATGGGATGACTATATGAGAAGGAAAGAATATATATATATAGGTTTCCCATGTATAGGTTACCTTAGAGTGAAGGGTTAATGTTAATCCCAGACCAAAGTGTTGGGATAAAACCCTGAAGAGGTTACATAGAGCTGAGTACATTTCAACAGATATATGACAGTGTCAGGAAATAGCTATCAGTCTAACCACTGAAGTCACAAGTGATTTAACCTACTGAGGTATTAAATACAGGGTGTGAGTATTGTATGAATGGTATATTAGATTCTGTACCAGAGTTGTTTTAGGTACTATGTGTATGCTGTTTTGTTTGTTTTCAATTTATAAAGGAGCATTTTAAGATTAATGGGATTATTCTTTTACTGTGTGTTTAAAATCAATAAATTTTTATTACTTGCTGATAATTTGGCTTATTCTATTTTATCTTCATTTCTATTATAACAAACTTCCATTCTATTTTTAAAGAAAATTGCAGGCTTATTTTTCAGCAAGAACTTACTTAAAACAAAAACAACTTTTTAAAAAAAATCTATCATGCCATGTTCCATTCTAAGAATTGACTTGTCTGGTAATAACATCAGCTGAGATCATAATACTTTCCAAATTCACCTTTTCAAGAACATTAGGATCTTATAAACGTCAATCAAATCACCCTTTGCATCCATAAATTCATGTGGAAAAAAGCCCAGCCTGCTACCCATGAAACAAACCATCCATTCCATGTATCAATCTAGTAAACTTCCACTGAACCGCCTCCAATTCATTTACTTCATCAAATAAGGAAACCCAAAGTGTATACAATACCTCTGTGTTCAATTCCTCTCATAATACAGAATATCATTCTATTAACCTTTTTAATCACATGCCATGCCTGCATAAGAACTTTTTGTGACTCATGCACAAGATCTAGGTCTCTCTACATCTCTGAATTCTGCAGTCATTGATCATTTAAATAATACTGATTTTTAATCATTTTGCCAAAGTGAAAAACTTCACATTTCCCCACATTATACTCTATCTGGTAGATATTTCCCTCTCATTCAACCTATTAGTATTGGTCTGTCTCCTTATGTCACATTCACAATTATTTCCTACCTAACTTTGTGTTAGCTGCAAACTTAGCCATGATGCCTTCATCTAAGTCATTGATATAAATTGTAAGAAGTTGAGGGTGCGTCACAGCACCATGAGGAACACCATTCATCATATCCTGCTAATCTGAAAAAGACTCATTTATGCATACTCTCTGTTTTCTGTCAGTCAGCAGATCTTTTGTCCGTGCTGACATATTACCCATATGCCAGGAGCTCCAACTTTTCACAACAGGCTTTTCTGTGGAACCTTGTCAAATACCTTCTGGAAATCTAAGTGCAACACATCACTAGGCTCCCCTTTATCCACAGTACGTTACTCCCTCAAAGAGATCCAATAGATTGCTTAAACATGATTTCCCTTTCACAAAACTATGCTGTCTTTGTTTTGCTAATCCAAAGATTTATCAACACACAGCTCAATCAAGTTGCCCAGTACCACTTCTCTGGTGATTATATTTAATCAATTTCCACGCTCTCTTGAACCTCCTGATTTACAAAAATTACCAGAATTGTTTTTTTGTTTGCATCCTCTATAGTGAAAAGAGAAGAAAAATATGTTTTCATTGTGTCTGTCATTTCTTCATTGTTTATCATTAAGTCCACATTTTCATCCTTCACCAGAGGAAAGAAAAAAGTCATATTATTCATTCTTTTCCTTTTTTACATTCCAATAGTAACATTTACATTTTGTACATTTCCAGCTAACTTCCTGTCATGCTGTGTTTTATTTGCCCTGTCATTTTAGTTATTGTCTGTATTCTGACTGGACATCTGACCTTCTGCTCACTTTTGCGTAATTAATCATTTTTCCTTAAGTTTCATGCTGCTCTTAACTCCTTCAGTTAACCATAGCTGGTGTATCCTTCCTTTGAATACTTTTCTTTATTATAGGAATGTACTTATTCTGAAATATCCATTTAAATGCCTGTTGCTGCTTCTCTCATGATCAGTATCCTAGTCTAATACTGCTGTGAGTAACTCACCTCCTGACTCCACAAAGCCTGTCCACCATCTATAAGCCACTAGTCAGGAGTGCGATAGATTACTCCCCATTTGCATGGATAAGAGTAGCCCCAACAACACACAAGAAGCTTGACATCATCCAGGACAAAACAGCCCGCTTGACTTGTACTACATCCACAACCATCCACTCCCTCCACCATCGAGGCTCAGTGTACTATCTACAAAATACTCTGCAGAAATTCACCAAAAATCCTCAGGCAGCACATTCCAAACCCACAACCAATAAAAACTAAAAAGTCAAGGGCAGCAGATATATGGGGGTACCACCACCTTCAAGTTCCCCTCCAAGCCACTCACCATCCTGACTTGGAAATATATCACCATTCCTTCAATGTTGCTGGGTCAAAATCCTGGAATTCTCTCCCTAATGACATTGTGGGTCAACACACAGCAGGTGGACTACAGCAGCTAAAGAAGGCAGCTTGTCACTGTTTTCTCAAGAGCAACTATGGACAGTCAATAAACGCTAGCCAGCCAGCTATTCTCACATCCCACAAAATGAATAAATAAATAAAAACTATCACACTTCACTTCAGCTAGCTCAGCTTTCACACTCACAATTGTCCTCTTTTTTAAGTTTAAAATATTACTCCCAGACTCACCCTTCTCACTTTAACACTGGATGTAATGTTCAATCATACAATGTTTAAAAGACATTTGGATAAGTACATGAATAAAAAAAGGATTAGAGGGATTTAGACCAACAGGTCGGCATGGATTAGTTGGACCAAAGGTTCTGTTTCCGTTCTGTATGATTCAATGACTCTATATTATATCTGTTGCTATCTAGAGGAGTCTTTACTCTATGAATTAATCCTGTCAAATTACATAGTACCAGGTATCTTATAGTGTGCTTTCTAATTGGTTCAAGAACATGCTACTCAAATAAAGTATTATTCAGAAGCATTCTCCATAACCCCTTGGAAATCCAGCAAAAAATATTCAATTAAAATCTATTGGTTAGAAATATCAGACTGATCACAACTACTTTATAAGAAAGAAGAAGGATTAATTTAAAAGCAAATGTGAGTTAGTCTGATGATGTAACAATATTATAGAGCGATTAATTTAGTTAATAGTTAGTTTCCAACACTGCTAACTTATCTCCTGTTTAGAACAAAGATCGCTTTATAGCCAACCTGACAATATTTTATGAATTGTGACTAGAAGCTAACTGTAATGATAATCATATGACCAAAAAAATGTAAAGGAAGAATTAGGCCATTCTGCCATTCTAGTCTGCTTGCCACTTGATTATGGCTGATATATTTCTCAAAACCTTCTCCTGATTCCTCTCCACAATCCTCGATCCCCTTACTAGCCAAGAACCAATCTATCTCCGTCTTAAATACTTTCAAAGACTTAGCCTCCACAGCCCACTGTGGCAATGAGTTCCACAGATTCGCCACTCTCTGACTGAAGGAATTCATCCTCAATAGCAACATTTAAAAAGCATTTGGATAGGTACATGGATGAGAAGGGTTTAGAGGGATATGGACCAAATGCAGGCAATTGGAACTAGCTGAGTGGACACCATGATCAGCATGGACCAGTTTGGGCTGAAGGGCCTGTTTCCATATTGTACTACACTGTGACTCTATGACTCTATTTCAGTTCTAAACGGTGGGTTTCTTCCAGGTGTTCCGGTTTCCTCCCACAATCCAAAGATGTGCAGGTTTAGGAGGATTGGCCATGCTAAATTGCCCCTAGTGTCTGGGGATGTGTAGGCTGGGTGGGTTAGCCTTGGGGAATGCAGGATTACAGGGATAGGGTCGGGGGGAGTGAGTCCAGGTGGGATGCTCTTTGAAGGGTTGGTGTGGACTTGTTGGGCTGAATGGTCTGTTTCCACACTGTAGGGATCCTATGGATTCTATGGTCAACACTTCACTCTGAGGCTGTGCCCTCGAGTCCTAGTCTTTCCTACTGGTGAAAACATCTTCTCCAAGTCCACTCTATCCAGGCCTCTCAGTATTATGTGAGTTTCAATGAGCTCCCCCACCTCATTCTTCTAAACTTTTATCGAGCACAGACCCAGAGTCCTCGACCGCTCCTTGTATGACAAGGCTTTCATTTCTGGGATCATGCTTGTAAATCCCCTGTGGGCCCCAACAAAGGCCAGCACATCCCTCCTGAGATACAGGGCCCAAAACTGTTCAAAATATTCGAAATGCAGTCTGACCAGAGCCTTATACAGCCTCAGCAGAACAGCCCTGCTCTTGTATTCTAGTCCTCTTGAAATGAATGCCAACATTGCATTACCATCCTAACTGCCAACTGAACCTGCATGTTAACCTTAAGAGAATCCTGAACTAGGACCGCCAAGTACCTTTGTGCTTCAGTTTTCAAACCCTTTCCACATTTAGAAAATAGTGTACACCTTTATTCTTCCTACCAAAGTGCAAAACTCCACACTTTCCTACACTGTAATCCATCTGCCATTTCTTTGTCCACTCTCCTTGACTGTCCAAGTCCTTCTGCAACCTTCTCACTTTCTCAATACTACGTGTACCTCCACCAATCTTTGTGTCATCTGCAAATTTAGCAACAATGGTCTCAGTTCCTTTGTCTCGATCGTTAATGTATTCCAACATGGACCTCCGTGGAACTCCACTACTCACCTGCTGCCATCCTGAAAAAAAACCTCTTTATCCCCACTCTCTACTTTTTGCCAGTTAACCAATCCTCTATCCATTCCAGTAACTGCCCTTAATACCATGGGCTCTTATCTTATTTTGCAGCCTCCTGTGTAGTACCTTGTCAAAGACCTTCTGGAAATCCAAATAGATCAGGTCCACTGGCTCTCCTTTGTCTAACTTGCTCATTACCTCCTCAAAGAATTCCAACAGATTTGTCAGGCATGACCTCCCCTTGGTGAAGCCGTGCTAACTCTGTCCAATTTTGCCATGCACTGCCAAAGACACCACAATCTCATTCTTAATAATGGACTGTAAAATCTTACTAATGACCGAGGTCAGGCGAGCCAGCTTACAATTTCTCAGCTTCTGCCTCCCTCCCTTGTTAAACAGTGATGTTACATTAACAAACTAGTAGAGGCACATAGTCACCATTTGGAAGGAGAAGACACGCTAATGACTCATGTGTAAGCCTTGCATGGAACCGATTTTGTTTCTTATGGTGGAAATCCTCTGGGCAGTGGTAACAATCATCAGATTGTTGCTGCGTTCATCTCCTGACCCGCTGAGCTCCTGAACATTTCTTTTGGCTTCTTCCAAGCCTGACATTCTCATAAGAAGCAGTTCGCATCCCTTGGGCAACTCTATTGAGGTGAAGTAGAGTCAGGGAAAGTAGGACATACCCTTTCTTTCTAGAGCACTAGCTGCTGTCTGGTAAGTTTAAAAGTACAGCCTGCATGTTAGTCAATGGGTGAAGTGGGTGGATGAAGGGAATAAGTGGGTGAGGTTGTTAGGTGGTTGAAGTGGCTTGGTGTGTAAATGGGTAAGTCAGTTGGGGTAGATGAATGAGTGGACAGGTGGGGCAGGTGGTTAGGTGGGTAAGTAGGTAAGTGAATGGGATGTACAAGTGGACAGGGGAGTAGGTGGATGAGCAGGTAGCTATCCTGGTCAGGCCAGGTTAGAGTGGTAACCAAGTTGGGTTAGTAGACTAGTCAGACTGTTGAGAGGGGTATTCCGATTGAGGCTAATCAGGTGGCCAGAGAACACTCAAATGACTAAGAGAGGTAGTCAGGCTGTTGGAAATGTCATATGTTTGTGGATGGCTGGTTTCGAATGCTGTGCCCAATAACCCTTTTTTTATAACTGTCTAAAATCTGGTCCGGTTAAGTGGTAAAGGATAAACTATTAGTGAATCTTAACAAGAAGAGGCACTCATCTTTAGTATAAAATGCGGTTAGCATGACAGTAATAGATACAAGCTACATTTGTTAGTTACACAAAATTCTGGAGATTATCAGGAGCCAAAGATTACATATCTAACTCCACAGAGATCTGGAACTGTAATCTCTTGTTCTTTACCAAGTCAAAATGTCTCAGGTAATTCCCATTTTAAAAGGGTCACTAGACCTGAAATGTCAACTCTGCTTTATTTTCTAGATGCTGCCAGACATGCTGAGTTTCCCCAGCTATTTCCATTTGTTCTTCAAGCTCCTATTGTAAGTTAGTGGCTCAGGACATCCACAGTATCCCTATATGTGTGGCTTCAATTATACATCCAGTCTCCAATAATCTAAAGGCCAAGAGATCTGGTTCTAATTCTGTTACAGACCGATAGCATTTTTCCATATCTTCTTGTTTTATTGTGTGGTTTATGACACACTGTGTGTTTGGGTTCAAGACAGATGGTTCAAGAAAAGACAAAATTAAGAACTGTCTTTTGGTTTAGACTTCAAAGTAATGCTATTGTTACTAAATTAATGCTAAATACTGCTATGGAGGTAATTATTGATATTTTAGGCCCTGATTTATTAGGTAAGGACTAATCAATCTTCTTCAAGGGTTCATGTCCATGCAGCAGCCTGCTCCGATGTGGAGTTTGAGCACATTCTAACTCTGCCCACACAGCAATATTTGTGCTCAGTGATTGTAGCTCAATGACATAATCTCAATGTTATTCCAGGGTCCTAAAACCCTTAGATAATACTTCTGGTATATGGAAACTGACTCTACATTCTTGCATTCTCTCGTGGGATGTGGCATCACTGATCTGCCAGAATTTAGTTGAGAAGGCGGTGGTGAGCTGCCTTTTGAATCACTGCAGTCCATGTACAGAAGGTCGATCTCCAATGCTATTAGGAAGGGAATTCCAGGATTTTGAAGGCCACAGTGAAGAAATGGTGATACATTTCCAAGTCAGGATGTTGTGCGGCTTGAAGGGGAACTTGCAGGATGTTGTGTTCCCATGTATCTGTTGCCCTTGTCCTTTTAAATGGAAGTGGTTGTGGGTTTGGAAGGTGTTGTCTAAGGGAATTTGGTGAATTTCTGCATTGAATCTTGTAGCTATTACACACTGTAGCTACTGAGCACATTAATATCATGATTTACTGATTCACTAAGGGATTATCCTGGAGTGATAAACCAGCACACTGCACTTTCACCTTTAGACCATGGTTTGAATCCAGCCCTGAGTGTAGAAAGCCTGATGCTGGTTGAATAGGTGTAAGAGAAACCCACCTAAATGCATGACTGCCAATTCCTGAAGATCATTAACCCTTAGCACGGAGCTAAATCGAATTCAGTTCAAAGTGTGGTGATGAAAAAGGTTACTGTAAGGTCAAACAAAAACCACAACAGTGGAGTACAAGAGTCTGTGGAGTGCCTTAGATTAAAGGAGCATTGTTAAAGATGTTCTCCTCATGGACTAGAATCTGACAAAACTTTATTCATAAAAAAAAAGTCATACAAAAATACAAGCATCAAAATGCATAATTGCACAGTTCGAGAATGACAGTGACATGAATTAACTATAAGCAAAATACTGCAGATGCTGGAGATCTGAAATGAAAACAGAAAATGCTGAATAAACTCAGCAGGTCTCTCAGTATCTGTGAAAAAAGAAACAGTTAACATTTTGAGTCCAATGACTCTTCTTCAGAGCCGTTCCAAAGAGGAGCCATTGGACTTCTGTTCATTTGTTCTGCCCCATAAACCTTAGATAGGTGTTTATTAAAGATTTTTTTAATAATACTTAAATTACCTAGATGTTAAACATTGGCAGTGCAGAGAAAGGATAACACAACATTGCCGACAGAAATCACTTGATTTGATTTAATGGAATGAGATTCAGGCAGGTACTGCAATAGAATACCATTTGCAACCCCTCCTTGTCCCCATAATAACCATCAGTCACACGTTCTCCCTCCTTTCCCTACCCCTTATGGGTTTTGATTCTTCATTCCTTCCCAAGCTTTAAAAATTCCCATTTGCCACTGAAATTTTACTTCTGCAGTTTTTGAAAGAATGCCTTTCAGAGGACATCACGAGGAGATTCATTTGTATCTGGTTGCACCTCACAACTTTGGAAGTATGAACTGCTGTTGCCAGGCATCAAAAAGTGAGATAATAAGTTTCCTGTTTACCTGAAGAAGCATGAAACTTTGCAAATAAGAATCATTTTTCACTGCTTTAGAATCATGACAAAGAAGTCCTTCGCTTAATTTTATCGCATCACGTTACCACAGTCGTGTCTTTTACACACGACTTGGAGACAGGTTAGATTGGACAATTATTGCAGAGAGATTCACAAGCCAAGGCAATAGATTAGAAGCTCAGGAGCAAAGGACAGCAGCCTCAAAGCTCTGTACCAGGATCACACATTTGTGAAAAAATATGTGCAGACATTTATATGATCGGTGTTTCACCATGTCAAATCCATCAATGTCATCTGCCTCAAAGCATAGGCAGCCTAACTTATTATTGAGAATGGGACAATGCAAACAAAACAAGCAGTGAATAGTTACTGAGCCCATACTCTGCACCAGTATCTAGATACATTGTATATGACATGGTTCTTCCTGTCAATCTGTTCACCTGCACATTCCTCCTGCAACTTTTGTCCAAAATATTAAATGTTGTATCGCCTTGTTCTCGTCTTCAGGTAATTGGAGCAGCTTTCCTTTTCCTACCTGATCTAAAACTGTCACAATCTAGTGTACTTTGATCAAATCTTTTCCCGCTGCCTTTCATTCTAGGGGGGAAAGAAAAATCACAGCTTCTTTTCAACTCAACCTTTGAGCTAAAACCCTCAACTCTGGAACCAGATGTTAATCTAGAGGACCGGGATAAAGCTCTAAGGGCTTGTATCCAAATCCTACTATGGCGGCTGGTAGAATTTAAAACCACTTCATAAAATCTAGAATTGAAAGACCATGAAACTATCACTGATTGTCGTACAAATAAAATCATGGCTCATTATTATCCATTAGACAAGGAAATTTGCTGACAGTTCCAAGGGTGCCCTCCATGTCACTCTAGATGCACATATCTGGTTGTCACCTGCATCCCATCCCTACTTGCATGTGATACAGAAACTGCAACTGACGTTTGACTCTCAAAATCATATTCATAACGTCCCTACTGTGTGGAAGCAGGCCATTCAGCCCATGTAGTCCGTGCTAGCCCTCCGAAGCGCCGCCCACTCAGACCCACCCCTCACCCCCTACCCTATCCCTGTAACTCTGCATTTCCCATGGCTTATCCACCTATCCTGCACATCCCTGGATACTACGGGTAATTTAGCATGGCCAATGCACCTAACTTCCACATCTTTGGACTGTGGGCAGAAAGCGGAGCACTCGAAGGAAACCCGCAAAGACACAGGGAGAATGTGCAAACTCCACATGGTTACCTGAGGATGGAATTGAACCCCAGTCCCACAGTAGTGAGAGGCAGCAATGCTGACCACTGAGTCACCATCAGTCCTTAGGTTCATGTACGTTTGGTTGCTCGTTTTCCTTTTATTTTCTTCCATTTTATAATATAAATTCTTGTAAGGGGCAGTTAAATAAGAATATCCAGTGGAAAGGAATAGAAAGATGCCTGGATAAGCCAAAATGAAGAAGAGTGGATGGTGGCTCATTTAGCATGTGAGACCTGTGGTTGCAGAATTATTTGTAATTTTGCAACGAAATTGGAGCCCAAATCTTCTAGCTTCCCCATTCCCCCCTCGCACTGTTCTGTAAACGGGCAAATGTTACCAAATCACTTCCAACTCCATTATTGAACCATCTCAAACATTAAAACATTTCCCAGCTATATGATTGGCAAAGTCAAACATTATGCTGCATTTTACCACAAATATCAATGGCACTGGGAATAATGAATCCTTGTCGATATTTTATGGGAACCATTCCATTTTAGTCAGAGTCGTTTTCTCATCACACTATTTACTAAAGGCAAAATACTGCAGATGCTGGAAATCTGAAAAGAAAAGGAAATGTTGGAGAAAGTCAAGCGAGTCTGGCAGCGTCGGTAGAGAGAGAGGAAGAGAGTTAATGTTTTGAAACCAGCATGGCTCTTCTTCAGAACTCAAATAGAATTCATTACTATTAGAATTATCAGTGTAAAGCTTGCAGTTTGCTTTTACCTTAAATATAAAATTGTTATTTTGTTTAATACTGATGCCCTATACAGAGAAATCAGAGTTAACGTTTCAGGTCGAGCGAGGAAGGGTCTCTCCTCTCTCCTCAGGAAGGATCACTCAATCCAAAATGTTAACTCTGATTTCTCTCCACAGATGTTGCCAGACTTGCTGAGCTTTTCCAGCAATTTCTGTTTCTGATTTACAGTTCTTTCAGTTTGGATTTTCTGACTTGGCTAATTAGAACAGCAACTGACTGCAAACAATCTGAAGCTACCACCAAGTGCAGAAAGCTTTTTGCCCCAATTTTCTGGAATTAGCCAATTTGTTTATTTAGATCATGGAATCCTTAGAGTGTGGAAACAAGCCGTTCAGCGCAACAAGTCCACACTGACCCTCAGAGCATCCCACCCAGACCCATCCTCATCTACACATCCCTGAACACCACGGGCAATTTAGCATGGCCAATCCACCTAACCTTCAGCATTTTCTGAAGAAGGGTCTAGACCCAAAACATCAGCCTTCCTGCTCCTCGGCCTGCTGTGTTCATCCAGCTCTACACCTTGTTATCCCACCTAACCTTTGGACTGTGGGAGGAAACTGGAGCACCCAGAGGAAACCCACGCAGACACGGGGAGAACGTGCAAACTCCACACAGCCAGTCGCCCGAGTGTGGAATCGAACCAGGGTCCCTGGCGCTATGAGGCAGCAGTACTAACCATTGAGCCACCATGCCACCTATATCTCCAGCTATAGGTGGAGATTTGGCTTCATGCAAAATTGCCTAATGGAAAGAGTGGAAAATCAAACTGTGATTGAAGAGGAATGTGATAAGTGCCTCAGGAGGGAGACAGGACAAATTTACTCTCAGCATTACAATTCATCATTATATTGCGTGAACAATGGACTCAGTTCAGCAAACTGGGGATCATGGTCTTGATTGGCCAAGTGAACCTCCTTGTTTACTTGAATGACATTTTGACTGCGTGGTTCATTGCAGTCAATGTTAATCACCAGTTTGCTATACTTAAACAATCATTTGCCCAGCAGTCAGTTGAACGAAAACAGAATGTCGTGGCGAATCAGTCTTGCCTGCCTATTGAGGCTTTTATTGCATTCCTCTTCAGTTGCAGCATGATTTTCACTTCGTACATGAGGTTATTATCCTGCATAAAGCCAAAGACAAATGAGATACTTCCAAAAAATTCAGGCCAATTTCTTTCTGTACTTCAAATAATTTTATTTTTGCTTTTGGTCAAGCAATCTAATCAGTCCCATTCCCCTGCTTAATTCTGTCACCTTGCATTTTTATTTGCGCCAAGTACCATCCAATTTCCTTTCGACTTCAGTCAGCATCTCCGCTTCCATCACCTTTGTAGGAAGCAAATTTCAAGTCATCACACATTGAATAAAAGAAAATATTTCTCTCATATTCCTCCTGCATCTTCTGCCCTAAATATTAAATGTCATATCGCCTTGTTCTTGTGCTAACAGGTAATTGGAATAGATTTCCTTTTCCTATCTGATCTAAAACTGTCAGAATCTTGTGTACCTTAATCAAATTTCTCATCACTATCTTTTGTTCCAGTGAGAAAAATCACAGCTTCATTTCCAACTCACCCTTTGAGCACAAATCCCTCAATTCTGGAACTTGGTGTTAATCCAGAGGCCCAGGATAATGGACTAAAGGCTTGAATTCAAAACCTACTATGGCTGCTGGAAGAATTTAAATTCACTTAATAAAATCTAAAATTGAAAGACCATGATTGATTGATTTCATTGATTGTCTGTAAAACAAAGTCATGGTTCATCATTGCCCCTTTGGGAAGGAAATTTGCTATCCGTACCCAGACTGACTTCCATATGGCTCCAGATCCAAATCTGGTTGACACTTAATTGCCCCCTGAATTGGCTGAGGAAGCCATTCAATTCAAAGACAATTAGGGATAGAAATCTTGGGCCTGCCAATGGTGCTCACACCACATGAAGGGTTTTTCTTAAAAGAAATGCAGGACAAGGCTTCCCAATCTATGAACATCTGACTTACGATCCCATACATAGGTGTAATTTTAAATATCTGATTTATGATCATTTCCTGTACTTACAAATGGCTTTATATTGTCCTGAGTTGTTTGCGAAGGGACTCAGGAATGGAATTCTTTCACAACCCAAGATCTGCCTGCACAATGCTGTTAATGAAATCCACCTAATTTTCCATCTATTTAGAGTCATAAAGTTGTACAGCACAGAAACATACTCTTCAGTCCAATTTATTCATGCCAACCAGAATTACTAAATTAATCTAATCCCATTTGCCAGCGTTTAGCCCAAATCTCTTTCAACTGGAAGAACAACACCTCATTTTCCATTGTGGACCCTGCAGCACTCCGGACTCAATGCCAAGTTCAATAGTTTTAGGGCCTAAACTCTCCTATGTCTGAGCCCCCTACCCCACACACTAGGCCTTGTTACCACATAGCCTGCCAATACAGACCACCTGTTGTTAGTCACGAACAGCCCCCATTAACAACTATTCACCCTCCCAGCCAGATCGTTATCAACTCCTTTGTCTATCCAACTGCTCTTCTCCCTCTTTGGGTTCTATCCTATTGTTTACTCCCTACCCCATTCCTCTCCCTATTTTCTGCATATAAACCGATGTTTTCCCGACTACCATCAGTTCTGAGGAAGAGTCACCAACCCGAAACGTTAACTCTGATTTTTTCTTCACAGATGCTGCCAGACTTGCTGAGCTTTTCCAGCAACTTCTGTTTTTGTTCATGATTTACAGCATCCACAGTTCTTTCGGTTCTCTCTAAACCCTTCCTATTCATACACCCATACGTGGGGAGGCAATAGCCTAGTGGCATTATCACTGGACTGTTAATCCAAAGACCCAGATAATTTTCTGGGGACCCAGGTTCAAATCCTGCCGTGGCAGATGGTGGAATTTGAATTCAATAAGATTCTGGAATTAAGAATCTAATGATGACTGTGAATCCATTGTCAATTGTCGGAAAAACCCAACTGGTTCACTAAGGCCCTTTAGGGAAGGAAACTGCCATCCTTACCTGGTCTGGCCTACATGTGGCTCAAGACCCACAGCAATGTGGTTGACTCTAAACTGCCCTCTGGGCAATTAGGGCTGGGTAATAAATCTGCCTAGCCAGCGATGCCCTCAATCTATGAATGAATAAAGAGAAAAAAAATCCAGATGCCTTTTAAATGTAATAGTACCAGCCTCCACCACTTCCTCTGGCAGCTCATTCCATACACGCACCACACTCTGCATGAAAAAGTTGCCTCCTAGGTCCCTTTTGATTCTTTCCCCTCTCACCTTAAATCTATGCCCTCCAGTTTTGGACTCCCCTACTGGGAAAAAGACATGGGCTATTCACCCTATCTATTTATTGATTTAAGTAGATGGAGGGATGCTGCCTGATGGGAAATTTGCCCCAATCTCCTGAACTTCCTGCAGTCGCTGGGCTAAAGCAACCCAATCAACTCCAATAACTTGTAATGAATTAAGACAACAAAGCACAAAGGGAATGTTTTAGGCATGATGAGATAAGCAAGAGTGCAACACCACAGAATGCTGTGCTGTAATTACTGCCAAGGAAGGCCTGATTTGGCAGGACAGGCACACGACATTTGTGTTCTTCCTGCAAAATGTTAATAAAAGTAAACAAGGGCTTTAAATAGTGATGGATGCTTTTGCATCATCAAGAAGCCACAGGATATTGTAGCTGTCATAATAAAAGAATTCATCCAAAGGATGAGTAATACTAATTATTGAGCTGACCATTTTTATTCAGCCCACACCCCACAGCTTCATGTATCAGTCTGTTATATTTGCTCATGTAGAATTGACCGCATTACCTGATGCATAGTTCCTATTTAATATCCAGACTATTTCATTTATCTTTATTGAACAATTTATTGTGAATCTCAGTGGAATTTTGTAGCATTTTTTCACTTACAAATATATTAGGGCTGTTTGTAGATTTGTAGAAGAAAAGGCATGCTGCCAAATCAATAATAAATGACATATTTCAACAAAATTGATTTAAGGAGGCATTAAATGGATTTGTGTGCTGTCCTTTCTCCTCTAAGACCTTTTGATTTGAATTCATCAAGTCTTATTGAAATTCTCTTCCATTTCTAATTAGAATAATGTCAGCCTGGCTCACTCGCTGACACTTTCACCTCTGAGTCAACTCCCACTCCAGGATAAATGCGCATAATGTAAACCGACACGTCAGAGCAGTGTTAAAGAAATGCTGCATTTCTGGAGGTGCTAGGCCTGGATATGATGTTAATCTGAGGCTCTGCCTGTCAACTGCCTCTGTAAAACTTGTATTTGGCCCATCATAGCTGCGCTGGCCCTCTTTGGAAGAGCTACGCAACTTGGTTTATTTCTCCCGCAGCGTTACAAATGTTTCTTTTCCAAATTTGTTTTTAATTGACTCGTGGGACACGGGCATCTCTGGCTGTGCCAGAACTTATTGGCCATCCCTGGTTACCCTTGAGAAGGTGGTAGTCAGCTGTCTTGTTGATCTGCTGCAGTCCATGTGCTATATGTTGACTCAAAATTCCCTTATGGGGGAAATTACAGGATTTTGACCAGCAAGGGTGAAGGAGTATATTTTTCCAAGTCAGGATGGTGCGTGGCTTCATACTTATAGAATCCTTACAATGTCAAAGCAGACCATTCAGCCCATTGAGTCCACACCAACCCTCTGAAGAGCATCCCACCTAGACAGACACCCCCGCCCTATCCCTGTAACCCTGCATTTCCAATGGCTAATCCACCTAGCCTGCACATCCCTGGACACTATGGGTGATTTAGCATGGCCAACCCACCTAACATGCACGTCTTTGGACTTTGGGTTTGGAGGGGAACTTGCAGGTGGTGGTGTTCCCATGTATCATTCTTTCTTTAAATTCATTCATGGAAGGTGGGCATTGCTGGCTAGGCCAGCATTTATTGCCCATCCCTAATTACCCAGAGGGCAGTTAAGAGTCAACCATATTGCTGAGGGTCTGGAGCCATATGTAGGCCAGACCAGGTAAGGATGGCAGTTTCCTTCCCTGAAGGATATTAGTGGACTAGATAGGTTTTTCCAACAATTGGCAATGGATTCATGGTCATCATTAGACTCTTAATTCCAGATTTTTATTGAACTCAAATTCCACCATCTGCCATAGCAACTTTTGAACCTGGGTCCCCAGAACATTACCTGGGTCTCTGGATTAACAGTCCAGCGATAATACCACTAGGCTATCGCTCCCTGTAGTGTTGCCCTTGTCCTTCTAGATGGAAGTGGTCGTGGGTCTGAAAGGTGCTGTCTGATGATCTTTGGTGAATTTCTGCAGTGCATCTTGTATAGATAGTACACAATGTAGCTACTGAGCGTCGGTGGTGGAGGGAGTGGATGCTTGTGGATGTAGTGCCAATCAAGCAGACAGCTTTGTCCTGGATGATGTCAAGCTGCTTTAGCATTGTGGAGCTGTACCCATCCAGACAAATGGAGATTATTCCATCACACACCTGACTTGTGCCTTGTAGATGGTGGACAGGCTTTGGGGAGTCAGAAGATAAGTTACTCACCACAGTATTCCCTGCCTCTGACCTGCTCTTGAAGCCATTGTGTTTATGTGGTGAGTCCAGTTAAGTTGTTGGTTAATGGTAATCTTATGTTGATAGTGAGGGATTCAGTGATGGTAACACTATTGAACGTTAAGTGGCAGTAGTTAGATTGTCTCTTATTGGAGATGGTCTTTGCCTGGCATTTATGTAGTGCAATTGTTACTTGACACTTGACAGCCCAAACTTGGATATTGTCCAGAACTTGTTGCATTTGAACATGGACTGCTTCAGTATCTGAGGAGTCACAAACGATGCTGAACATTGTGAAGTCATTGTCAAACATCTCCACTTCTGACCTCAGGATGGAGGGAAGGTCATTGATGAAGCAGCTGAAGATGGTTGGGCTGAGGACACTACCCTGAGGAACTCCTGCAGAAATGTCTTGGAGCTGAGATGATGGACCCCCAAAAATCACTATCAACACCCTATTGGCCAGGTATGATTTGAACCAGCAGAGCTCCCGATACCTATTGATTCCAGTTTTGCTAGGGCTCCTTCATGCCACACTCAGTTGAATGCAGTCTTGATGTCAAGTGCTGTCACTCTCACCTCACCTCTGGAATTCAGTTCTTTTGCCCATGTTTGAAACAAGGCTGCAATGAGGTCTGGAGGTGAGTGGCCCTGACGGAACCCAAACTGGGTATGACTGAGCAGGTTATTGCTGAGCAGATGTTGCTTGATAGCACCATTGATTTCAGCTTCCATCACTTTACTGATGATTGAGAGATGCCTGACGGAGCTGTAATTGGCCAGGTTGGATTTTGCTTGCTTTTTGCGTACAAGACATACCTGGGTAATTTTCCACATTGTCGGGTAGATGCCAGTGTTGTAACTGTACTGGAACAGTTTGGTTGGGGGAGCAGCAAGTTCTGGAATACAAGTCTTCACTACTATTGCTGGAATGTTGTCAGGACCCGTAGCTTTGGCAGTATCCAGTGTCTCCAATTGTTTCTTGATATCACGTGAAGTGAACTGAATTGGCTGAAGACTGGTATTTGTAACGATGGGGACCCATGGAGGAAGCCAAGTTGGATCATCTGCTCATCTCACTTCTGGCTGAAGATTGCTACAAACACTTATTTTTTGCACTGATGTGCTGTGCTCTTCCATCATTGAAAAAGGGGATAATTGTGGATCTTCCTCTTCCAGTGAATTGTTTAATCTTCCATCACCATTCACGACTGGATGTGGCAGGACTGCAGAGCTTAGATCTGATCCGTTGGTTGTGGGATCGCTTAGCTCTGTCTATCACTTACTGCTTATGCTGTTTGGTGTGCAATTTGTCCTGTTTGGTGGTTTCACCAGGCTGATACCTCATCTTCAGGTATGCCTGCTGCTGCTCCTGGCATGCCCTCCTGCACACCCCATCGAACCAAGGTTGATGGTAATGGTTGAGTAGGGGATATGCCAGGCCATGAGGTTACAGATTGTGCTGGAGAACACTTTTGCTGCTGTTAATGGCCCACAGCACCTCATGAATGCCCAGTCTGTCCCATTTAGCACGGTGATAGTGCCACACAACATGATGAAAGGTATTCTCAATGTGAAGGCAGAACTTTGTCTCCAGAAGAGCTGTGCAGTGATCGCTCTTACTGATAGTGTCATGGACAGGTGCATTTGCGGCTGGCAGATCGGTGAGGATGAGGTCAAGTATGTTTTTCCCTCTTGTTGATTCCCTCACCACCTGCTGCAGACCCAGTCCAGCAGCTATGTCCTTTAGGACCTGACCAGCTCGATCAGTATTACTGCTGCCATTGAAATCCCCCCACCCAGAGTGCATTTTGTGCCCTTGCCACCCTCAGTTCTTCCTCCAAGTGTTGTTCAACATGGTTGAGTAATAATTCATCAGTGGGCGGAGGATGGTATGAGGTAATCAGCAGGAGGTTTCCTTACCCATGTTCGAACTGAAGCCATGAGACTTCATGGGGTCCAGAGTCAATGTTGAGGACTCCCAGAGCAACTTCCTTCCTGCTGTATACCACAGTGCTGCCATCTCTGCTGGGTCTGTCCCGCTGGTGGTATAGGACATATCCAGGATGGTGATTGTAGTGTCTGTAAGGTATAATTCCGTAAGTATGACTATGTCAGGCCAATGCTGGACTATTCTGTGAGAAAGCTCTCCCAATTTTGGCACCAGTCCCGAGGTGTCAGTAAGGAAGCCTTTACAGGATTGACAGGACTGTTTTTATTGCTATCTTTTCCAGTGCCTGGATCCATGACAGGTGGTCTGCCAGTTTAATTTCTTTGTTGAGACTTTGTAGTGATTGATACAACTGAGTGGCTTGCTAGACCATTTCAAAAGGAAGTTGACAGTCAACTGAATTGCAGTGGATCTGGAATCACATAGGTAGTCCAGACCAGAAGAATCTTCATCAGAGTCACCAGGTGCGAAGTGTTAATTCTGTTTCTCTCCCTCCATATGCTGCCAGACCTTATGAGTTTCTCTCACAAAGTTTGTTTTTATTTCAGATCTCCAGCATCTGCAATTTTATGACAGGAAGTTGTTGTTGTGCGTTCTGACAGCCAGCATGCTTACCACAAGTTAGTTGATCCTTTCATTGTTTATGTAATATTTGGATGCCATATCATCCCATGATACAATTTATAGCTAGATTTCAAAGACGAACCCGTGTGAAGTACTTTGAGACGATTTTCAAGATGGAACTTTTCAGAAATGTAGTGAACCATTGTGAAACAACTTAAACCAACTAACCCAGAAAAAAAAAATTTAAAATGGAAATAAACTGTTTCACTTTTTGCTGACCGTTCCAGGTAAAGTGAATGATGGGAATTTTGTCAGTCCTTTGGAGATAGGCTGGGACACAGGAAGGCTGGCAAAACAGTGAAGTAAAGCATCAGGACAAAATCTATTGAAGAGTTCCAGTCTCCAACTCCAAGTTCCTCTCTGAGTTACAAGTGGCATAATTGGTAGACAGGGTGCTGAAAAAGGCATTTGTCACACTTGCCTTCATTGGTTAGAACATTGAATACAGGAGTTAGGACATCATTTTACAGCTGTATAAGACATTGGTAAGGCCACATTTGGAGTACTGCATAAAATTCTGGTTGCCCTGCTACAGGAAGGATGTTACTAAACTGGAAAAGGTGCAAAAAAGATTTACAAGGATGTTACCGAGGCTGGAACATTTGAGCTACAAGGAGAGGCTGGGACCTAAATTCCCTGGAGCATAGGAGGCTGAGAGGTGACATTATAAATATTTATAAAATCATGAGGGGTATCGATAAGATGAATAGCAAAGGTCTTTTCCCTAGGGTGGGGAAGTTCAAAACTAGGGGGCATACTTTAAGGTGAGAGGAGAAAGATAAAGGACCCATGAGGCAACTTTTTCACATAGAGGGTAGGTCATATGTGGGATGGACTGCCAGGGGAAGTAGTAAATGCAGGTACAGTTACAACATTTAAAGACATTTGGATAGATACATGAAAAGGAAAGATTTAGAGGGTATGGGTCAAACGCAGACAAATGGGACTAGTTTAGTTTGGAAAACTTGGTCGGCATGGATGAGTTACAGTGAAGGATCTGTTTTCGTGCTGTATGACTCTATGACTCTACTTTCAGTTCTCATTATCACTTATTCAGCTTGTCTTCCGACTCAGCTGACTATCAATAATCCCTTCAACTGCCTATCCCTTTCAGGTCTCTCTCTCCACCTATCCGCCCTCCTCTCCCCTATGCCCTCCAACCTTGTCTTCAGCATAAATGCCACATTTTCCTCACAATTATCAGTTCTGATGAAGTGTCACTGTACTCAAAACTCTGCTTTCTCCCCACAGATGCTGCCAAACCTATAGAGTATCTCCAGCAATTTCTGTTTTTGCTAAAAATAAATTATTCCACACACAGAAAGGAGGAAGAAGATTAAGACTGATGTCTGAAAGCTTTGTTAAAGAAAGAGGAAGCATGTATGAGGATAGATAGAATTAATAGAGCTGAAGATTCTGTTACCAAGACTGAGATAAAGATAAGGCTGGTTTGCAGGATAGCTAAATCAGAAGAATTGGAGTGTTGGAAAAGAATATTGATCACAGTCGATTGAAAAGCCAAGGAGGAACTTGAAGACAAATGAGACGATTCTAAATTTAATAGATGCATTAACAACCTGAAGCTTAATGGATATACACAACACAGATTTCAAAATATATAACAATGGAAAATAAAGACTTGCATTTATATATCATCTTTTATGACCAGAAGATGTTTCAAAGTGTTTTACAGCTAGTGATGTAATTTTGAAGTATGTTACATATGTAACAAAATAAGGTGTGGAACAAAGATTCTACCTGATTTGTGTAGAAAATTTGAAACCACACTTTATATTCAATAGAAGAGATGGAACACACGACTATTGAGCAAAGATGGAAATGTTCAATAACTCCTTCACATAGCAGTGTACAAGATGGAATGTCATTTCTGTTAAATGACTAATTAACATAAATGGCTTTTTCTTCCAAAGTGCAATGCCAATCATATGTTATTGTCATTACAAATGGTCCAACAAAATAGCTTGATGAAGATGAGTAAAATCCAAGAAGACAATTGTGCAGAAAATATTAACTAACTACCTATGTTAATACTTTCTAGCCACTATTTTAACAAAACTGTTAACCTATTCATTTCAAATGTAGTAAATATCTCTGCTTAAATAGAGACAAAACGTTAATTGTTTAGAGAATAATACATTCAATATTAATTGCCTATTCTGGCTGTTTTAAACACAAGTTAATTGTGTACGACTAACGAGTAAAATATTGACAATCTTACTTAGTAGATTTAGTTTTAATACTTCCATATGCACATGGTACTAGATCATAGATATGTGATGGTAATTACATGCTTATTCTGATCTAATCTGCAAATATGCTGAAAAAGTAGTTTGGTTTTACATTTTATTTTCCAGAAGATATTCATTATAATGTTACATTCAATGTAGCATAGGATTTTATATTCACCACTTCTTTAAGGTATGATTCACAGAGGAAAATCAGGATGATTCACATGAAAGTCTTTTGAGACGACTTAATCAAATGTTATTTTAAAGCATCAAAAATGTGATGCTTGAAACAAAAAGAAGTGTTTGCTTTCTATTTTTAATGGTTCACAGTTTGAATTCACAATACCTAGAACTCTGAACTCACTGCCACTGCGTCCCTTGTAAATAATCACCATGGTAACAATGCTGAGAAAATTGCCTGACATGCTGACAGCTGCTGTCACCTCCTTAATGACTAGGTATTTGCTTCCTTTTCCCCTGTCTCCCAAAACTATATTAAATTTAAATGCAATCAAAGCTGGAGCTTCAATGGATTTTGTAACCAATTGCTGAATAATAAATTTCCCCTATCTTCATCACTCCATTGCGATTCAGATGAATAAAATGCTGATTACCTACTGTGCCTGAACAAAAGAAGACAGCTTTGTAGCTTTAATTTACGATCACAGGAGAGATTTGATTGGAACCATAATGATAATGTTAACACCATTATGAACAAGGAGCTTTGCTGATTGGACGGATATTTCATTTAACTTATTGTGGTTCATCCCATGCACAACAATCAAGAAAAGAATATATGATTTCCCCAGGTGGCTTAATGGGCTGTAGGCAGTGGGAGATCAAGCAGGTTGATGGTACTATGAGTTGTCTGTGGTGATCATATTGAAGTTCACAAATGAATAGTAATTACTCGAGCAGGATAGTGGAAGCTAACTAGTAATCATGGGATTGTCCTCCAAGCTAGGAAAAACTTCATTCAGAAAAGAAACAAATCTATTCAGACACATTGAAAAATTAAATAGATTTCAATGTCACCTTATGTCATAATGAAGTGCCTCAATATAGCAATTTTAACAAAAAGTGTGAATCCCACATTACCAATAGAAATACTCAAGAAGGCAGAGATTAGGAAGAGGGACCAAAGTCTGGTCAGAAAGATTGGCTTTGAAGAAGACTTTTAAACGTAATGGAAACTATCAAAAAGAAAAGAAAGGGAGGGAGTTGTAAAGAGTGGAGACATGGCACTGTTATCAATTGTAATAGGAAATGAGGAAAAACACACACAAACTTGAAACCAAAAAATTCAAAGCTGAGTGAGATCATAAAATTAAAGTAGGAGAAGATCATTAGAAATTTCAAAATGAAAAACTTATTTGTAATACATTGAATGTAGGAAAGTAGTGCAATTCAGTGAAGGTACGGGTGATATGCAAGTATTATTTAATGCAGTTACATCTTAGGAAAGATGAAATTTATGGAGATTGGGTTTAGGAGATCAGAATTGTGGGCATTAGAATAATTACGTCTAATAATAATAAAGGCATTGATAACATTTTAACAATGGGTGGACTATGGTTGTGTTGCCAATGTTGTGTTGGCGGAAATTGATGATCTTGGTATTAAGTAGGATAAGAGCTTTGAACCTAAACTCAACATCACAGAACCAAGTCGAAACGAGAAGATGGAGGCTGTGATGAAGGGGTAAATTTTTGTCTTTTCTGCTTGAGCATCAGTCATTGTCTAGACAATGGACAGAACGGAAAATACGCTGGGGAGTTTTCACACTGGTAATGGAAACTGTTAAACCTTCTTTCCGTTGAAATGAAGTGGAAAAATTGACACAGTTTCTTTGTGTGGCTTTTTGCACATTGCACCGCATCTCAGTGAATTCCCATGGCAGCTTTTAGCCATGAAGGAAGACTGGAAGAAAAGTTGATGATGAGGCTATTGTTTGTGATAGTGACAGATGTTACTTAGCAAGTTAAACCGGGTGTAAAGGTTATAAAGCCCATAACTCATCCCTGCAGAAGTGGGGTGCAGACTGCTTACAAGCAGGTAATGGCAGCACACCATTATTTGTTCCTAACCATACAGGATGACTAACCAACACAGAAAATGTTCGTAGAATTACACGGAGCTCCTATGCATTGGTCTCAAGTTACAGAGTCACCTTCCCTACCAAGTGTGCTCCATTCCCCTCAAGCATATTAAACTACAGTATAATCATGCATTTTTTTTTACATCTTCTAAGAAGTAGGTTAACAATAGCTGTCATTACCCCATCAAGATCTTTGAATATTTTTCTTTAATGTTACATCTCTTGGAAACATGGTTTCTGCACTAATTGCTGGGATTGCACTGGACAAAGCCCTCCATTACTGATCTTGCTGAAGTTTACAAGTATATTTGGAAGGCATCAAAATTATATGAGAATAGTAGGCACAAGCACCACTGTGGTACTCACTCACTGGTGCCCATCTTCGCACAGTTGAGAACAACAAGTGCTGGAGATCACAACAGGTCAAGCAGCATCCATGGAGAGAAAGCAAGCTCATGTTTCAAATTTAGGTGACTTCATCAGAGTTGACATGAAGTCTGGAGTGGGCAGCATTTATGCAATAGTGGATGCGGGGGTATTGGGGGAGAAAGGATGTTGATAGTTCAGATTAAGTGATTGGAATGTAGAAATGGCAGAACAGTGTCGTGTCTAACTGCCAGACTGTAAAGAACAGACAGTCCCACTGGGATATGGGGTAGGGGAGGAGGGGAGACAGGACGTGGTGACAGAGAATGTAACAAGCAAAGCTAAAAGAAAGGGAAGGACAGGGAGTGGATTCACAGAGTGAAGGTGACTCAATATTGAGCACAGAAGGCTGTAAAGCGACTCAAAATATTAGCTTGCTTTCTCTCCATGAATGCTGCCTGGCCTGCTGTTATCTCCAGAATTTTTTTTTGTTTTCAGTACAGATTGCAGCATCTGCAGTAACTTGTTCCTAATTTGTTCCCATAATTGAGGATGGTTACCTAACTAATTCCTCACCCATCCTTCCTCCTTTGCTCACTTTGAATCATAAAATTTGCTGGTGTGGCTCACTACACTGAAATCACCAATTTCCAGAATTATTCTGGGTGTAAAATGGATTTGGGAACTCCCTTCTTAGGTACACCAACTGCTGGTTCAATCCTGAGTAGCTCTTAACTTGTTTGGGGACAAGGCAGGCTGGAATGTTCCTCAAAAGGCAGAGACTCAGTGCAATCAGGCCCCAGGAGGCTTAGTAAAGGTTGCACCAGTGACCCATCAAATTACAGCAATCCCAATTGATTTTAGTACCAATGCTTATGCATTGACCAATTAAAAGTTGGGCCATTTGTCTGTTCTCTTTTGCTGGGATTTTCACATGAATGGAACTTAGCATTGTTTTTGTTTTTAGCTCTCTACCAAAGGTAATAATGAAAAGTTATCCTGGCCGGGGTTAGTCTAACCAATGACTAACCAATAGTCTAACCAATACATTGCTGGTTAATCTCTAATCTCAGTTTTCTTATCATTAGGTTGATATATGTCTTCAGTAACCCACAACCAGGAATGAAGGGGAGGAATAGGGAATGCGGGGCTAGGATTGAGGTTAGGGTTCAGAATATGGAGTGGATGGGTAACCAAAGAATGTTGTCTTTAATTGGTGATACACTTGATTAAACTCTACAAAAAACTACAATATAAGCACAACTCACAATCATAAGCAAAGCATTGTTTTCCATGTTCTGAAGATCTACTGTCACTATCAGTTCATTTGTTAAAAATCAAACAGTTCTAAAATATTACAATGTTTAAGGAAAAATAAATTTTGCATATTTTTGACCTACAGAGGGAAATAGAGGGAAAATAATTTTGGTATGAATTACTCCTTCATGCATTACATTTCAAACAAAATTTTCATGCAAATACCTCCTATCATTCTCATCCTGTCTGTCACACACAACATTCCCCTCCCTGCCTATCCCCAGTTCCTCAATGTAGCTCTATTGCAGTTTCATTCATTCTATGGCGGTATTTTTCCAGACGACCACAGTATCTTGTGGTATTTGCCACCTCCACCAGTATTTGAAACTGGATAAGGATTGCTTGAAATTATTCGCTGCCAACAATTGCTTTATCTTGGGCTTACCTCGTGATTACTGATCGTAGAGTATTTAAAATGAGGCACTGTTCTTAGGCAACAAGAAGATTTATTGCATGTTAGAAATAAGCAAAACTACATTTGCTCAGTCATTATACTAGGAGCTAAGGGAACTGATGCAGATACATCTGCTCCTTCTGAAAACAGGAGCAAGAAAGCAACACGTTGTGTGTGGTATCAGCAGAATGGGTGAA
The DNA here is from genome assembly GCF_021869965.1 of Rhincodon typus. NCBI lineage: Eukaryota > Metazoa > Chordata > Chondrichthyes > Orectolobiformes > Rhincodontidae > Rhincodon > Rhincodon typus. The sequence continues at coordinate 60,600,551 of NC_063341.1, read as the reverse complement.
GCTAATGCAACATGAACATTAACCCTTTCAGAACAATACCTGTCAGAATATTTTCCTTCATCTCCTCTAACAGTTTAACCATTTGTGTCAGCACCATTACCCCTAGCATACATAAAGTCAGCTTCCACATGTATGCTGATGAGACCTGACTCAATCTCAGCCTCCAGCATGGATTCCAAAACAACAGCAATACAACTTTTGTCCATTATTGAGTCCTGGATGATACATTGTTTTCTACAAATTAACTTTGACAGTGCTATATAGAACAACATAAAATGTTACAACATAGAAACAAATCAACCTACTTCCATGCTAGAATATTCTATAAATGTCTCTTCTCAGCTTGCTTCATTTCCCTCTATCAACTCATTCCTTTCTCTCAAACATATATATCTGTTTCCTCCTACATTAAAGTGCTTGCCTCCACAATTTCTCCATTCCTACCAGCGTCTTGCGAAAAATGCTTTCAAACATGGTTAATTGGATTGTTGATGATCTACGATTTATGGCTAAACAAATAGTTCTGAAGAAGGCTCACTGAACCTGAAACATTAACTCTGCTTTCTCTCCACAGATGTTGCCCCACCTGCGGAGTTTTTTTCCCGCAATTTCAGTTTTTGTTACTATTTATGACTTCTAGCTTTGGACTCTCCACTAAAGGAAATATCTTCTTTACATCTATCCTGTAGAACCCCTTCTTATTTTTGAAACCCTTTATCATTTTACCCCTCACTTTTCATTTTGAAGAATTACATTTATTTTCACCAGCACTTAGCACCTTTTAGTATCAACCCCAACAACTTTACTTAAGTATCTCAGTGCCCTGTCAGTTCTGGGCTACAGGGTCAGTAAATAACTGGAGATATTGATTTTAATTGTCTGATCTGGGTTACCACTGCTTCTTTTCACCTCTGAAGAACTATCCAACTGCCACGCAGCTAGTCCCATATCTGTCACATTGACCATGCCATCACCACATCACATCTTGGTATCTCAAATATTCTGCTCACCTGACTCCTATCCTTCACTGTTCATAAAATTCCAGTTCATTAGCCCCACCACTTCCTACATTGCAAGGGACTACCTCAGAAGTAATTCATTGTTTGCAATGCATTTTGAGATATCCTGTAGTCATGAAAGACCTTAAAGAAATGTCTTTCTTTCTTTCTCCGCCCTTGCACAATTCCATCAATCCCCTGAATATCTGTCAGTCAACTTCAATTTCCTTCTATTGATCATCAATACCTCTATGGCCTTGCTTAATCTTTTTCCAGGCACTATCCATATCCATACACTGCAGGATTTTTAATTCCACAGTACTGTCTGTAACAATTAGTGCCTACTTCATTTTTACTTTCAGCCCAGACTCCCAGATGCGGACTATTTTCACCCTTTAGAAGGCTTGCATGCCTTGTTAATGCCACTGATGAATTGCTGGGTGCTTTTAATTGCTTACGTATAGGAGTCTCCATTTCCTCTTATTCTCTCCCCCTCTCAATAGTATCGTTTGGTGTGGCTGATGACTCTATTCCCAAGAAAACAAGAATCCTCACAATGACATACCCCTCCCCCAGTATTTGTGGGTCCCAGTCAAATATTCAATGCTTCCAGTGCAATCCCACAGGAGATCTGGAAAAAGAAGGGCCATGGACATTTGATCCCAAGTTGCATATGATCAGCACAATTCCCTACCAGCATCCATTCATTTGCAGTTTCATTTGTTGACAGATGTCAATACCAGATGCAGGGACAAAAGGTCATGCTGGTGTTAGAATACACAAAGCCCTTCCTCCAAAAGCCCTCTTAATTGCACTGATTACATTTTAGCTTGAAACTCCATGGATAACGTGGATAAAATGCAAAATGGAAAATGTGAATATGGCTGAGCATTTGCTTCATTTTCTTGTTAAAAGAGCAACATTAAAATACAGCGTGAATGAAACATCTCATCTGATGAAATAACTAAATGCTAGGATACGCTGAGCGTTCAAAACCTGCCTCTACTCAAACACAATCCATTATCATCAATAAAAGCTTCTATTATAGAAAGACTGCAAAATGCATCCATTTTGAAGAGATATTTTTAATGAGGAATGCATTAAATATTTATCTACTGACTCCATATTTGACACAATACCGGATGAAATTAACTTTACATCCATTAATTAATATATGAATATTTCTTAAAGAAATGCAGCAGTGTTGTTGGTAAGAACAATGGTGTTGTTTCTGGGATTAAGACCTTTTATAAACTTACAAAAACAAGTTTACCAGGACCTCAGTTTGAAACAGATTGTTACATTTTCACTAAATAAAATAATACAAGACAATGTTATACACAATTCTTTTTAAAAACAGGATTTAAGATGAAAGGGAAGGGAGCAGAAAATTATACAAGCTGTTTTTTCACATGATATACTTCAAATTCAATATGTACCAGCCTTCAAGCCTGGTAAGCAGTCTGTGGTGTGGTTAACTGGATGTTTTTTTTTCCCTAAGCATCTTTTAGCAGATTTCTACAGTTTAAGCATACAATCGTCATTAAGTGTTTTGATGATGAACTATCTTGATCTGCTGGCTAATTCCATGGGATTCATTTTCACCCCAGAATGGTACATACCTTCCATCAATCATTACTGCATTCTATTCTTAGCCAATCCAAGTTACAATAGAATAGAGAAAAAAAATCCAAAGTTCACTGAACCAACAATATCATTCTATTTGCGGAATATTATTCAGTGTTAGCAATTAAGGATTTCAAGCATATTGAAATTCAAATAAAACTGCTAGTCACCTTGATCGGCCAGGTTCTGATCGTTTATTTCTCTGCTATAAACAGATTTACACATGGAGGGAGTTCATGTAAGAGCAATTTATTGGTTATATTTTAAAGGTCAGTTCTTTAGCCTTGAGTGAAGCTTTGCATGTGAATTGATTCTGGGGCTGCCAGAGAGCTAAGTTGTAATTTATTGCCATCTAGTGGTCATTTGTTCTAAATCCAAGCTGGTCAAATATTGTAAAATATGTCAATAAAAGTTTTCTACTGGCACTATATCATATTGTACTGTCCAGTTACAGTGGAATAGTTTGCCAGATTTGACTTAGATCCATTTTTTTAGAAATAATTATGTAGAAAATTAAGAAATGTCAATTTAGCATCTTTGGCCAGAATTCAGAAATGAGCTTTGGTCTTCATGGAATTACAAGTTCAAAGCACAGAAATGCATATAATTTTTCCTCTGCTGGTATTGTCAACGCATTTAGATCTGCAGGTTAATGTGTACCAGAAGAATTACAAGCAGCAATGTCATACCTTGTATGTTTTAATTTCTTTCTGCCCTGTTTTGTTTTGCTCCATTCCACATGACGTTAAGTACTGTCCAAGTTCAGAACAAATTTAAATAGTTAGTAAATGCTATACATAAGGCCAAACCCTTTCTCCTGTTTAACATATTTCAGTGTTATTTTGTATTTATTACAGGCATTGACTCCTGATAAATATCTGAATATCCAGAGTTCCAGATGATTCAAGTGCAAAGGCAGTGTCAGATTGGGATGTCTTGTGTTTGATTTTTGATTGATGTGCAGAGTTAATCCCAACACAGGTTGCAATGAGTCATCCAATTGGCCTCAGTACTCTGCATTATAGGGAATGGGTGGTCTTCTAACTCCTCTGCCCTTCACCAGCATGCTGCACACTAAGCATACATGATCCCTCCCTGCACCCCTTGCCCTATCAGGAGCCAGCTACGTCAAATCTGTCTCCAGCAGGACCTAAGGACTAAAATAGAAATTGTTGGAAAAGCTCAGCAGGACAGGCAGCACCTGTGGAGAGAAATCAGATCTGGGTTAAACCCAAGACATTCCAGTTCTGAGGAAGCGTCAATCAACTGGAAATGTTTACTCTGATTTCTCTCCACAATCCTGCTGAGCTTTACCAGCGATTTCTAATTTTGTCAATGATTTACAGCTTCCCCATTTCTTTCGGTTTTTATTTAGGACCTTAAGAATAATTGTTTCTCCACTTAAAGATTGTGTAACTCAAGAATCTATCTTGATCACCTCAGAGGCTCTTTAGCATCTAATCTCCTCCTACTACAGTTCAGAAAATAACCACTTTAAACTCTGTACATTTCAATAACAAAGAAAGAGTGACAAATGACATCTCAGTAACGTCCAAATGCACTTGCCATACAATGAGTTATATTTGGAAGCCACTGTAGCTACAGGTAATTATGACAATTACTTTTGCAGAGCAAGCACTCACAAACAGTAATGGCATGTCAACCAATGTTTTTTTTTAAGAGATATTCGTGGACGTGAAAATCATAAACTCTCGATCCTCTTTGAACAGCACCACAGGATCCTTAAACTCACACTGCAGGGATGCCAGCACAAAACCTAGAATACCAATATAGTGCATAACAGGCCGAATGCTACACTGTCAGAAGAATAGTCTTTCAGATGAGCCACTAAATGAAGCCCTGTTTGCCCTCTCAAGTGAACATAAAGATCCCAATGACTTTAGAGAAACAGAAAGGAATTTTCTCAGGTCTCCTGATTAATTGTTCTAACTTAAACAATGGTGCTGAAGCAGATTACCTTATCATTAACACAGGGATGTTTGATGTATGTAATTTGAATGTCATATTTCCTGCATTTCAATAGCGTCTACATTTTAAAAAGTAATTAATTTTATGTAAAGCACTTTTGGATGCTCTGAGGTCCTGAAAGGTGCTATATGAACGTATTTTGTTAACATTAGTTGGTTATGGTACCAGCCTAGTTGCCGGAGGTTGAGAGTTCAAACAAATGAAAGTAATTACATAAAAATCTGGTAGTTTGTAGGATGGCACGAGAAAAATTACCATAGTAGCTGCGGGATTGCTGTAAAGAAGAAACTGGCTTATTAATGTGCTCCAGCGATACACTTGAAGAGTCAGGACTACACATGACTCCAATACTGCACTGTGTGGTTCATTCTTAATGCACTCTGAAGTGGCTTGAAAGCACTCAGTTGTCAGGGCAATCAAAGATGGCAACAAATGTAGCCAGTGTCATCCAGACTCTCAAGATAGATTGTAATAATTACCAAGAGACTACATGGTGCATTGAGTTAGAACACTGCCCTTTCACCTCTCCCATCACTTCATTTGAATCCAGATCAGACTGAAGAAATGGGGTCAGTTTTTGTCTCATTATCTATGCCCCTCTTTTTACTTTGAATGGAGCAGTAACAAGATTTTTTTTAATCTATTGCTTATTTTACCGCATTTCCAATTTAATAGACATAGGAAAATTAATCCCAATGTTTCCATGCAAATGAATATTCCTGTATAGAATGGGAGTACCAAACTCCTGAATAGGTAAGCAACAAACAGATTTTCTAGTTATGCTTATCCCCTTGGGTTATCCATTGTCGCAGTGAATTGCAAACAGCTACTTAACGCAAATACATGATCAGTGACTTGTGCTGCAGCACATTTATTCAATAATCATTGTGTCACCTGGTTGATCACATGGAATAGTCAAAAGATATATTTAAAGTATGGGCCTGGGAAGAGCTTCCTGAAAACTGTAGTCTAATCTTCTAGAATGACACATTCATACACACACAAATATATATATGACACGTGCAATAAAATGAATCATGCTCACTGGAACTGTATCATGGACCTAAAGCCCAATTACAAAAGCATCAATCAAACATTGTTAACTATCAAGTAAATCCTCCTCCAGCACTACCTTTTTACATGGGCAGAATATTAAATAAGGAGACCTGATTTTAACGTGATTAGTTATTTTAAATTGGGTGGCTAAGATTTGTTCGGATTTATAACCACTCTAATATATTCCACTATTATTTTTAATGGCTGACAGGAAAATTTCCATGATTTTTAAATGCAAACCAAATATGCATATTCAGAAACAGAGTGTTGTATTATCAGTTATTTTAAAATTAAGGACAGAGCAAAGAAGTAGACATTTCTCACCATGTTCTGTGCCTGCAATCATTTGAAAAAAATTAGTATTCTCCAAAACACCAAAGTAATTACTGACTGGAAAAATAAAAGAACCTATAGCTGGAAACACATTTAATCTCAGCATGCTGACAAAAAGCTCATGGAAAAGAGAATAGAGGTGCCACTTGTTAAAATTTACTTATAGTGTGAACTTGGCCTGGTAACAATAAAGGTTTGGGGCAGATGGTGACATCGTGCTAATGTCACAGGTCTACTAATCCAGAGCCTCTGAGGACATTGGGTCATGGTGATCATGAAACTACCATCAAATAAGTTGTCTGCAGACCCAAAATAATGTGAATGTCTCTAGCTTCTGTCTAAAATGGCTTAGTGAGCTGTTGCGTTCAAGGACAATTGTTTATTTATTTTGTTCATTCATGGGATGAGGGCATCGCTGGCTAGGCAGCATTTATTGCCCATCCCTAAGAGTCAACCACATTGTTGTGGATCTGGAGTCACATGTAGGCCAGACCAGGTAAGGATGGCAATTTCCTTCCCTAAAGGACATTAGTGAATGAGATGGGTTTTTTCCCGACAATCAGCAATGGATTAATGGTCATAATTAGACTCTTAATTCCAGATATTTGTTGAATTCAAATTCCACCATCTGCCATGGTGGGATTTGAACCCTGGTCCCCAGAACATTATCTGAGTTTCTGGATTAACAACCCAGCGATAATACCACCGAGTCATTGCCTCCCCATTAAGGATGGACAACAAATGCTGGCCTTGTCAATGACACCAACATCCCACCAAGGAAAATGCCAGGGATAGCCTGCTAGACAAAAATACTCTCAAACATGAAAAAAAATCCCAGGGAGACTAGGAAGGGTTGGAGAGGCTGGAAGCCAAAAAGGTGTTCTGAAGCATTACAGGAAACAGCAAAACTCCTGACAGTTGGAATGGCATAAGAAGGGCCACTCAAATCATAAAAATTGTCCACCAAGAACTAACGATTGAACAAATTTTGCTACTGATAAGGAAACAAGACAACACCAGAACAGTCATGAATCTAACGTTTGCGTTCAGAATTCAAGGACTCTAGAAACTTTAAACTGCATCTGCCTTTAATGTCCTGTTCATATTAGACAGCCCCTTTCATAAAAATAATTAACTATGTTTTTAATGTCATATTTATATTATTTTTCAGGGGACAGTGGTTTTAAAATTCCTCATTCACTCACTCAAGGAAACCTAGGGATTGGTCTTTGCATTTTGATCCAGTTAACTTTGAAGTGTGATAGCTGCATGCCAAAAAAATGTTTAAGAAGTTTGTTGCAATCATTTGAAATTGTCGTAAGAAGAGGAGAGATAGTCTCCTTTCCTTACCTGGTTGTAACAGCAGTTTGACAGACCGACAGAGTGGAAGTAAGTTTCAGCCCCGGGTGTCAGCTCCCCCACACCTCTGGTGCTGTTCAGCCTCATTCTACTACCTGCTGCTCCTGGAAGAATTTGCCACCAGAAGACCAGAATCCTTGATGCCCACACTACCTTTAAAAGGCCTGCTGTACATCCAAGTGAGCACTGACATTCCCAAGATTCCCGGCTCACCAAAGGATAGTCGGAGCAGGGGAAGATGGCGCATGATTCTCTGACAAGTACCTGGCCTCAGTCTCCACCTCTAAGTCTTAGTGATGCTCCGAGTATCCAGATCCCCTTCCTGATAGCCCATTCCATGAACCCTAGAGGCTTTGCACCTCCTCAGGTCCTCACCCAACCCAACTACTTGAGCCTACGCCTGCCCATCTTGCCCCCCACAACCCCCAACCCCAACCCCAGATCCCTGGAATATGAGCTCATTGTGCCAGGTGTGGTCATACACTGTCCTCACTTTGAAACCGATGTGTTCCTGAATGTGAATGAAGCTCCTCGGGAGGGTGGCACGGTGGCACAGTGGTTAGCACTGCTGCCTCACAGCGCCAGGTGACTGTCTGTGTGGAGTTTGCACATTCTCCCTGTGTCTGTGTGGGTTCCCATCAGATGCTCTGATTTCCTTCCACAGTCCAAAGATGTGCAGGTTAGGTGGATTGTCCATGGGAAATGCAGGGTTACAGGCATAGGGTGGGGTGGGGTGGGTCTTGGTGAGATGCTAGTTGGCCATGCTAAATTATTTCTTCCCGCTGGACAGACGTGACACACTGACCATGGCCCCTCCCTTTGAGCAAACTGATTGGACAGCCCTGGACAGGGAAAAACACGGATCCCTGTCTGATGCCTGTACATTTCGCCACCTGCATTAGCCTTAGCCCCAGACTGGTCATTATTAAGTCAGTACAGACCTACAATAGACCTACCCTCTCTCTGGACTGCAAAGACATGGAAGCTTTGAACAAAAACACCCCTGACCTGACACCTGACTGTGGCCAATCCCCTGGACTGGTATCAAAAGCTGCCTTCGAGTTATCATGCCATGACCTTCTGGTTAAAGGGCGCCCCCATGGTGTTTGGCAAGGACTCCTCCATAAGACTCTGAGACATGGCCTCTTGCTTGCTGCACATACAGCTTGGTTGCCATAGAAGCTGCTGGCTAATAGTGCAGCTAAGAGATTGACAGAGCATAGTGCAGTGCATCAAGGTATCTGCTTCTTCACTGAGGACTGCTGAGCAGTCTGCCTCACTGTGTGACTGGACTAATATGGAAGGCAAGGCAAGGCAAGGTACAGATGCTGAGAACATGCAGGTAGGCGCTGAGTAGGCAACAGCAGTCGTGAAATGCAACCTTTGCAATCCTGTGCGCAAAGTGCTCTTCTAGCAGCTTTCAATGCTAATCGCCTGCAATGCATACCTCAATCTCCTAAGTGTCCTGCAAATGGATTGGAGAGGTGCCATCAGGATCCTGAGGAGTTAGCAATTATTGGATGCCACTGTCCTTGGGTGAGGCGATGCATGCAGCTGGTGCCCTGCGATGCTGTTTTGGTGGTGACCAACATAGAGGTTCTCCACAGCCAACATGAACTGAGGTCACAAGGTACCCGCTCTGACTTCCATGTCGAGAGTGGTCAGCGCCTAGATTGCTCATGGTGGATGGTAGGATCGAAGGCTGCATGTTAATGAGGTGAGATGTGCAGCTCATAAGGTTATTGATATCCAGTAAGGTTATTGATATCCAGTAATCTTCCTTAATAGGTAACTCACCGCTGCCAATGAGAATCTCACCTCATTACCTCGAGCTTAGTGAAAAGATGCCGCAGGTTGTTCCCGATGTTGTGATAGCCCTCACTGAACTTCCCGCGTGATTCTGCCACATTTCCCATCACAGCCCATATCGTTCAAGCACCCTGGAAGATTCTGCACAAAGAGAAGATTTGATGTTCCCAGATTCGGAGATCTATCTTTCAGTTGCGTAGACTGGAAATGATTCAAGGATTTCCTTCCCCAATGGGGCATCTATGAACAAAATTTTAAGAGAAATTAGCAATGTCATGATCACTGCTCTTGATGTTAGTTTTTTTAAAATTTCATTTAATGAATTTATTCTCAATACGCCATTTGAATTCATGGTTTGACATCATCCACTATTAATACCCCTTCTGAGGAAGGGTCACTTGACCTGAAACATTAATTCTGATTTCTCTCCACAGATGGTGCTGGACCTGCTGAGCTTTTCCAGCAATTTCTGTTTATGTTTCTGATTTCCAGTATCTGCAGTTCTTTTGTTTTGTTTTATTTTATTTAGTCCAATATTAATTACTGCTCCAGTAACTTAACCATTATGGTCCCACAGTATTATCACGTATGTCGTAGGCTGATTTGTAAAATCATGCAACACCTACAGAAATGTCACGGCTGTGTAAAGTGAATGCCTTTAGGGGGATTATATGGGGGCCCAAGTCTGTGCATGTCATCATGACCACAACATGACAACATTCTGGCAATAGTCCTGAAGAACTTACAACTCCCCTGGTCAAGCTACACTAGTACAACTAAAATAAAACAATCTGACATCTACTCATGCCGTGGGTCTGGAATCAGATGGAAGCCAGACCAGGTAAGGATGGTGAACCAGGTGGGTTTTCCCCAACAATCAACAATAGTTTCATGGTCATCATCAGACTCTTAATTCCAGATTTTTATTGAATCCAAATTCCATCATCTACCAGGGCAGGATTTGAATCTGAATCCACAGAGCATTACCTGGGTCTCTGGATTAATAGTCCTGCAATAATACCACTAGGCCATCACCTTATTGGGAAATAAAGGGCAAACCCTCCACTGGTTGGAGTCATACCCAACATTCCATAAAAACGATTTTGCTACTGCACAGATCACCAATGTCAGTTTGTGGCAGATGTTCATGAGTGGAAGCCACTCACCAACATGCCAATTAACATTGCCTTAGTTTACAAGCAGTTGTGTAACCTGCCACTTTTCAGCCCAAGCCTGGAAATTGTTCAGGTTCCTGCTGCATTTGAACATGGTCTGCTTCAGAAACTGAAGAGTCTCAAATGGTGCTGGACAGTGTTCAATCATTGGCAAACATCCCCACCTCTGGTACTATGAGTTGTAAAGGTTGTTGATGAAGCAGCTGCAGGTGGTTGGGTCTGGGACACCACTCTGAAGAGATGTCCTGGAGCTAAGAAGAGCTGAAGAAGAATTAAGAAGAACCAAGAAGAACCATCTGTCTATATGTCAGGTATGACCTCAACCAGGGGTAGGTCTTTTCCCCGATTCCCATTGAGTCCAGTTTCGTTAGGGTCCCTTGATGCCACATTCAGTCAAATATAGCTTCAATGTCAAGGGCAGTCACTCTAACCTCACCTCTGTAATCAGAGTCTAGCAGTAATCTGCTTAAGAACAAATCCTCTGCTCAATTCTCCATGGCTCGTGGTCTTTTCTCTCTCATTGCTCCTAAGAGGTTCCCATTTACAATTTCAATGAACAATATAACTAGGGATATAAAGTACATCAGGTGATTTTAATGCCTTCCTCGGTTGTGCTTTGAGATGGAAGTTGTGCAACAAAAATATATCATTCATTTTAGAGAGTTTTGATTTTGGACAAGTAGCGCATGGGTTGGTATGTATGATAGAAGGGTTTAATGATTCACATGGAAATAATGCTGTAGCCATGGTGATTTATTTTAAAACACCATATGAACAAGAGACTATCTGAAGAGTAACGGGGTTTGTTTTCCTTAGGTGAGTTACAAAAACAAACAGAGTAATCAGTTTTGCACTTGGCTTCAGGTAGAAGTTCCCAGAATGGAATTTGCTTTTTGGCTTAGGGAAAACACCCATAGTTTGAAGAAAGCTTTTTATGTTTCAATTTTTACAGAAGTCTTGACTGGAACTGGATGTGTGAAACAGTTGTACCTAAAGAAGGGAGATAATGTAGAACCGTTAAGAAAAAAAAAGTTACCTCAGTGAATGGAGTCTAATTCTAAAGTTCCAGGCCATAATGTTTGGTCAAAACTATGAATGAGTTATTTGAAGCTGATAAGTCAACACATAGTTGTATGAAGGCTGAAAGAAGAGGCTATCAGATTCTCAGGGCTGAGAATTGAAAGTATCGGTTTAGTCAAGTTTAGTGATACAGATGAGAATTGTCACTCTGGTGTAAGATTTACAAATATGTGACTTACAAATGCTCATGCTTATGAATGCCAACCCATAGAGGGGAGTAAATTTAAAGACCTAACATATGAATGTTTTTTAAACTTATGAACAACTGTTTTACATTGCCCTGCATTGTGATCTGAGCTGCATACAAATCGATTTGCAATCAGACTCCAGCGTGGAACCTGTTCTCAACTGGGAGACTGCCTGTAGTGTAAAGGAATGCAGTTGGAATTAATGGGATCCCATTCCACCATGTACATTGAAATCTTCAAACATATTAGATGCAAATAATTTGTTTCTTTATTTCATTCTTCATTTCTTTTGCATGATAAACTTCTGTTTTACTGTTAAAACCAAATCTTCAACATTGAATGTTTGCGTTACAGTGACAGACTACCTCATTAAAGCAAAGGAGAACAAATCGAGCCAGATTTCAGTTTGCAATCTGACTTGTCAAGTAAATAACATCAGCTGGGATCAAAAGAGTTTAAAGGAACCAAAAGTCCTCTTCTCAAAAAAGCAGCCATTGGCCTTGAAATTATAGGTCATTTGCAATTACCATCAAAACAAAAGTGACCATTTTTGTTGACCACAGTTCTTAACACTGAGCATTGGACCATGACCTGAGCTAACTCACAAAAAGGTAAGGATTATCATCCCCTGAGGTCTTTCTGACTTTAATGCCTTGCATTTGTGAACAAATTTGGGTTATAATTTACATTGACAAGTAAATATTAGTGTCATTGGAAGAGACAGACTGAAAGGTAAGGTGGACAGGTTACCCACATTACAGCCAAATTGGTATCTACGTGGCATGAATGTCTTGGACTCTCCTTCCTTTTTTATTTGACTAGTTCATATCATAGAATCCTACAGTACAGAAAGAGGCCATTTAGCCCATCAAGTCCACACCAACCCTCCGATGAGAAACTCACCCAATCCCACACCCCTGCCCTATCCCCATAAGGTCAGAAATCACATGATACCTTGTCAGAGTCAACAGGTTTACTTGGAAACACAAGCTCTCGGAGCCTCAGTCCTTCTTCAGGTGACGGAGGCTGCAAAAGCTTGTGTTTCCAAATAAACCTGCTGGACTATAACCTGGTGTTGTGTGATTTCTGACCTTGTCTTCTCCAGTCCAAAACCAGCAACTCCACATCATGGCTATCCCCATAAACCAACATTTACCATGGCTAACCCATGCACATCTTTGGACTGTGGGAGGAAACCAGAGCACCCAAACCCACGCGGAAAGACACGGGGAGAACATGCAAACACCACACAGACAGTTACCCAAGTTTGGAACTGAGCCCGGGTCCCTGGCTCTGTGTGGCAGCAGGCTAACCACTGAGTCCATTAACTACTAACATTCTCAAACTGCCCAGTTTTCGGATTCTGCAACAATAATCAGTTCCATCAGAATGTTACTCAGGTGTTAAAAGTTACAACTGCCACAATTAATCGCTCATTTGCCCCTGCTATCACTTCAAATGCTTGTAAATGCATTTCTAAAAAGTGGACATTCCTGGGAACTGAAGCTGTACAGGTGTACTGTGGTTCTGTCGCAGCAATGGTGTCAACTGTCTGATTATAAATGAACATCTTCCTATTTAGTACAACTAATTAGTGCAAATAATGATGCAGTTAACCCAGCACAGCATGCTGGCTGCAAGCTGCCACAGCTGTTGCCCAGCCCAATGCAGGACAATTAATTCAGGTATGTTGTACTCCTGTGAATAACTGCAGGCTAGCGGTGAATACCGGAATACCAAGTGTTTTATAATGAACATTTCTCCAGCAATTTAAATACAATTTCAAAATAAGGGCACTGCCATTTAGGACAGACATGAGGAAAGCGTACAACTCAAAGAGTTGTAAATGTTTGGAGTTTTTTTTTGCCCCAGAGGGTAGCAGAACCTTAGTATTTGAGTATGATTAAAGTAGAGATTGATGATACGTTTCTGATTACCGATGGGGTAAAGGGTTATGGGTATAGAATGGGTGAAAAGGCATTGAAGTTTTTGATCAACCACGATCGTATGGCAGACTGGGTTTGAGGGGCTGAATGGCCTACTCCTTTTCCCACGTTCCTAAGTTGTAATTGTTCCCAAATTGACCAATTAGTGGTCAAAGACCAGGTATGTATCTAATTAAGAGTGGTGATTTGGTTCGTGAAGCAGGAGGTCTATTAAGTATCCTCCAACAATGATGGAGCAGCAGCTTGAAGCATGATTTCAGATGGCTTCTGACAATAGCTTTATAGATGGGGTAGGCCTGCTAACTACAATTCTACTTCTGAAAAATTACCTGGGACAGCATGGAATGGGCACACTAATTGCCAGTGTGAGTTTTAGTGGCTACCTTCCTATCTAACTCCAGTTAGGATTTAAAACTGTCGGCTACTTACTTAATATTTTCCATCTCTCTTCAATAGAAGATGCTGAAAACATCAAGTTTACGAGGATGTGGTAGGGAATTTAGACAGAATGAAAGTAAACAGGAGTTTTGGCAGCTCTTAAAGTATAAAAGTCTCCTGCCTGCCGAACACCACCACACATCCAGTTGAGATGCATCCTAGATTCTGAAGGAAGCAGGAGTAGAAATTATGGAGAATTCAGCAACAATTCCCATTTCTCCTTCGATATGGAGTGCTTCCGGTAGTCTGAATGATTGTAAGTGTCCCCCAGATTTATAAGGAGGAGAAGGATATATCCAGCAAGTAGAGATCGGTCAACCTAATGTTGGTGGTGTGGAAACATCTAAAGTTAAAATTAATTGGCGCTTGGAAAAATATAGGTTAACAAAGTAAATCTATCATGGATTTGTTGAAAGCAAATAGCATTTGGCAACTTGATTAATTAATTAACGGTGGCTCAGTGGTTAGCACTGCTACTTCACAGAGCTCGGGAGCCAGGTTCAATTCCAGCCTTAGGTGACTGTCTCTGTGGAGTTTGCACATTCTCCCCGTGTCTGCATGGATTTCCTTTGGGTGTTCTGGTTTCCTCCCACAGTCCAAAGATGTGCAGGCTAGGTGGATTAGCCATGCTAAATTGCCTATAGAGTCTACAGATGTACAGGTTAGGTGGATTAGCCATGCAATATGTAGGGTAGGGCATTGTGTCTGGGAGGGATGCTTTTTGGAGGGTCCATGTGGACTTGATGGGCCAAATGGCCTGCTTCCACACTGTAGAGATTCTATGATGATAGATTCCCTACAGTGTGAAAACAGGCTCTTCGGCCCAACAAGTCCACACCACCCTCAGAGCATTCCACCCAGACCCAGCCCCCAAAACCCTCCTAATCTACTCATTCCTGAACACTACGGGCAATTTAGCATGGCTAATCCACCTAGCCTGCACATCTTTGGACTGTAGGAGGAAATTGGAGCACCTGGAGGAAACCCACGCAGACACGGGGAGAATGTGCAAACTAAAAAGGTGGGTGAGGGTAGTGTGGTTGGTGTGCATACAGACTTTTGAAAATGAGTTCACTAAAATACTAAACAACAAAATCCATAGTACCAAAATATCGATAAATTGGTGACTGAGCTCCTTGCACAACCTGTTTTATTCCCCGTAGGTGCTTGTTTTAGCAATAAGAGGCAATTTTACTGGATGTTGATATCAGTGTACCTAGAGTACCCTTTATAGAGGTAAATTTTCTGTATCACTTCCAGCAACTTGTACACGTTACTTTACAAGTTACTTGTGATTTCCTTCTTGCTGTTTAAATAAGCCATCAAACTCACTGCAAAGCCTCAGTAAATAACACCAGCTCTGGAGCTTTTCTGCTAAATTCTGGGGTTGTTAATATTCTTAATGTTTTCATGAATTAATCATCTGACTACCCAAATAATTTGGCAAAAAAATCCTAGAGGCAATAAATATCGTCAGTTTTCCACTTTATTTGAAAAACCTTCACTTATTACAGTCACAAATATTTTTGTTATTCCCTAATGATGTCATTTCCCCTTTGTACGGGTGCACTGCATGTACCACCTGGAGGTGGTGTTCAAACTATTTCCAGCCCTAAGTGATAGATTTATCAAGGACTTTGGGTATAGAGCACATAATTTCAAAATGTGCAGATGGCAATGCAACTCGTAAGTTTAGCAGGTAGTGAGAAGGATAGCAACAGAATTTAGGAAGGCATAGACAGACTGATGAAATGTGTGGAGAAGTGGTAGATGAAATTTAATGCCAAGAGATGGGATGCAATTCATTTTGGTCAGATGAATAAGGAAAATCAATATAAAATTGATGGTACAATGTTTAAGGGGTTATATGTCTTTGAATGTGACAACACAAATTGAGAAGGCTGTTAAAAAAAGGCATGCAGAATCTCTACAGTGCCGAAAAGAGGCCATTTGGCCCATTGAGTTTGCACTGACCCTCCAAAGAACATCCCACCCTATCTCCAAAATCCACATTTACCAGGCCTAATCCACCTAGCCTGCACATCCCTGGATATCACAGGCAAATTAGCACACCCAATCCACCTGACCTGCACATTTTTGGACTGTGTGAGGAAACCAGAGCACCTGGCAGAAACGCCTCAGACACAGGGAGAAGGTGCAAACTCCACAATGATAGCCCCCCAAGGATGGAATCAAACACAGGTTCCTGCTGTTGTGAGGCAGCAGTGCTAACCACTGCACCACCGTGCCATCCATACTGAGTCACTATGCTGCCCATCGACTTTATAAAAATCATATATAAATTTATATAAATAGGCATGGGGGATATTGCATGAAATTTATGCTAAACCATCATAAAACACTGAGTATTGTCACAATTTCTCTGTGCCAGAGTTTATGAAGAATGTCAAGTCCTTAAAGACAATGTGGATGAAATTTACGAGAATAATACCAATGGATAAAGACTTCAATTATGTGAAGGAACATAAAAACTGGAATTGTTCTGTTTTAGGGCAAAGATGACTAAGGGGATTACTGGAGACACTCAGCAGGTCTAGAAGTATCTGTGGGAGAAAACAGAGTTAATGTTTTGAGTCCATGACTCTTTATCTGTTCTCTTCCCACAGATGCTGTCAGGCCTGTTGAGTTTCTTCAGCAATTTCTGTTTTTGTATCAGATCTCCAGCATCTGCAATTCATTGTTTGATTATATAAGATTGTGGTAATCTTTGATAAAGGTTTCCAGCAAAATAGAGGGAGTTTGAGAGATGAGAGATTTACTAAGTTAACTAAGCAGAAACTTGCTTTGAGTAAAGGACGCAGATTTAAAAGTAATTGGTAAAAGAAGCAAAGGCAATATGAGGAAATATAAAAGTACAGTGTAAGTTACTAAGGTTTGGAAAGCATTGCCTGAAATGGTGATAGAAACATGTTCAATAACTACAAATTAGATAAGTCTAAGGTTTTTGAGTAGATTTGTAGCTCGGGTTGTGGATGTTGTGGTTGGTTGGTTTGCTGAGCTGGTTTGTTGTTTTGCAGACGTTTCATTACCCTGCTGGGTAACATCATCAGTGCAGCCTCCGATGAAGCGCCATTGTGTTTTCCCACCTGGTATTTAAATTCCAGAGTCCGTTGAGCTGGGTTACCTCACTTCCAGTTTCCCTTCGTAGTGGAGTGTATATGGGGTCAAGCCCTATGTGTTTATTGATGGCTTTGATAGTGGAGAACCAGGCCTCTAGGAATTCACGTGCTTGCCTCTGCTTGGCCTGTCCCAGGATCCTGGTGTTGTCCCAATTGAACTAGTGGTTTTCCTTATCCATGTGGATGGAGATGAGTGAGTATTGGTCGTGTCTTTTTGTTGCTAGTTGATGTTGGTGTACTCTTGTGGCTAATTTTCTTCCTGTCTGTCCAATGTAATGTTTGTCGCAGTCTTTGTAGGGAATCTTGTATATGACTTTGGTCCTGTCCATAGTGGGTAATGGGTCTTTGGTTCGAATGAGCAGTTGGCGTAGGGTTGACGTGGGTTTGTGTGCTACTTTGATGCCCAGTGGTCGTAGGAGTCTTGTGGTCAGTTCAGATGTGCTCTTGATGTGAGGTAGCGTGATAAGTGTGTTGGGGTGTACAGTATCTTCCTGGTATCGTTTCTGTAATAGGCATCTTCTGACCCAGTTTTTTTTGGGTATCCATTGCCTTTGAAAACTTGGAGGAGATACTCTTCTTCTTTTCAGCACAGTTCCATGTTGCTGCAGTGTGTTGTTGCCCATTTAAATAGAGTTTTCACGCAACTTCGTTTGTGGGTGTTAGGGTGGTTGAAATTCAGTACTTGGTCAGTGTATGTGGCTTTCCTGTGTACCTTTGTCAGGAAGTCCCTGTTGGTCCTGCGTTCCACTATGACATCAAGGAATGGGAGCTGTTTGTTTTTATCCTCTTCCTTGGTGAATCTGATCCCGGTGAGAGTGTTGTTTATTAGTTTGTGTATCTCCTCTAGTTTGGTCCGTTTAATAATTATGAAGGTGTTGTCCACATATGATATATGACTATAGGTCTGAGGGTTACTTCCGATTTGTGTACCTTCGGGAGGCCGTAGAATCAGGGGGTGTTAGATCCTTCTGGTTTCATTCTTAGATAGTCTGTTTTATTGATTTGTCTGGTCTGTTTGAGTCTCTTGAGCGTGTGAGTATCTTGTTGCCCAGTTGTGGTGTCGAGTCTATCTGCACTTGCCGGTACGTGTTCTCGTTGGCTAGTAGTGTCTGTGCTTTGGAGAGATAGTCTCATCTCTTTAGAGACACCAACAAGACAGAATTTCTGGCCACACTGGAAGCCACACTGAAGACCAATGGCATCGATGAAGAAACACAACAAGCCATCAGACAGACAGTGATCTCAACACTGACCAGAAGAAGCGAAATTAACACTCTTTACACATCAGAAAGGAAGGCCCTAGAAGACTGAAAAAGGACAAAAACATCGCAATACTACCAGCAGACATAGGGCTTATGACGGCAATACTAAACAAATGAGACTATCGGAAGTGAGGTAACCCAATTCAACGACACCAGAGTTTAAATAACAGGCAGAAAAACACAAGAGCGCTTCATTGGAGGCTGCACTGATGATGAGGGTAATGAAAAGTCTGCAGAACAACGAACCAGCTCAGCGAGCCAACCAACCACAAATTAGATAAATAATTGAAATTAAAATGGAAAAGGTAGCAGGTTTATGGGGAATGGGTGGGAGAGCTGACTAATTAGATAGCTCCATCACAAAACTAGCACATGCATGATGGGCTGGAAAACTTGCTACTGTGGAGTACTATTTCATGGTTGTCTGATTCGCATCCATTTGAATTAAAAACATACACTGATTAATTAATACTCCTACAATATGCTGGCCAGCAGGTCTGCCACACGAAACATTGGTGAAAATTGATGCTACTTAATGAAATGTTCCTACCCACCCCCTGAAAAATGTTGGGAAGATTGAGAAACTTGTCAGCATTACAGTTATAAAATTAATGTAATTAAAGCATTTCCTGTGTTTTAACTTGAACTCAAAAAGCCTTATTTTCTAATTTATACTCCAGTCTTTACATAATTGCAGTTTGTCCAGAATTAAATAGACTAATAATCCAAAAAAGAAAGGACCTTTAAGCTTTTTGTCCCTGGTTAACGGCAAGTGGAAAAGATCTTTACTTTACATCGTGTTGGGTAATTTATTAAATCAGGCTGCACACATCAGAATGCCTCAAGGTGATTATGTTAAAATAACTCATAATAATGTGCTTTAAATTTTCAAATTCATGGGAGATCCACTGAATAAAAATCGAGCCATTTCTGTAGGGCTTTGCACAAATAGTTGCTTTAACGCAGAACTGTCAGTCCAAGTTGAGTTACAGTAATTACAGCATTTCTCAAGGATTTACTACAATCATTAACATGAGTCTGTGCCTCATAGCTTAGCTTAGAACATGAACAAAGCATTGTCGATCAATAAAATAAACTCTGCAGAGTTTTCTCATTTATAATAGATTATTACAGGAAGTTACACCAAACCTTTATAAATCATTGGTTAGATATCATTTGGACTGGTGTGTGAAGTTTAGTGCACCATTCTTTAGAGAGGATGCCAAGGTCTTGAAGAGGAGAAATAAGGCTAACATTTCAGGCTCACAATCTGCATTAGTTCTGATGAAAAGTCACTGATCTCGGTCTTTCTCTGCAGACATTTGGCCTGAGTTGCTGAATGTTTCCAATATGTCCCAATTCCATTGGAGCAAAAATATTCCCTTTTGCCATCTTTCTGAAAAATATTCAGATATTCTGCTTGCGATTCTTCGCATTTCCCTTCAGCAAGTAACCCAGCAGCAACTGCTTTGATCTGGTTTGGCACAACATTAATTTAAAACTAAAACAAAATGTAAACAAGCTCCTCAGCAAACAAAAAGCTTCAATTCAATTATAGATTTTTTTTAAATGAGAATTTTCATGAAAGTGACTATTAAAAAGTGTCAAGCAGCAAAGCTAAATGACAAAATCATCTTTTGCCTTTTTGTAGATCTAGAAAGAGGTAGACTGAGTCCAAAGTCCTAGTCACCAGGGAAGGGAAAGGCTCTGAGACCAAACAAAGGTTATGGGTTTAACTTTCATTTGCCTCTGGTGGTGCACATTCTAAGCTGGCTTCACACAAGAGTGGGTTTGGAATCAAGTTGACTTTCAATTGGTATCCCTCCTCATCTGGGCCAGTGTGTGAATAGGTTTTGAGAAGGGCAGAGTAGGAAAAGGTATTTGTTGTGTGTAAGGCCACACTGAATAACCTCAATATGTGTGTCAAGGTTAACACCCAGTCTCGGGGTTCGCTCTCTCTCTTCCCTGATTGAAGGAAATATTTAGCCATAAGAAGACACCATTAGGTGGGAAGCAGGGCTCAGGGTGGGGCAAGAAAGTAGCCGTCAGTATTGGGATACCATCAAAAGAGAGAGCATCAGGGCAAAAAGGAGGTGGCAGGTTGAGAAGTGGAGCCTGGGGTTGTTGGGAGAAATGGAATCCATCATCACGGGGCTCCATTGAGAGGGAGAAAGGACAGAAGGAGCTCTAATGTCAGGTTTCAATGGTCCAGGGCAGTGCCATACACACCATCAGGATGGAGAAGGGCCTCCTGGGGTAGTGTTGAGACACTGGGCACTTTACCTCATATTGATCTCCTTCAGCCTCCAAACAGGTCCAACAGACTGTCAACAATCCTGGTACGCAGTAAAAAAGAGAAGATTCTGGCACATTGTTCTGATGTTCGGAACAACATTGTCATAAGCCAGTTAGCCTGTCAATTGGGATGGTTCATGAATGTGATTAACTGCTTTGGATACTTATCCTCTAAAATGATAGGATACTCAACCCAATGAGCTCAGATTTGCCCAAGCATGATCAGCATCATATGCACACCCACCTCTCTCAGGACCTGGTATTATCTGGAGAAACTGGAGCAGCTGTTTCAAAAAGAGAATCTATAAGTATTCTCCTTAGAGCACAGAGGGCATTGGGATGATGTAAAAGGGATGACGGGCTTTGATAAAATTGCAAAGGGGATCTAATTTCTACTGGCAGGAGGGTCCTTAAAATTCACAGATGTAAGATAATTGTCAAAAGAGGAAAGGAAATGCATCTTTTTAATGCAGAAAGATAAGATCTGGGATGCACCAAAAGGACAAAAGCAGCAGATAAAGAAGTAATTTTCAATAGGAAATGAATCGATATTTCAAAAAGGAGATTTGTGAAGTTATGGGAGAAGACTGGGACTAATTAGACAGCTTTTACAAAAATTCAGCATGAGCACAATGGGCTAAATAGAACCGATGTGTGCTGTAAACAACAAATGCTGGAGATCACAGCGGGTCAGGCAGCATCCGTGGAGAGAGGGCAAGCTAATGTCTCGAGTCTAGATGATTCTTCATCAGAGCTGAAGTGAAGTGTGGAGGGGAGTAGCATTTATGTTAATAGTTGGGCGGGGGGGGGGGTGTTGGGGTGGTGGTGATGGGACTGCCTAATCTGAAGATGAGATGTTGTTCCTCCAGCTTGCACCGTGATTCACTGGAACAGTGCAACATGCCAAGGACAGACAACTGGGCACACAAGCAAGATGCTGTGTTAAAATGACTGGCTACAGGAAGGGCGGGGTTATGCTTATGCACAGACAAGTGGTGTTCTGCAAAGCAGTCCCCCAGTCTGTATTTGGTTTCTCCAATGTAGAGTAGGCCACATTGGGTGCAGCAAATACAATACACAAGATTAGAGGAGGTACAGGTGAAATGCTGCTTCATCTGGAAAGATTGTTTAAGCCCTTGGATGGTGAGCAGGGAGGAGGTGAAGGGTCAGGTGTTGCACCTTCTGCTGTTACATGGGAAGGTGCCGTGGGAAGACGGATGGTAGTGATGGTCATGGAAAAGACAAGGATGTCCCAGAGGGAACGATCCCTGTGAAATGCAATTGGGGGAGTGAGGAGGAGATGTGATTGGTGGTGGCATTCTGCTGGAGTTGTCAGAAATGGTGGAGAATGATCATTTGAATGCGGAGGCTAGTGGGATGAAAAGTGAGAACAAGAAGGATCCGATCACACTATTGTGAATGATGAGAAGGGGCAAGGGCAGAAGAACAGGTGATGGGTCAGATGCAGTTGAGGGCCTTGTCAACCACAGTGGGCAGGAAACCATGGTTACACAAGAAGCAAGCCATGTCAGAAGCGCTGCTTTGGAGGGTGGAGTCAAGGTAGGGGGAAATGAGCTGAGTGGGGCAGGAACAGGCTGATACAATGGGCCTACCAGGGCAGTCAGGTTTGTGGATTTTGAGAAAGAGGTAGAAGCAGGCTGTCTGGTGTTGGAAGTCTGTAAGGTTGGAGGCAGTGGATGAAGATTTCCAAAGATAATGAGATTGGTGACTGTCTGGCAACAATGGCTTGATGTTTCGATGTGGGTTCACAATCTTGGGGACAGTAGGAAGAAGTGTCCAAGAGTTGGTGTTAAGCCTCCGCAGGATAAAGCTCAGTGTGCCAGACTACAACAGCACCACCTTTGTTGGAGGATTAGATAACAAAGTTAGGGTTGGGCCTGAGAGAGTGAAGTGCAGCAATATCAGAAGGGGACAGGTTAGAGTGGGTGAGAGGAGCAGAGAAATCAAGATGGCCAATGTCATGTTGATAGTTTTCAACGAAGAGATCAAGGGCAGGTAAGAGGCCAGGGGAAGGGATCCAAGTGGAGGGTGAATACTGGAGGTGGGTGAAGGGATTAGTGGAGCTGGGGGGTGGGGAGCAGAATCCTGCCCAAAGAAGTGACCATGGAGACAGCTCGGGCAGAAAGCAGTTCATTGTTGTGCCAGCCGGAAATTTATTAAGGTGGGGGTGTAAGGATATGTAGCTGAGTCCTTTGCCGAGGATAGTACGTTCAGCCTCTAGTGAAATTTAGAGCAATGTCTGAGTTTAGGGGGAATGACCTAAGGGAGACAGAAAGTGATGCCATCTGAGGGCTAGAAAGGAGGGTGCTAAGGGACGGTCCTCAGGATGGGTGTTGGAGTCCATAAGTTGCTAAAGCTTGTGCGCCTTGATGTCTGAAAGAAAGAGAAAAAGTCTTTTATTGAAACAACGGATGAGGCGAAGGATGAAGTGAAACTGGGGAACTGAGAGAGGGTGAGTCAATGTTGCATTTTAACACATTGTCCTGCTCACATGCCCACTTGTCTGTCCTCAACATGCTGCAGTGCTCCAGTGAGTCACAGCGCAAACTGGAGGAACAACATCTCACTTTCAGACTATGCACTTTATAGCCTTCTGGGTTCAATATTGAGTTCAACAACTTCAAATTGTAAACCAACTCCCATTTCTTCCCTTTCTTTTAGCTTTACTCATTAGATTCTCTGTCACCGTGTCCTCTCTTCCCTCCCCCCCAACCCAGTGGGACTGTCTGTGCTTTCCAGTCTGGCAGTTAGACACACCATTGTTCTGCCATTCTTACATTCCAATCACCTAATCGAAACTATCAACATTTGAAGAAGGGTCCCGACCCGAAACATTAACTTTCCTGCTCCTCTGATGCTGCCTGGCCTGCTGTGTTCCTCCAGCTCCACACTGTGTTGTCTCTGGCTCCAGCACCTGCAGTTCTTGCTATCTATCAACGTCTTTTCTCCACCAGCACTCTACACTCCACCACACCCCCATCTCGCACCCACACCCACCACCCCCCCAAACTACTGCATAAATGCCACTCCCCTCCACATTTCACTTTAGCTCTGATGAAGAATCACCTAGACTCGAAATGTTAGCATGCTCTCCCTCCATGGATACTGCCTGACCTGCTGTGATCTCCAGCATTTGTTGTTTTCAGTACAGATTCCAGCATCTGGAGTAATTTGTTCCTACCATCTGTGCTGTATTCTATGTTTCTATAATTACATTCTTCAAAACTGGCCTGAAGAATAATTTTCACTCAGTCAGTGGAGTGAAAATGTACACTCAGTAGCTAAGGTTCTTCTAGTCTGCAATTTAGGATAATGGTGACTATTGTTTTCACCTTATTTCGAGATCTGGCTTTCGCTTATTTGGTAAGCTAGTTAATGTTTAATTCTGGAGTGGGCTATTTAAAAATTCTGGAAGAATTTCTATAACCTGAGCATGACATCAGTTTCTATAGCCCTAGAAGGTCTGTGCAGTTACCATGGAAACCAAAGAGAAAATAACAAATTTTCTAAGTTGCTCATAGAAACAGCCTACATGGGTGTCATGCAGATAGCAGTCTTAACCAGAACATTCTACATTATTAAAGTTGACCTTTGGAAAATCAGAGAGAAGCCTGTGTGATTTCATGGGCAAATTCTGATACACAAGAAAGGACAAGACAATGTCACAAGTATGAAGGTACAACCCCAAGAAAAAGCAGTCACTGGACCAGATAACAGGTGGCACAAAATGCAACCAGTCATGTTTGTAGCCATAACAACAGCATAGAATGACTAGTCCACGCAGTAAGCTGTCTTCACCACCAGCAACGTATATTGACTCTGATCTTGGCAGTGCCAAGGTTTTTTGAATTATTTCATTTTAAAATTTAATATTTAATCCATGAAATACTGGTTACCTTTATTTCATTTCAGAAAATCTAAGGTGCTTGCTTTATCCTTAATTCTGGTTGCAAAAATTATTTTCTTAAAATAATTAGTTTATGTATTCATGCAGATAAATCGTTAGTGTTTTTTTAAGTAACTAGAAGTACATGTCTAATTCATCAAACTATTAAATGGCAGACCAACATCTAAATATTTGACTTAAAATGGTGTGTCTCCATGCCATACTTCAGCAGGCATACAGTTAGTGCACACTGCCACCTCACTGGCCTCAGTGCCAACCCTGATAGATTATCTGGATCCCAAGAATTTATGTCATCATTTTCAAGAGCCCGTCAAGGATTGTTGTGGGCACTCTTTGGTCCTGGAGAAGTCCC
Organism: Rhincodon typus; assembly: GCF_021869965.1. NCBI lineage: Eukaryota > Metazoa > Chordata > Chondrichthyes > Orectolobiformes > Rhincodontidae > Rhincodon > Rhincodon typus. The sequence goes on along the minus strand of NC_063341.1, from coordinate 60,575,577 downwards.
ATCTCTCCCCAGCAGTAATGGTTATCCTAGTGGCAATGACATGGTCTGCCTTGAGCGATCTCCACCCAGATCCTTGGGGCCTACTAGAGGAATGAAGAAAACTTGATAGACAAAGAGGCCTATTCCTTTTTCTATGTTCTCATACAATGGAATTGGAGGACTTCAATTTGCACGGGGTAATAATGTTGTTACCGAATTCAAGCAAGGACCTCGGGCACCCAAAATACATCAAGAGGTATCATAGCGCCATTCCATTTCCACAGGGGAAGGGAATTAAAATCTTACCAATCATGTTTGTCACTCTTTTTTATGTATTTCTCCTGCAGGATATCTCATGTGACAGATATTCCCTGTGATGGCATTGCATGAAAACTACATGCCATAGTAACATTCACTAGCTGTGGTCTTCAGGTCATCCAACAGTCTGTCTTAGAAGATGGAAGCTGTGAAGACACTCACTTCTTCTTTAAAATGTCCAGGTACATGCAGAGGTTTCCAAAAACACAAATCCTGGAGTGGACAAAACATTTTAGGTGGTGCATATTCATCCTCAGGCACTCTTTGTCACCATTTTGTATGGTGTATTTTGAAACAGAAGAACAGCAAGTGTGAGCAATCAAAAATATCCAACATGCAGAACTCAAGAATACCAATGAATATGTAGAACAAAAATGCAACAAAATTTGATTAATATAATTGAAACCTGTAGAAAACTAAAACATTTGCCAGCAAATAAAATAATCATCTTCACATCTCTACGTAGCCTTGTTGTCTATTTTAAATGGAATAGGTGCTCACTGTGAAGAGGGCTTTTCTGTAGTTGAGTACAGAAGGTTCTTCAAGAAATCAGTTTTAAGACATTAGAAAAACAGTAATAGGAATTTAAGGAGATGGTCTATTAAAGTAAAGATATATTTCATTGTGAAATAAGACACAATGAGATGGACATACCAATCATGGTTAACAAAGGAAGTTAATGATCATATCAAGTACTACAAAGACTAATGGTAGGTCAGAAGATTGGACTGACTTCAGAAATCAGCAAAGACTGATTTAACTAGTAATGTGGGGGAAATTAGCATATCAGAGAAAACTAGTGCAAAATATTAAAACTTGTAAGAGTTTTCCACAATTGTTTGAAAGAGAAAAGAGTAACTAAACAGTGTTGATTCCTTAGAGGGTGAGAATGGGGAATTAATAATGGGAAACAAGGGAATGTGGAAGCAATTTTATCTGTCTTCACTACAGATGACACAAAAAACAACAAAAAGGTGACTTGAAAATCAAGGGGTAAATAGAAGGGAGGAATTTAAAATAATCGCAATCACTGGAGTGAAAGCGCTGGGAAAACGATTAAAACTAAAGGTTGAGAAGTCCGCTGAACCTAAGGACTTTTGAAAAAGCAACTGCAGAAATAATAGATGCATTGTTTATGATCTTCCAAAATTCTCTAGATTCTGTAAAGATCCCAGTAGATTGAAAAATCTAAATGTAACATTGTAATTCAAGAATGGAAAGAAATAGAAAGTGGAAAATGATAATCTAGTTAGCCTAATATATGTCATAGGGAAAGCAAATGATAGGACCCTTGGGAGTGTTGTCAAACAAAGAGACCTAGGGGTGCAGGTAAATAGTTTCTTGAAAGTGGAATGGCAGGTAGACAGGGTGGTGAAGAAGGCATTTGGTCTGCTTGTCTTTGTTGGTCAGAGCATTGAGCATAGGAGTTGGAAGGTCACATTGCAGCTGGACAGGACGTTAGTGAGGCCACTTTTGGAGAAATGGGTACAGTTCTGGTCGCCCTGCTATAGGAAGGATATTATTAAATTGGAAAGGGTACAGAAAAGATTTACAAGGATTTTACCTAGACTGGATGGTTTGAGTTATAAAGACAGGTGGATAGGCTGGGACTTTTTCCACTCGAGTGCAGGAGGCTGAAGGATGACCTTATGGAGCTTTATAAAATCATGAGGCACATAGAGAAGGTGAATTGCAAATGTCTTTTCCCTAGGGTAGGGGAGTTCAAAACTAAGGGGGCATATTTTTGAGGTGAGAGGAGAAAGATTTAGAAGGGACCTGAATGGTAACTTTTTCACACGTAGTGTGGTTCATATGTGGAATGAGCTGACAGAGGAAATGGTAGATGCATTTGGATAGGTACATGAATAAGAAAGGTTTAGAGAGATATAGGCCAAATGCAGGCAAATAAGATTAGTTTCGTTTGGGAAAATTCATTGCCATGGACAAGTTGGACCGAAGGGTCTATTTCCATGCTGTATGACTTTATGACTGTATAGGGAAATGGGCATGGATATCTCAGTATTGAAGAATCTTATACATGCTTATTACATTCTTCAGACTCCTAAGTGTCTGGGCTAACATTAAGCTCTGAGTTTAGAAAGGGCAGAATGCTATGCTTTAAGTGCCTTATAGTAAGATCTTAGAATCCTGGTGTAGATAGAGGCCATTCAGCCCACTGAGTCTGCACCGACCCTCTGAAGAGAATCCCACCCAGAACCATTTCCACACCCTATTCCCGTAACAACCTCAGCTAACCCACCTAGCCCACACATACCTGGGCACTATGGGGCAAGTTAAATAGCCAATCCACCTAACCTGCACATCTTTGGATTGTGGGAGGAAGCCCATACAGACACAGGGATAATGTGCACACTCCACATAGGCAGTCAACCAAGGCTAGAATCGAACCCAGATCCCTGGCCCTGTTAGGCAGCAGTGCTAACCACTGTGCCGCCCAAGAAGTGGAGCATGAAATTTTCCTACCCTCAGTTCATATGCTTTGTTACAGTAGTGATATCATGACTGCATCTCTCACATATTTACTGACATAATGACCCTGAGACATTACATAAAAAAGGGGTCATTTTATAAGGATAGGTTGAGCAGGTTTGGCCTCTACCCACTGGAGTTTAGAAGACTGAGAGGTGATCTTATTGAAATATATAAGATCCTGAGGAGATCCTGACAGGGTGAATGCTGAGAGGATGCTTCCCCTTGTAGGGATGTCTAGAACTGGTTCTAAAATCATTTAACACTGAGATGAGGATAAACTTTTTTTTCTCTCTCAGATAGTTTTTTGTCTGGATCATTCAAGGTACAGATATCATATCCAATGGTTGAAATGTGTGGGTAGAAAAGCAGGTTAAGTATTTGAATACCAGCAGTTGTAGGCTTTCAGTCAACATTGTATAGCTGTCAGCTCATTGTGCGTGAGCATACTGTTCTCCTTTGATCCTGCTACGATTATGTTTATACTTTCAGTTCAGCTATACACTGTAACTTGACTTAATTATTATTTTTACTGGTGTGATGACAATTTAGCAAACTAAGTCTTGGAGCCATACAGACATATAAGGAACTCTACATTTGTAAAGACTAAGAGGAACATAGGAAAAAGATTAGGCCATTTAAGTATTCAAGCCTGTTCCACCATTGTGTATCATGGATAATCCATACCTCAACTCAATTTTCTTGCTGTCTCTTCATGCTATGTCTACTTTACAACATTGTACAGATGCTGGAATCAGAACTCAGCTACTAACCAAACCTACTCACTGACTTTTCTTGCTCAATCAGGTCCTCTAGTGCCCAAGGAGAGGCATAGATTATAAAGAAATGATTGTTGATGATATTGAATGATGAGCATTTGATATATCTGTATGAAATTCCTCTAACTTCAATCACGTTACACAATAACACTTGATGAGCTTAATCCCACCACTTTTGCATCACATTTCATTGACAATTGACTATTATTTCTTATGTTGCATCATGATAAATTAACTATAGAATACTCCTTATGAAATCTCTGGAAGATGCATTTCTGCCAGATACCACCCACCACCCACAAGACAAACAAAGTTGTGCACATTTCCTATACATTCGCGTGCATAGTTTTGCATCTATACCCATCAAAATAGATCCCCATATTCCATTTACTTTATATGCACTTTACGTCCTGGAATTTTTTTATTTGTTCTCGAGATGTGAGCATTCCTGGCAAAAAAAACACATATTTTGGAGATACTGATGTATATTGGTGATATTGGCATTTACTAGTGATAGATTGGAAAGGGGAAGGTACAATCAGACCTTGGTTTCCCTATATGCCAGTTGTTGAAGGCAAGCATACAGGTACAGCGGGCAGTGAAGAAGGCAAATGATATGTTCGTCTTCATAGTGAGACAATTCGAATACAGAAGCAGAGATATCTTGCTACAGCTGTACAAAGCTTTGGTGAGACCATTCCCAGAGTATTGTGTGCAATTTTGCTCTCTTTACCTGAGGAAGGACACTCTGGCTATGGAGGGAATGTGGTGAAGGGTTTATCAGACTGATTCCTGGGATGGGAGGACTGACATATGAAGAGGGACTGGATTGGTTCGGTCTATATTCACTGGACTTTGGAAGAATAAGGGAGATCTCATAGAAATCTATACAATTCTAACAGGAATATACAGGGTAAACATACCGGTCCCAATCTAAGATGAGAAGAAATTTCTTCACCCAGAACATGGTGAGCCTGTGGAATTTGCTACTACATAAAATGTTTGGGACCAAAACATTGAATGTTTCCAAGCAGGAGTTAGACACAGTTCTTTGTGCTGAAGGGATCAAAGGATATGTGGAGAAAGTGGGAACAGGGCATTGGGTTAGGTAATCATTTGAATGAATTGACTAGCAGAGCCATTCTTGTTCTTATTTTCTGTATTTCTATTCGAATTAAGTTTCCCATCTTTACCTGGTTTGGCTTATGTGACTATAGGCTGACAGCAATGTGGCTAACGTTTAACTGCCCTCTGCAATGGCCTAGCAAACCATTCAGTTCAAGGAAAATTACTAATAGACAATAAATGTTAGCTTTGCCAGTGACACCCACATCCCATGACAGAATATAAAAATGTCATTTATATACCAATGTTGCAAAGAATCATTTCAAGGTCTTCCTTCTTTCCTAAAGCTGGTAAAACTCACATTGTCAAAGTGGGCCATGTATTATTTTACCATTGACTAGTTATCAGGAGAGATTGTTAAGAGACAATCTAAAACTGAGATAACAAGGTGTAGAGCTGGATGAACACAGCAGGCCAAGCGGCATCAGAGGAGCAGGAAGACTGACGTTTCAGGCCTAGACCCTTCCCTTCCTGCTCCTCTGATGCTGCTTGGCCTGCTGTGTTCATCCAGCT
>NC_063341.1:60548275-60569973 GCF_021869965.1 Rhincodon typus | reverse complement strand
GCTTGGCCTGCTGTGTTCATCCAGCTCTACACCTTGTTATCTCAGATTCTCCAGCATCTGCAGTTCCTACTATCTCTGACATTCTGAAACTGACAGCATATACCAATTTTATATTCACTGAAAACCTTTCTAACAGGGATGCTAAAGTCAGATATGGAGGAAGATTCCCAATTTGTGTGTGTGTTTGTGTGTCTGTGTATGTGTGTGTGTGGGGGGGTGGTTAGTGAGTGAGTGCGTGTGTGTGTGTGTGTGGGAGAGAGAGAGAGAAAGTGTGTGTATGTATGTGGGTGTGTGTGAGGGGGAGAGAGAGAATGAGCGTGTGTGGGAGAGAGAGAGAGATAAGGTGTATATGTGTGCGGGAGAGAGAGCGAGTGTGTGCGCATGCAGGAGAGATAGTGTGTGCATGTGTGTCTGTGTGCGGGAGACAGAGTGTGTGCATGTGTGTCTGTGTGCGGGAGAGAGAGTGTGTGCATGTGTGTTTGTATGTGGGAGAGGGAATGTGTGCATGTGTGTCTGTGTGCGGGAGACAAAGTGTGTGCATGTATGTCTGTGTGCGGGCGAGAGAGTGTGTGCATGTGTGTCTGTGTGAGGGAGAGAGAGTGTGTGCACGTGTGTCTGTGTGCGGGCGAGAAAGTGTGTGCATGTGTGTCTGTGTGCGGGAGAGAGAGTTTGTGTGCGCGTGTGTGGGTGTGTGTGCGCATGTGTGTGTGTGTGGGAGAGAGAGATTTCTGTACCTGTTCTAAAAACAATGTGAGCCTCACATTGGCTGGCAGCCTATAATCTGAGCACTAGGACCCAGTGCACTGCGACCCACACAAAGGCTGGCTGCCATACATCAGCACTGAAGCCAGTGAGTGTGCACTAAGAAGGTAATGTGAAGTATACAGAGGTTGACTACTTCCAATTAAATCGGAAAGTCAGTGAATCCTAAAAAAAAATCAAGCAAAGAGCTATAAGATGCATCCTATGCAGATGCATGAGATGTGAGTTTCTTTGTGTACAAAATGATTTGGCAGAAACGCGCATGTCATGGATATCCCTGAGCTCCAAAGTAGGGACACATTTGCATGGTAGCTAGGACAGAAATTCAATGAATTGCAGCCAGATTTTGCAATATCTAGTGAAGGAGAGAAGAATGAATAGCAGTGTATAAATAAGGAGAGTGAAACACAATTGCATGGAAATAAAATGTCACTGCTAAGTCGTGAGATTCTAATTTGGCTATTTACGACTTGAGTCGAAAATTAGGAAACTTTTTCCCAACATCAAGGCTTATTCATATTCACCATTTTTTTCAACTTTCTTGCCATTGCTCATGTCACACCAGGGAGAAGAAAATTCCACACCTTGAGCAATTGCTTTGATGGTTGTGTTCTGGCTATCAATCCTTCCTCTGCCTAGTCACAGCTCTGCCTGAAGCCAAGTAACTGATAGTTTCGTCAAAGTATCCATAAAAGTGAATGAAGAGTGGCCTTATTGTAAAATTATGCATCATTTAATAGGTTAGACAGAGGGAAAATGTTCACTTGTGGAGGACATCTAAATCTAAGAAACATAAGTGTAAAATAAATGGTCATTTGGCAGTACAAAACTGGTGCATTCCTGAATGAAGATGCATTTAGTTTACATTTTTCATCCTGCACTTACCAGGACCATTTGCAAGAAATACTTTTCAAAAGGGGAACAACTTTCTTTTCTCTGAAAAGAGCATGTTGATTGACTGGCAAGTCGACTTTGAGGTATAGAGACAAAAATAGGAATCGCTGGAAAAGCTCAGCAGGTCTGGCAGCATCTGTTGAGAGAAATCAGAGTTAATACTTCAGGTTGAGTGACCCTTCTTCAGAACCAGTTCAGGAAGGGTCATTTGACCCAAAATGTTAAATCAGACTTCTCTCCACAGATGCTGCCAGACCTGCCAAGCTTTTCCAGCAATTTCTATTTTTGTCTCTGATTTACAGCATCTGCAGTTTTTTCGTCTTTTATTAATGTACAGAGGTTTACCACGAGGAATGTTTTAATCAATTGATGACTGACAGTTGATTATCAAGCTTTGTTTAAACTTAAACCAGGCAGATGAATCAGATTGGCATTACCCTGAAGGATGAACCAAAGAAAGCTCACCTGTTTTGTTCAGTTGAAATGGGTGTAATGTATGCACGCATCCTTACTGTCTACAAAGAACAGAGCCCTGCATATACTATAAGTATGTGCATTATGTTCAGGACGGCCACACTGCAAGCCTGCCTGACAATCTAAATTGGTTGCCAGGGTAATTACCAGCAGAATCATAATTAGTTAACAATCATTGTTCAATTGGAATCTGTGTAAGAATTTTGCAAACATGGACTGGTTAAGTATGGACAGTACCTTGCAAACAGTCGAAGACACATGCTGTTTGATACAATCCACCAGTCTTTGGGATGTTCAAGATAAATACCTGGCATCATGCTGGCACTGAAATTCAAGTATCACATTACTCATATGTGTGATGGGCAGACTTTTTTGGGCTTCATAGCAGCATTTTTTAGTGGCGGACACCATTCATGTTATTACTACTTAGTATTACACAGCTGGCTTTACTTTTTACTCACATATTCTGATACCTTGCGCCTCCAGGGTAATCTAAGACAAACCTGGCATTTTTCAAGGACTGAAAGTGGTGGCTTTAGGCCCTTTCATGCATTTGCATGATATACAGTGAATAATAACCTGATCAGGGTAGCCATTCATTTGCAGGATGATTTTGATGCACCCCATTTCAGCATCAAGTTTGCATCATGACCAAATGGTTCAGGCCCTATTTACCAGCTTGCAAATAAGACCAATCAAATAGCATGTAGAAGTGCAGGAATCTCAATGCATATATTGACCTGAGAAGGTAAGCATGCACTGGACTGTAGTTTGTAGTAGAGATCCCCCAGCAGATTTCTCAACTAGCACATCGAGGAAGGCAGCTCATTTGACTAAAAAACAGAGAGCAGCAGATGCTGGAAATCAGAAATAAAACCAGAAATTGCTTCAAAACCTCAAGTCTGACAGCATCTGTGGAGAGCATCTGTGCAAGCATTTATATTTTTAATCTATATATTTTTTCCAAACATTTAAAAGCCAGGAGTTTCAATGCCTTTACAGCTATACAGCTTCCTTTTATCACTCCTTTCAGCAATTCCAATGAACTTCACAGGTCCAATGGTTTATACTTGTTTACATACATTCATGCTCGGGCGATGAGATGGGGAGACGACGGCCTAGTGCTATTATGACTTGACTATTAATTCAGAAACGCAGTTAATGTTCTGTGGACCGGGTTTGAATCCCACCATGCAGATGGTGGACTTTGAATTCAACAATAATCTGTAATTAAGAGTCTACTGATACCCATATAAGCATTGTCAATTGTCAGAAAAAAACATCTGGTTCACTAATATCGTTAAGGGAAGGAAATCTGCCATCCTTACCTGTTCTGGCCTACATGTGACTTCAGACCCACAGCAATGTGGTTGACTCTCAACTGCCCTCCGAAATAGCCTAGCAAGCCACACAATTCAAAGGCAACTTGGGACGGGTAATAAATGCTGGCCAGCCAGCAATGCCAATTTCTCACAAGTGAATTAAAAAAACCTTTAACAATCCCACAGGACAGTTACCTTTCGTAAAGGCACATTACCTCTCAGAAAATCCACCTGATCTCATGACAAAGTGTCCTAGGATCTTATCCCAAAGGACAGCTTACCTCTCTAAAGAACTCCAGGATCTAGAGTGTATATTGTTATGTTTTGGATGTCCCAGTAATGATAAGATCAATCTGAGCTGTCCTGATGAAGGGTCCCGATCCAAAACGTTAACTTTCCTGCTCCTCTGATGCTGTCTGATCTGCTGCGCTCCTCCAGCTCCACATTTTATTGACTTTGACTTCCAGCATCTTCAGTCCTTGCTATTTCCTGCATCACTTTAATATGTGCAGTTCGTTCCATGAGTATCAAATTTGCAAATAAAATCCAAGCCATATCCTTCACCTCCCCACCTTCTAATTCATACCAGCAAAATGGCATGTATAATGTTCAAGAGTAGGAATTCTACCTTCAGAATTATGCCACCATCATTGTCATAGTGGAAAAGCTCTCCATCTTTACAAATATAACCTTTGCCAGACCTTACATCATCTTGCATTTTCCATTTATCCACTTATCACTTACCATTGAGTTCATGTACATTAAACAAACATTAAAGGGGAGTCACTAAAATTAGGCAATTAATCTTATGATTATTTATGCTACTGTGTACTTCTGAGCTCATGTGCAAATTTTATGAACATCTTTAGTGTCAGAATCCAGGCCAATGGACTTCATAATGCTACTTATAACAATGAATGCTATTTAGAAATAGCATACACTTGTTTACAGATACGTGGTGATATGCTTCTGTTCAGATTTGACCAATCTTGTATCGAAGAGTGCCAGTGGTACAATAGAAAGCTGATAAAATAATTTGGAACTCCCAGAATAAGCTCCACTGCACCTGTCCCTTACATGGACTATTTTGCAGAGCAGGAAAATTTTATTTGATTTGTATTGATAGCTGCCAAAATGTCAAATAATTGTGTGGTTTTGAACTGTAGCTTTCATTGTTCTGTTAAATGGTTTCCTGTGCCAGGCTATGACCTGAGGAATCTATGATATGACGATGTAGTAAGAAGATTTACCAGCTGTGATAGTCCAAATCTGAGGAACTCCCAGACTGAGCACTTCACTGAAAAACAGGTGGGAAAGCTGCATTTCTGTACTGCCTTTGAGGTAAGATCAATTCTGAGTTTCTTTTTATAGAATGAAAAGTCAGTCTAACATTTAAATTCTGCTGTTCTTTTGTATTGTTTTTTGAACTTGTCAAACCTTCATGCTTTTTGTAGAATAAACCAACCTCATTTCAGTAATGTTTCTTCAAATTAATCTGCATAAATATTGTTTTATTAAGACAATATTTATAAAAGCTTTGTTTAAATGTAGGTTATAATCATGACTGACAGATTATACACTATTAATATATTTAATCAGTTCATGTTAAAAAAATTCTGCATTGATTTTTTGAGACCACCGATAGAGCAGGCACTCATATCTCTTTACAGCACTACTCATGAAGATAAATAAGCCTTTAATGTTACATTTAACTGCTTGAATCTTTCCACAATATTGCCCTGACCTCCAATTTGTGTTGATCCTGAATACCTTGCAATGAGTTCTCATGTGTGCAGTATCTTGATCTTAGTACAAATATTTCTGCTCAGAAAATTTAAGTGAGTTTTTTTAGTTCCAAATGTTGCACATTGCTTCTTCATGGCAGATTTGTTATTTTACACAGCTAAAAATCTTCAAAAGATTTGAAATTAGCAAAGTTATTATTTTCCCACGGAACTAAAAAGATTTCTGCACTATAAAAAAAATTCCAATGCAGATTTTTCGATTTTCAATATTGGGGCCAAAGTTTTTCAGAAAGTTCATTCCTGCAAGTGTTGTTGTGACCCGAAGGAGATCTATTGAATTCCTTAGATTCCTGTCCATATTCAAATGGTAGTCTTTGATAAAAATAAAAATGGAAACTATTGGAAATACAAGTTAGGTCTGTGAACATTAATAAACAAGAAAAGGAAAATTAATTTTCAGGTGCTGAACCTTTGTAGTGTGTGATACTGGTAGTAATGCTGAGATTGTGTTTATCAGTTTCATCTAGCACTGGTTTCACTGCAATTGGTAAGGTCTGTAGGACAGAGTTTTGTATCATTTTAGGTAAGCAGGAACCCGTATCGTTGCTGTCAGCTACCTACCCTGCAGCCAGAAAATCTGTCACCTACTTTATAGTTCACATCCTCAGCCCTCTGGGCAAGAGAACTAATCTCTTTTTGTTGTTTTTAAAAATGCAACCTCCCAGTTCCGGGGATTGTAGTCTCCTTCCCTGATCTGGAACTTCTATTCTACCTTACGAGTGGGGCACACTTGTATGAACTGGAGAATAGTATATCTTAACCATCTAAATATATCAACCTTCAATAATACACCAGGTTCAGACAGAAACTACGAAACATTAATCATAGAGGCAGAGAGTCTCTGCTTCTAACTAGCCACAGAGCCAACCTCTGATGTCATTGCCCTTTTAAGAGGCAAGAAAAGATTTTGTCACTTACCAGACTGTTTGTAAATTTACAGCTCTGAGAGAGGTGGAACAACTGTCAAAATTATAGCAAATACGTGGCAGAAAACCTGTGAAAAGATGAGGCCTCCAATTAAGCAATTTAACCCTCTGTGGTCTACCTATTTCAACCAGCTATCACCACACTTTTCAGGCATGGTTATTGAGACATTGAATTTCAAAATTGTTTGTTGTTTCACTCATTGGCTTTATTGCTGTTTATGCTTTATCATTTTCATCTATAACACTTCTGCGAAAGGTCTTGGGACATTTTGTTGCATTGATGGTCTTATATAAAAATAAGATGGTATTATTAAACTGGTTACTGACATGCCTTAATAAGTAGCCAAACTGTGCTTTTGGCTATATCACTGTAACAGAACTTTGCACTTACGTAATAAAGTTTGGTATTGGAGGGGTTAATGCATGGAATAATCTTCACAAAGAGTCTTTTATACGTTATTTCTGATGACATGGGTGTATACGTCCGGGCATTTCCTTTTGGAAACTGAATAGAAGTCAGCTCCTACAAAGGAGAACCATTTTGTTTTAAAAGTTAGAAGAATTTGGAAAGAATTACACCCATCCGTAAGCAGAGGAAACCATGAGTCAGAAGGTGGCAGCGATCATGAATCTAAACTGAAACAGAAATAAAAGAAGGGGTTGATGATTTCACAGATCCAGAGATCAATTCAAGTAACTAGATCAGAGGTGCGAATATTACACTCCAGTGAAATGCACTGGGTGCTGTGACAAAAATGACTGCACTGACAGAATTATGTGGCATGTCAAACATTTGACTCAAAGCTGCAACCTTTGAACAGTGAAAGAGTATCAGGTCTAACCATTCAATTATACATTCTGAACCACTGAAGTCATTGCTGCTAATTTAAAGGAAGATTGTGCTTAAACTAAAGTCTATCCATGGCAAGTTATTTTTAAACAAAAGTAGTATTTGAAACAAACCAAGAAGAACTCAGTTCAAAAAACTGCGCAGGTCTCCCTGTGTCATTTTGATTGTGTGAAGGCCGAAGAAGGTTTACTAGACTAATAGCTGGAATAGGCAGTTGGACTTGTAAGGACAGTTTGGACTTGTGTCTGCTGGAGATGCGACTTAATAGGAAAATGTAAGATCCCGAAATGTCTTGACCGGGTGGATGTGGAAAGGATGTTTCCTTTTATGAGACAATCTTGAATTAGGGGTCTTTAAATAAGGGGTAATTTCATTTAAGACAGAGATGATGAGAACTTTCTTTTCTTTGGAACTACCTTCCTCAGAAGCTGGGAGAAGCAGACTCTGAATATTTTTAATGCAGAAGTTGTTAGATTCTTGGTAAGCAAGTGGGTGAAAGATTTTGGGGGAGTTGGTAGGAATATAAATTTGAGGTTACAAGCAAACTAGCCACAATTTTATTGAATGGAGGAGTGGCCTACTCCTGCTCCTAATCTATATGTTCTTATGAATCAGTACAAACACAAAAGTACTCTGCTCCTATGATGCTGCTTGGCCTGCTGTGTTCATCCAGCCCTGCACCTTGTTGTCTCGGATTCTCCAGCATCTGCAGTTCCACTATCTCAGTACAATTTTTCTCTTTATTTAGGGTGTGTTCTACCTATATAAACTGTATGTGGCTGTATAAAATTCATTCTTTGTTATAACATCCCTCATAAGAATTTTTAAGATGATTGCAATTGTGAATGAAATCAGCATTCAAAGGGTTTAAGATATCATTCCGTGATAGAATAGGCAACACACATATTATACACTTGCGACTATTTTGAACCAAGAGTTCTGTCTTCTTTGCCAAGGTTAAATTTTGTGCTTTGTGTGACATTTTTGGATTATTCCTTAGGACACAGAGACTACAACACCACATATTGCAGAAGATCAACAAAATAAATTTGGCATAACAGTCTTTAATTATCTATTTATAGAAATATGTCATAGCCAAATGACACCAGAAGAGAAGAGACCTGTTTCTATTAATATTCACTGCTACAATAGTAGCCCATAAACACCCAGGTAAACACCAACTATCAAAATTTACACTGAATTCAGTTAAAATTAAAGATTTCACTCTGGCTTAATATTTACTATTATTTTTAAGTGCAATAAAATGTATCCACTAACTCGTGTTCCCTGCTTGTTATCCAGACCTACTGCAAATGGCAGAGAGCAGAAAGTCTTAATTCTGGTTTAGCACTATCAAAAATATTGATTCTAGATCATCAGAGATGGAACAACAGATCGTTGTAAATTTAAATCTTCACAAGATGTACTGGTCTGCCCACAGAAAGCATTTTGTTCCCTTCCAGTATCCATACCGACATGCAGACATTGGTAAAGGTACAGAAAAAAGCACACAACAATCCTTGTGTTTTACGAACCAGGAAAAATTGCCTGGGAGCATAGGAATGTACTGGACTGGAAAAACTCAGCACATTCTATCTGGTCTCAGAAAAAAAAACACATTGTAATCTCTCTCCTATCCTCTAAATCTCTTGTCAGAAAATCTATTAGCATGCCTTGTGAATTTTTCCAACCTCATTTTTTTTCCAGGTGTCCTTTCCATATATTCAGCTCTCTCCATGTGCAATAGTTTAATCTAAACCATCTTTCTACCTGTTTTATTCTGGACTTGATTGTGATCAGACAAAATTTAGCCAAAAAGAACATAACTGAAGAGACAGCTATATTTCAGTCTATCAAATTCGTACTTCAAGTATACATGATACTGGTTAAAATCAGAAAACAACATATTGAAAAGGAAGTTTGAAATTGATATGATAATGAATCTATGTATTGAAAAGAGAAATATATTTGGAATATGCTGCCAACTATTAGGCCCGGTAATGTTATTGGCCTAATAATCCAGAGTCTCAAGCTAATGTTCTTGGTGCATGGGTTCAAATCCTGCCATGGCAGATGGTGAAATTTTAAATCAATAAAACACAGCCTGGAATTAAAAAGTTGGTCTAATAGCAACTTTGTAACCACAATCAATTGTCACAAAGAACCCATCTTAGTTCACTAATGTCCTTTAGGGAAGGAAATCTGCCATCCCTACCTGGTCTGGCCTACATGTGACTCCCGACCCACAGGAATGTGCTTAAAGTTGAGCAATTAGATATAAGCATTAATGTGGGCATAGCCAATGATGCCCCACAACTTAATTGATGTTTTTCAAAGAAAAAGATGAAAAATGTCATCTGGCATGTTTAAACATAGTCAAATGCATGGCTGAGAGGGTTCAAGTGATGAGGTTAGATAGGCCAAGATTGAAAATGCTTAAATAAAAGGATTTTCATGGGCAAGTTTTGGGGGCGGGGCATGTGTAGCAGAAGCAGACATGGGCGGGCACAGAACTTTGTGCCACTAGCTGGCTGTTGCCAGTTGGCTGTCATCAACCTCCACTGCCACCCCAGACCATTTGTGAGGAGTCCAGGTCACGAATGGAAAAGGTTTGCACCCACAAATTGGCAATTAGCTAGTTAAATTCATTGGATTTGGAGTTGGGGACTAAGTGTGGTGTGTCAAAATTTGCAGATGACACTAAGATGAATGGTAGAGCAAAGTGTGCAGAAGACACTGAAAGTCTGCAGAGGGATATAGATAGTCTAAATGAGTGGGCAAAGGTCTGGCAGATGGAGTACAATGTTGATAAGTGTGAGGTCATCCATTTTGGTAGGAATAACAGCAAAATGGACTATGTTTTAAATGGTGAAAAATTGCAGCATGCTGCTGTGCAGAGAGACTTGGGTGTCCTAAAAGTAGGATTGCAGGTGCAGCAGGTAATTAAAAAGGCAAATGGAATTTTGTCTGCCATTGCTAGAGGGATGGAGTTTAAAAATAGGGAGGCTATGCTGCAGCTGTATAGGGTCCTGGTGAGGCCACACCTGGAGTACTATGTGCAGTATTGGTCTCCTTACTTGAGAAGAGATATACTAGCACTGGAGGGGGCGCAAAGGAGATTCACTCGGTTGATTCCAGAGTTGAGAGGGTTGGATTATGACGAGAGACTGAGTAGACTGGGATTATACTCACTGGAATTCAGAAGAATGAGGGGAGATCTTATAGAAACATATAAGATTATGAAGGGAATAGATAAGGTGGAGGCAAGGAGGTTGTTTCCGCTAGCAGGTGAAACTAGGACTAGAGGGATTGCCTCAAAATAAAGGGAAGCAGATGTAAGACAGAGGTCAGGAGGAACTTCTTCACCCAAAGGGTTGTGAATCTGTGGAACTCCCTGCCCAGTGAAGCGGTTGAAGCTACCTCGCTGAATGTTTTTAAGGCAAGGCTAGATAAATTTTTGAACAGTAAAGGAATTAAGCGTTATGGTGAGTGGAGCTGAGTCTCAAAAAGATCAGCCATGATCTTACTAAATGGCGGGGCAGGCTCGAGGGGCCAGATGGCCTACTCCTACTCCTAGTTCTTATGTTCTTATGAAATCCAACTGACATCAGAACCTGAAAGGAATTTTCCAGTTGGTAGACCAGGGAGCTGGCATCCTGCAAGACTCTATCAACTCCCCATTGTCATGATGGAGGTCAGCTGACAGCTCTCCACATAGTACAGGGTGAGGACCCCCAGATGAAGGGCCCAATCCAGAACACAAAATTCTACCAATCAGTATTGACAGTGAGGAAAAGAGTGCTGATATTTTTGGCTGTTTCTTTTGAAAATTAAATTCAGAAAGATGTGTGTTTTAATAAAGGGGAATTTGTCTTCATTGTGCTCTTCTTTGGGCAACAGACTGGGGACCAACTTCATGCTATAGTTTCCCATGCCTAATATTCTCCAGAAATTCTTCCAGAAATTCCAGGTAGCCAACTTAGAAAGTGATGCATTTCAATCATTCTGGGAGACAGAAACCTGATGTTCAAATTTAAGCAAAAAACAACGCAGGACCTATATGTCTTCAGGACCTATTCCAAACCTGTCATTGACTGAGAAAATGTGTCAAGTTGCACTTACCATGATCCACAATTAGTGAGTGAGGCTAGGACCTGATGGTAGCATGATGGATAGACACCACAGTTTCATTGGAAACTGCGACTACAGGAAGAATAGACCAATCAGCCCTTTGAATTTGTTTTGCCATTGTATTAGATTACAGAAAACTATACCCAACCTTTATTTTATTACCTTCACCCCACATCACACAGCACCCAAAAGCACTCCAGAAAGGACATCCAAGTATAATATTGGCTTGGGGCAGATAACAAGTTATTTCCATCTATTTATTTCTGGTTGTAATCTTGGTTGTGCTAACCTACTGCAACTGTTTTCTTTAGTCAAAGTGGGTCAGCAGTGACACAGTAAACAGTCCTTGTGTTCTTATTTAAGCAGAAATTACTAACGGTATGACTGAGGAAAGTGATTGGGAGCGAACTGGAGGATACGATGTAACAGAATTCCAGGCACACTAGGAATCCCTGCTGAATCAGTCTGACAAATTCAGCTCCCACATAATGCTTTCTCCTAAGCCTTTTCAACATAGCTAACAAAAAAAAATCAAAATAGGGAAACCGTGAGTGATTCATAGAATTCATAGAAGATAGGTGCAAGAGTAAACCTTTCAAGCCTTTCAAGCCTGCACTACCATTCAATATGCAATTTCAGTATCCCACTCCTTCGTTCTCTCTATCCCCTGGATTCCTTTATCCACAAGAGTCATGTCCAGCTCCTTCTTGAATATATTTAACGAACTAGCCCCAACAGGTTTCTGTGGTAGATAATTCCACAGATTGTTTTATAACTGTATGATTGGTCACCAGTAACTTCACCAATGACAGCTATGATGAGCTCCATTCTGGAGTACAGTCTTGGTGTTGGAAGGAGAAGTGTGTGTCTCTGCCGCTCGATGGCAGATGAAGTTTCCTTGTGTAATTCTGTGGTTCTCAGATCATCATATTCACATGTAGAGGAGCCTGGTGAACCTTGTAGCAGGGGTTGGAAGAAAATCAATGCCACCACCATTATCTTTTAGGTTTGGAGGTCCTGGTACCAAATTTAAATCACACCTAGACATGCCCAGTATGCATCACTTGGATTCTTGCCATGCACGATTGCAATTAAACAATTTGACCTTCCACATCTCTCTGGTCAGCGTGCCACCATTCTTGGGTCAGGCTGCCTCCCTTCCAGACAGACATCTACTCTTAGTTAACCTTCTTGATTCTCATGCAATATACTCCTGCCTTCCTTGTCAGTCATTCTCCATATCACAATATTAACG
This sequence comes from Rhincodon typus, assembly GCF_021869965.1. Classification (NCBI taxonomy): domain Eukaryota; kingdom Metazoa; phylum Chordata; class Chondrichthyes; order Orectolobiformes; family Rhincodontidae; genus Rhincodon; species Rhincodon typus. The sequence continues at coordinate 60,557,554 of NC_063341.1, read as the reverse complement.
CAACTTAGAATACTGCCATACAGTCACAACCATTGCATGGCATAGATGAAAGCTCCCTAAGAGGTCAAAGTAGCATTTGCTGCAAGTATAGCACCTCGCCTACTGCTCACCTCTTAAATGCAGTCCAAAATCAAAAGATACATATTGCTTATTCTGAGTATCTTAATTGAGAAGTGGAACTTAATGCTAGTGAGCAGGCCTTTTACTGAGTCTATGGATGCAGGAGGTGTCAATATTTGCCACGAAGAAGTTCAGCACACCTTTAAAATTCTAAGAAGCAAACACCTGCCATGAAACCTGATTTCTGGCCTCTCTTGCAATTAAATTCATCTGGCCCCTTCCCCTGCCATACTCCCTGCCTCCCAACCTGCTTCCTATTCCCTGAAGCAGCGCAAAATTCCATCCAACTGAGCCAAATTCAAGGGAAGGGTCTGATGAAGGGTCTAGGCCCGAAACGTCAGCCTTTCTGCTCCTATGATGCTGCTTGGCCTGCTGTGCTCATCCAGCTCTGCACCTTGTTGACTCAAATTCAAGGGAAGTTGCTATTCCCTCGTAGCTCGATTGCCAATCACGTGCCAAACAGTGAACACAGGTTGCATGATCCACATGGTTTGCTTGCAGCTTGTTACAAAGTCAGAGTGTGTCATGTGACAAATAGGACACTTAATTAACACCAGCAATTTACAGCTTGGTATACATCATTAAGCATCCTGTAAACACGGCACTGACAAACCCATGCAGTCTTGCAAAGAAGGATTCCAGATCACATTTGACTTTTTTAAAGGGGTACCAGATATTAAGACCACAAGACCATAAGACATAGGAGGAGAAATTAGGCCATTCGGCCCATCGAGTCTGCTCCGCCATTCAATCATGGCGGATAAGTTCCTCAACCCCATTCTCCTACTTTCTCCCTGTAACCCTTGATCCCCTAGATAATCATAAACCTATCTGTCTCATTCTTAAATGTGCTCAATGACCTGGCCTCCACAGCCTTCTATGGCAGTGAATTCCATAGATTCACCACTCTCTAGCTGAAGAAGTTTCTCCTTATCTCCTTTCTAAAAGGTCTTCCTTTTATTCTAAGGCTGTGCCCTCGGGTCCTAGACTCTCCTACCAATGGAAGCATCTTCCCAACATCCACTTTGTCCAGGCCATTCAGTATTCTGAAAGTTTCAATTCGATCCCAATATTAAGTTCAAGGATATTTCTTAAGGATGTGTTCCAAGAGGAGAAGAATGAACAAAATAACAAATAATACACTCATGCTTAAAGATTTTGTTATTTTAGAAGAATAGAAAAATAACATCCATTTGCACATTGTAATTAATATCAGAAATTGTTTCAAATCCTTCTTCTCACGTAAGCATTGAGGTGTACAGTGTTAGCCAATGGTTTACAATCTACTGACATCTGTGCACTTAGCCTGTACTATTCAGTGGGCCACAGCTATAAGCAGATTATCTTAAAAAAAATAAATAAGATTATTACCAAGGGAAGTGTTTCATTTGTTGTTTGGAAGGTATTAATGGAGATATGGTGCCTTGCAAACTGATCTTTCAAAATTGAAAATTCTGCCCACCATATGTGAGGCTTTATTGTGCGCAGGTCTGAGTATACTTGCAATTTTAAAAGAGAGATTTTGAGAATCTCAGAAATCTACTTCAAAATAATTCTGCACAAAAGGATTTTAAATTTCAGCTTAAGCAGATTTTGAAATGACCTTCTTTACCTAAATAGATGGAAATTGCATTTTGTAATGTACAAACAAATTAACTCTTCTCATAGGAATGTGCTAATACACTTGTTGGGTATATATATAAACATTTCACCAGCATTCCATTGCTCAGTGAGCGGAGCTCTGTGTGTGCATTACAGTATACACATGGAATGCTTCACCTTCCCCCAGTTTAGATGTGGTACAGCTGACATGTACAGTCCTAGTACAGCTGACATGATAGCACAGTGTTGCCAGTCTGCATATTCACACTGTAGGTTCAACGCATAAAGTCACATAGTTATAGAGTTATACAGCACAGAAACAGAGCCTTTGATCCAATTCATCCATGCTGACCAGATATTCTAAACTAATTTAGTTCCATTTGCCAGCATATGGCCCATATCCTTCTGAACCCTTCCTATTCATGAGTCCACTCAGATGCCTTTTAAATGTTTAATTGTAGCCGTCCCCACCATTTCTTTTGGCAACTCATTCAATACACCCACCATACTTTGAGAGAAAAACTTTTCCCTTAGGTCACCTATGCTGACTAGTTTTGGACTCCCCTGGGAAAAAGACTTTGACTTTTCACCCTATCCATGCCCCTCATGATTTTATAAACCAGTGTAAGATCACCCCTCAGTGTCCAATGCTCCAGGGTAAAAATCCCAAGACTATTCATCCTCTCCCTATAGTTCAAATCCTCCAGTCCAAGCAATATCCTTGTAAATCTTTTCTGAATCCTTTTGAATTTCACAACATCATTCCTATAGCAGGAAGAGCAGAAGTGAACGCAATATTCCAAAAGTGGCCTAACTAATGTCCTATACAGCTGGAACATGACATCCCAACTCCTATACTCAATGTACTGACCGGTGAAAGCAAGTGTTGTAACCCCCGCTTAAACAATGCAGTGTGGAGCTGGAGGAGCGCAGCAGGCCAGGCCGCATCAGAGGAACAGGAAAGTTGTCGTTTCGGGTCGAGACCCTACTCCAGAAACGGTGCGGGGGGTGGAAGGGAGCTCAGAAATAAATAGAGAGAGGAGGGGTGGAGCTGGGGAAGGTAGATGAGATTGAAAATGCCCTCAACTACATCTCTTGTATTTCCTGCACCTCTGTCCTCACATCTCCTAGCCACAACAAAAATAAAGACAGAATCCCCCTCGTCCTTACATATCACCCCATCCAACGTATCATTCTCCGCCACTTCCGCCACCTACAATCTGACCCCACTACCAAAGAGGTATTTCTTCCCCACCCCTATCTGCCTTTCATGGGGACCGCTCTCTCCACGACTCCCTCGTCGGCTCCACACTCCCCACTAACCCCACCACATGCGGCACCTTTCCCTACAACTGTAGGAAGTGCTACACCTGCCCCTACACCTCCCCCCTCACCTCCATTCAAGGCCCAAAACAAACTTTCCACAATGAACAGGGGTTCACCTGCACATCTGTTAATGTGGTCTATTGCATCTGTTTCTCCTGATGCGGCCTCCTCTACATCGGTGAGACCAAGCGGAGGCTCGGAGACCACTTTGTAGAGCACCTGTGCTCTGTTCACAACAAATTACAACACCTTCCAGTCGCCACCATTTCAACTCCCCCTCCCACTCTCACTCCCTGGGCGACATGTCTATCCTGGGCCTCCTCTATTGTCACAATCACACCACCCGCAAACTGGAGGAGCAGTACCTCATATTTCGCCTCAGGAGCCTACAGCTCAATGGCCTAAACATGAATTTTACCAGTTTCAAAATCTCCCCAACTCCGACCTCATCCTATGTCCAACCCTCCCTCTCATCCCTGCCTCCTTAACCTGACACAACCTGTCCATCTTCTCTCCCACCTATCTGCCCCTTCCATCCCACTGACCAATCCCCACCACTCCCTACCTGCACTCACCTATCACCATCCCACCTACATTCCCTAGCCCCACCCCTCCTCTCTATTTATTTCTGAGCTCCCTTCCCCCTCCCCATTTCCGAAGAAGGGTCCTGACCTGAAACGTCAACTTTCCTGCTCCTCTGATGCTGCCTGGCCTGCTGTGTTCCTCCAGCTCCACACTGTGTTATCTCTGACTCCAGCATCTGCAATTCTTACTACCTCTTAAATAATTCCTGCGATATAATATAGTATAAGGTTTTCCCATTATTTTGACTTTTGAAAACGTGAAATACAATTAGTGCAGTAAATTGGTCTGTCAGCATTATGCAGCATAAGCCAGTTAACAGAGCCATGAATGTAAGACATTATTAGAAACCAAAGGAAAAAGCTTCCAAGACTGTTGTCACTCACATTACAGTGTTTGAATACAAATCCTGATTTGAGTACATCAGATTTTAGCAGATTTTGTTTCAGCAAGGGGCTCCTGGTTTGAAACATCTCAATGCAAATGTTCTTGCAAGAGCAGTCTGCTTGAAGTGACAGTTCACAAGAACATTCAGGTCGACTCAGCTGTTAGTACTGTTAATTGAACTGGATCTCTCTCTGAAGAACTGACCCTATCCATACAGGAACACCTGGTACCTTCCTACAGATCCATGGTAACGATGGGTAGCCTTCCCATTTCTTTCTTTTGATTAAGGCTGACAAGGGGGTAGGTTGATTGATGATCCTGAGAATGATCTTCCTTCCTGCCACACGAATGCTATGTCGTGCAGTGAAGAGATAAGACAAATTAGGAAGAATCCATGTTTGATCCCACCTGCTTCGCTGGTATGTCTTAAAATGTCAAAAAAGGCTGTTTAAATTGAAAAAGGGAAAGTGGGGGGTTGAAAGCAATGTGACAGTAATCTCAGATGTGCAAGACATTTGGTGGGCACAACTGAATAGTGGAGTACCACATCTATAGTCTTTAAAAAAGGCCCAGCACATGTTCCCCTATGTGTGACCATTAAGGTGTGCTGTAGTAAAAGCTAAAGCAGCAGTTGTAAGTGCACTTTCATGTGTCAATCTCACCATGCTGCTATGGCAATGCAGATATATTCAACTCATTTTGACCACCTGAATGACCCACTAAGCATTTCTCTGCCGTGTCTTTGGAGGCCACAATCTGGGCATTAATGACACATGCTACCTCTTGCTATTCCCTTCTGAGGGTATATCTCTAAGTCTTCTTAGCCCAGGCCTTTCTCCTTGCCTTCACTCGTGTCAACAGTGTGCCCAAGGCAGCTTCATTGAGGTCAGTGCCTTTTCTCGGTCATCCTGCCACAGTGGAACAGTGGCACTGCTGCCTCACAGCACCAGGGACCCGGGTTCAATTCCTGCCTTGGGTGGCTATCTGTATGGAATTTGTATGTTGTCCCCATGTCCTCATGGGTTTCTGTCAAGTGCTCAGGTTTCTCCCACAGTCAAAAGATGTGAAGGTTAGATGGAGTGGCCAGACTAAATAGTGTCCAGGAATATGCAGGCTAGGCGGATTAGCAATGGTAAATGCAGCATTAAAGTGATGGGGTGGATCTGGGGGGAAAACTGTTTAGAAGGTCAGTTTTAACTCAATGGGCCAAATGCCCTCTATCTGCACTCTAGGGATTCTAAGATTCTATAACCTCCTTTGACCTCCAGTGTACCCAAGTGATTATCCAGCATCCTGCATTCCATTGGTACAGCCCTGCTTTTGTAAAACAATGCCTTTAAAAAGCAAAGACTGCACAGATTATGTAGATTATTCACAATATTACCCAGGCAACTACGAGGCACTGAGTCTGCCAAAAGTTCTACAAAGAGAGGTGCAATACATTTTCTCAGGATCACGTTGCATTGACGAAAATGAGGCAGGTGCACCAGCTTTATATGTTGCCCACCCGTTACAGAAGGGGTGAAGTAGGGCATTCCCATGTCCAAAACTAGGACAGACCAAATTCTACACCCCGTGGATCATTCATAAAACATGACAAATCGTTGGAAACACTTAGTAGAGCTAGAGTAATAACATCACGCAAAGGACTGTGAAAAGATGCTGCGAGATTTTAGCAGTTTGTTTTAGATTTGCCAATCATGTCTTTAAATCTTTAGGGATGAAGAGAATTTAAGTGTAATTCACACCTCATAAATTAAAATTGAATAGCATTTTATTAAATTAATCAGGAAAGGGATTGAAAACCCTGACCTTCATTCCCATGCAATATTCAGATGGAAGTGCTAGTCTGCTGTTGTTAATGTTCAACTTAAACTGAGGCCCCCTCAGAGTACTGACCTTGATCTTGACATCTGATACATTTTAACGCAATCGTGTTCTCTACCAAAGTACAATTTGCTTCCATAGCAAATTGGATTCAGTTCAGATCTAACAGAGTTCTCTTATTCATTTATTACCTTATCCATTGCTTCTTTCCCAGGAGAAAGAAGTCACAGAAATAATTCCACCACTTACTATGCCACATGTAGTTCTCTAGTGCAATGGACCTCTTGTACGTTTCACTGGAAAGGGGCAAAGAATAATCCACTAAACAATAAGCTACAAATCTAACCCTATAATGCATGATCTTCTGACTTCATAGTCCAAGGGGAATTTGAGCCTATTTTAATGGACTGCTAAGGGCAACACTGAGTTGCCAAAGCAATCAAGTCATCAAGCAATAATCAGTATGACAATTACCTCTTTAAGGTCAACCGCTGGGCCAGAAGTCTGTGTTCATGTCCCATCTCCCCTGCAGGAGAGTCATAACGTATCTGAACAAATTAATTTGAAATAATAGATGAATATAAGGATGGACCTGATGGCTTCTATCATTCAAAATAAATGGCTGAGAGTTTGTAGATGCATTAGCTGTGATCTTCCAAAACTTCCTAGATCCAGAAAAGTCCCTGCGGTTTGGATAATCACCAATGTAACACTACCATTCGAGAAAGAAGGAGACAAAAAGCTAGGAAGTATATAGTTTTTTTAGTTAACGTCAGTCATCAGGAGAATGCTAGAATCCCTTACTGAGTTTTAAACATTTTAAAAAATCATAACATAATCAGGTAGAGTCAACATGGATTTATAAGACCAGTTCAAACTTTAATACTAAGGAGTATTCATCTTACCATAGAATGCAGCTACAAACTCGATTGAATAAAACAAACGTGTACATAGAAACTACTCCACCATTCAATAAGATCATGGTGGATCTGGACGTTAAATCCACATTCCTGCCTAGCCCTGATAATCTCTCACGGTCTTGCTTAACAAAAATCTATCCACATCTGCTTTAAAAATTTTAAAAGTCTCTGCCTTCACCACCAATCAAGGAAGAGAATTCCAAAGATTCACTTAATCACAGAATTGTTATTAAATTACTTTAGTCTTGAGAAAAATGTTTTAGCTGACTCTGAACGAAACTCGAGAAAATTTTTTTTTTTGCTTGGTCACTTTTTATAAATGAGTGACCCTGATCTTTAAACAGTCAGATACATTAGAGATATTTAAGAGACATTTAAGCGACTCTTGGATAGGCAGATGGATGATAGTATAATGTAGGATATGCAGAGTAGTTTGATCTTCGTAGGATAATAGGTCGGCACAACATCATGTGCCGAAGGGCTTGTGCTGTGCTGTACTGTTCTATGTTCTATGTGACTCCTGTTATTTCTCATGTATATACTTTTTGTATATGTATATGTGTATTCTTTTGGCAAAAATGCTATGATACACCCATCTCTCAGAAACTAAAATCTCATTTTAATTTCTTTCTCTACCTTAAAATTTTATGTAGTAGATTTTAATAAGTAATTGGTTCAAATCTCAGCACCCAACTAGTTTGGTTTTGACATGCTCCAATGAACCCTTTAGTGTGATCAATTCTGACAATCACCTCTCCTAGCAACAAAAAAAATGCTGCTGCTTCTGCTGACTTGCTGACAAGCTGGTACATGGGTCCAAATACTGACTATCAGCTGAACAGAATCTGACAGGTGGTCTGCATGGAATTAGTTCTAGCTATAAATATAAAGGCTTTCCAGAGTTGCGTATTCATGTCCCAAAATGCAATGATAGTCGATGTATTCTCATGGTTTGTCTCTCAGAATGTTGGAGCCACCTCAAACAATTAGCTTTTTCTTTTCATTAATCAGCTCTGCTGGCCTTAGTAAAATCTGAATAAATCTAATCTATAAATTACAAATCTATGATGGAAGAGCAAGGGAGATGGTGTAGCGGTAATATCACTGGACCAGAGATCCCGACTAATGGCCTGGGGATGTAGTTTTGAACCCCACCAGGGCAGAGGTTGAAATTTGAATCTTATTTTTAAAAATCTGTAATTTTAAAAATGAATAGCTAGCTATTGACACTATGTTCATTGTCCTAAATACCTACCTTGTTCGCTAACGCCCTTTTCAGAAGGAAACATGCTGTCTGGCCTACATGTGACTCCAGACCCATAGTAATATGGTTGACTCTGAGTTGTGCTCTGTGATGCCAGGACAGCCAATCAATTCAAGGTGACTAAGGACGTGCCACAAGTGTTGGCTTTGAGAGTGACACCCATATCCCATAGTTGACAAACAAAACAGAAAGTAGAACATACAGGTGACATGAATAAACTTGTGAGTTGACCTTGGGGTGTGGGGTGCCTCTTGAACGCCTCTGTAAGTCAGAGTGCTGGGCTGTATGGAATCGATAGGGTCTGGTTGCAGGCTGTTTGACCTCCCCTCCTCCACAGAAGGAAAGTCAGCCCTGAATTTTAAAAAGTCTGTTCCCAGCAATAAAACACTGACGTCGGGTGTAAGGTGAGGGTGGATGTTTAGGCTAAACAGGCTGAGAGTTAGACCTTTATCCTGCAGCGAGAACAGGTAAGGCCCAGGCTTTTAAGTCGAGCAGTAATTCGGGAGCTCATAAAATGTGGAGGTGGGGGAGAAAATGAAGATTGGGAACCTTTATTGCAGGTGAGAGGGAACAAAATGGTGTTTTTAGTCTTCAGGGAGTTGGTCTCCCCAAACAATGTGCCTTCCTTCCTTTTCAAAGATTCCCTTCAAAAACAACCTTCATACTCTGTGCTGCCTGCCACTGCCCAGCAAGGTAGATATTTGCTAAATCCATCTGTTCAGAGATGTGAAGGGAAAAAACAGAGTTAACGTTTCTGGCCCGGTGACCCTTCCTCAGAACTTGGGTCACCGGACCCAAAACGTTAACTCTGTTTTTTCCTTCACAGATGCTGCCAGACCTGCTGAGCTTTTCCAGCAACTTTGTTTCTGTTCCTGGTTTATAGCATCCTCAGTTCCTTCGGTGTTTTTTTTCTGTTCAGAGATGTTATTATACACTCTGGAATGAGAGGCACTTGAATGTACACCTCCTGGTACAGAGGTAGGGACACTACCACTGCACAACAAGACCTCTTGCACAGCATTATATGACAGTAGAGGTGGATCGAGGCTCCTAATTGCGAAACAATTGAGCAGGTATGGAGGCTGATAGTTCTAACAGCAGGTAGTCCTAGTTGGCAACCATTCCTATTCAATCCCCCCTGGGTTCTGGGAAAAGGGTCAGGATAAATGGGAAGGAGGAAGGCTGGCCAAATGACCTCTTTTAGTGAGATAACAAGGTGTAGAGCTGGATGAACACAGCAGGCCAAGCAGC
>NC_063341.1:60512215-60547875 GCF_021869965.1 Rhincodon typus | reverse complement strand
GGACCTGAAATGTTAACTCTGTTTTTTCCTTCACAGATGCTGCCAGACCTGCTGAGCTTTTCCAGCAACTTTGTTTCTGTTCCTGGTTTATAGCATCCTCAGTTCCTTCGGTGTTTTTTTTCTGTTCAGAGATGTTATTATACACTCTGGAATGAGAGGCACTTGAATGTACACCTCCTGGTACAGAGGTAGGGACACTACCACTGCACAACAAGACCTCTTGCACAGCATTATATGACAGTAGAGGTGGATCGAGGCTCCTAATTGCGAAACAATTGAGCAGGTATGGAGGCTGATAGTTCTAACAGCAGGTAGTCCTAGTTGGCAACCATTCCTATTCAATCCCCCCTGGGTTCTGGGAAAAGGGTCAGGATAAATGGGAAGGAGGAAGGCTGGCCAAATGACCTCTTTTAGTGAGATAACAAGGTGTAGAGCTGGATGAACACAGCAGGCCAAGCAGCGTCAGAGGAGCAGGAAGGCTGACATTTTGGGCCTAGACACTTCTTCAGAAATGGGCTGACGTTTCAGGCCTATCTCTGACATCTTTTAGTGCTCCTTTCCCCTCCCTTAAACACACCCAGCAGAGGACAGTAAAATCTAGTCCAGAGTCTTGTAACAAACTATAAATGACCAATACCTTGTTTCCGTCATGAGTTTGTTTAAATGGAAAAATATACACATTTTTAGTGTGGTGCAGAAGAAGTCAGACTAAGGGATGAAGTGACCCAATTAACTGACTGCCTGCTGATTTACAATCCTGTTTACATTCAGCCTATTTCTTAGAGTGATGGAATTATTTTGAAGCTAGCAGCAATCAAAACCATCTCAATATCGGCCTGTGCCATCAAATTTAATCTGCAGCTATTTCAGAAACAATAGCACAATTAAGGCATACAATTTTACTCCAAGGTGAAATAAATTGTGCATTGTATTAACCTAAGACTTAGAAATGATGCCAAAGTGAACTAGTGCAAAGCCAATCTGGAATTCCGAAACTTCACTGCCTCTCTCCTGGTCTTTAAAATCTTCTTAAAATCTGCATCAGGATTTGTAAAAGGGTCTCCTAATGAGGCCCACGTCTCATTTTGTCTGGCAACTCTCCTGTGAAATTCTTCAGTATATTTCATTACATCAATGTGTTAGAATAGGGATTGCTTATGGGGATGATATTAGAGAAGGTAATTTTATCATGACCTGAGAGTATAGTTCACAACATAACCTCCTTTATATGTTGAGTAAATTATAATTAATTGGAAATAGAAAGAAAGGATAACAGAAGATGTGGTCCCTCATCAAAACTCAACATTCCAGTTTTTTTCAGATCTCGTCAGGCCAAATGTGAAGTTCCTATTGTCAAATTCCCAGCATTTGTACATGCTTAGGTGTCACTTTTATTCCTAAGATTGGAGCAAACAAGATGACAAAAGAAAAACTGGCAGATAAAAAAGACTGACAGTACCGAGTGACAGGGTTTTAATGATGGGGGTGGAAATCATAGATTGATAACACAACTACATCATTTGGTGCTTGTTTATAAAATATATAGAGACAGTTTGAAGGGAAAAGCTGATTGACACGATGCCAAAGCATAGGAAGCTAATTTAGGAGAAAAGTAATTTGCTAATTGCCTTTGACTGCCAGTGCGTGTCGTACAGAAGACAGCTGTCGAGCCAAAGGATAGCAAAGCAAGTTTGAGCATTCTGCATAAAACACTGGAATGGATTTGGGCACTGATTCATGTAGTCAGGAATGGTATGGAGCTGGCTGATGTGGAGGGGAGTGAATTTGTACATGACGCTACAAATCATTCATCGGTGGTGGTGAAATCCAGCAACCAGTCTGTGCCCTCGGCTGAGCTCTTGATTAGGCCAGAGATCTTATTATATTCACGATGTGAAGTCATACAGAAATTTTCCATGTACAAAGAATTTTCTTCACCTCTTAAGGAACATTGCTTTGTGGACTGATCTGCACAAGTAAGAGCGCAGCTGGGTAAGAATGAAAGTGTTTCCTTAAATAAGAACATGCAGACAGCTCCTCTTTTAGGGCTGCATTATTAGAAGTTTATTTTTGAGGAAGTTTAGATATAAAAACATTTTTCCATAGCTTTATTCCATTTATGGCTGCATCTACTTTGTCTTGAAATGAATCAAAGAAGAAGCGTAGACAGTGTTATTTTCATCTTGTAGTAATCTTTTAATTATGCATAATCTTGTCACAAACTCAGCATTAAGTGCTTGTAATACAGTTCTGTAGGGTTTGAACCAGATGTCCATGTTTAACGTTTGTAATGCGATGACACTTTCACAAGTGAAGGACGATATTTTGATAATGTTGGAATTTGAATACAAATCTCTTCAGGAAGTTTGTCCTAAACAAGCATTTTATAAAAACTTTGTGCATTCTTATATTCCAACTGTATCTCCCCAAAAAAATACATTCATAGTGTACCTTATTGCCTCTTCAACGTATCCTTAACTCAAAAGCAAACTACTTTCAAAGTGCACTCACTGACGCAGTATCGATCCCACAGACAGCAAATGACATGAGCAACCAACTAACCTGTGATAGCACTGACTCTGGGAAAAATTTTGAAGAGGATGTTACTTTCTGCTATTCAAAGTGCGTTAATAAATTTGCTTAGCCCTGCCTGAATCATCAGGAAAGTATAATAAATCCTTGATTTGGAGGGGCTCATTTGTTCAGGAAACCTAAGGCCCTGGGAAGCACAACACTTGCTGGTAAATTTAATTAGGGCTCCTAACTGTATTATGAGGAGGATGATTCAGATGTCCCACCTTATCAGAACACCCAGATGACACATTATCCATTATAATTAAAAATAGAAGCGAATAGGTTTGGGATGTTTGTCCCGATTCTAATAGCCAACACTTCCACCTGCCAGGCCCCATTAACCATAGCCAATGCACCCACCCCTTAATCTCTCCTGCCCCTCTTGGGGTCACTATTTCTTCCAAAAGGACAGAGAAACTTTTCTGACAATTTGTATATTCTTCAGTAGTGTGTTGAAATGCTAGCTGGATGCTGAAATTAGATTCCAGAGTGAGGTTTGAACCTCCTGTCTCCAAAGTAACTTTACTTGCAATGCTGAATTCCATATTGTCAGGTGTGAGGGGAAAAATAATAAAATTTGTAAAAATTTTAACAGTTAATGAGTGTATTTGAAACATTGTGGTGCATTCATCTGATGCTAAATTCTCAAATCCAGATAGGAACCATGTACACATTATGAACTGAAGTACATTATCCTCCATTCTGGTGTGGGCAAAACAAAACTGTAGCTAAGGCCCATGTTTTGAAGTATTTGGCCCTCAGCATAATAAAACTTGAGGCTTAATAGCTGTGATTTATGCAGTGTGTTTTAATGGCTGCATCAGACTAAAGTAAAAACCAGTTTTAGCAGAGGTAGAAGTCACATGGCTACATGGCTACAGCAAGTATGGCTAGGATTCTATGTACAAATGTTAACTAGTTTGGGATGCCTTTTGCAAAACTGAGTTGCTTTTAACATAGCGAGTGCTGTCTAACCAGCGACACTCAGGAAAGCCAGGCATAGTCTAACAGGTTGATATCAATGGAACATTGTAAACTGAAACCAGGAAAGGAAATGCTTTAAATATACAGACCTGAACATGGAGCCAGGAAATGCAGGAGAAAAATAAAATGAGACTATGGGGATATGTGCTTACGTTGAAAGGTTCTTACAAAGGGGACACAGTGGGCAAAATGGTCTCTAATATATATTTTAACATTGTATTTTTGATCATCATACAATCATGATTATTTACACTGGTTGGTACATCTTGCAAAATTGAAAGAAGCATAGTTATTACATTACATATTGCTACCCAGATTAGCACTTCGCCATGGTGAGGAGTTAGTTGTTTATTCATAACGACTTGATGTAAAATTTTATTTTTCATTGTTGTGCAGACTGGGTACAATATACATTTCAAGTTCTTAACACTTCCTGAATACTCAGCTGTGCAGAAGCTTACCAGTAGCCTATTAGGAGTGTTCCACCTGCTATTGGTGTTAGTCAAATGATATGCACACTAAGGTTGCATACAATTTTCACCCAAAGCTACTATTTGTAGTGAAGCTTGTTTAATCTGCGACAAATAATCAGTTGGATGCTGTAAGCCTTTGGAGGAAAGTAAATCTTAAAATGGGAATGACAAAAGTATGCAGAAACCATTCTTCTTATTAGAAGTATAAACCTTTCTAGCTGAAAAATAATCTACTGGTTTCTGTATTAATTCACTAATTACTTAGGAGATCTTGACAATAAAGAAAGAAATATCTAAGAAACTCAACAGGCTGATTGTTTACAGCCTCCTGCCAAAGTCAAGTACAGAGGCTGGTGTGGCCCAAAAAGAGGCACAGGCCATCTTGTCAGTTTTGACATTTCTCCAGCCAGCAATGCAAACAAAGATGGAAAAGCTGAGACAGCAATCCCACTCATTTCCTCAATGAGGCCAATTAAAGAATTTGAAAAGGTTATGAAGAGCTTATTGGTCGGATGGTTGCAAATTTGAAAAGGTGCACAGGTTTCAGAGAGTGACTGTTACATATCAGCTGAAAAGACAGATAAAGACTGGGAAGCCAATTACAGATGCACCCAGGCATTGGATTAGACCTTTTAGAGGATTAGTGGGGCAAAGGCAAGCTTTATTTTGTATAGTTGTTCCCTTGGTGATAGGGAGAGTGAAGAGTACTATACAGTATTATCACATCCTTATATAGGTTAGGTGCAGGAAGTAAGCTACCATGCACAATTGGTTAGCCACCAGCCCAGAAAGGAGCATCTGCCCAGTTTTTGGTTCAGTGATGATGAGGGGCAAGACTCATCACAGTAAAAGGTGGAACCCCATGTAACAGGAGGGACATGGTTGAGAAAAGATGGCAGGAAGCCAGAGACCAAACCCTCAAGATGGATCTACTGCCAAAGATTGAGCTCCCTGGAGATGCCCAAGATCCAGGAGAATATGGCTCTGCAAAGGATAACCACTGACTTGCTGCCAAAGACCTTGTACCTCACAGCACTAGTCAACATGCCCTGCTAGTGACAGTCAAAGTCTGAGAAATGGCTTTATGCAATGAACCTCTCTGCATCTTATTGGCACTTCACTAACAGCTGAATACTACTGCATCTCCCTGACATAGATACCCTCTTTTCCAGAGCCAGCCTGTATATACATTTCACAGGGAAAGAAGGCATGGAGTTTCACTGCCATTGCTGGATTACTCTAGTTTCAAGGCATCAATGTTTGTGCCAATGTAGCCCTCACAGCATTGAGCGATGAGCCAGCCAGATATATCAGCAGGAAGGGCTGTCTGAGTTCAGCTGGTCTGCAATTACAGTCAGAGTTTCCTCCATTTCTGTGCTTGTTTTCCTGACAACTGCAATGACTCCTTCAGCCTCCACCAATCCACTGTCTGGTGCCCAGGTAGGCCTTGATTTTCTTCACTGACAACACTGCACTGTTGTTAGGATGCTGCTTAGGTTTCTCCCCGCTCCTACTGGCAAATTTTTGGGCTGGCCTTTTCCTTTCCCTAGCCATGTGTTGAATTCGAGTTTAATGAGTGAACATTAACAGACTTTATTGAACAAAACTATTGGGAAATGATGATATGGGAGAATGTCTCTGGAACTCTTAGGTTCCAGCTCCATACACCCTGACAAAGTACTGTGGAGCTGGAGATCTGAAATAAAAACAGGAAGTCTGGCTGCTTCTATGGAGAGAGAAACAGAGTTAACATTTGAAGTCCAATATGACTCTTCTTTGCAACTGAGAAGCTGTCCTGGTCCAAGTTTCATCTTATTCAATGCCTTAACAGGAAATTTTTCTCTTCCTTACATGTGTTAGAGAACACAAGCTCTGACAACTTGCAAGTACTGACATTTCTCTGCATTATTCCCGTCTCCCCTCTGAATGTATCCCTTCTTCTAATCCTACCTATCATTGTGTACACTCACTCCTTATTATCCACTAATTAACTCCTCATGGATCCACATACTCAAACTCAGCCTTGGCCCCAGCCCCAAACTTTTTATTTCTCATTGACTTGTCCAGTCTGATTGAACTTCATGGTACATGGGAGAATCACATAGAAGTGGCATCCACGCTTCTGTAATTCCTGGTTTGCCAATGTCCCTATTCCCTGCAGATAAGGGGAATGAGGTCCATTCATTATCCCCTTGACCTCTGCTCTCAAATGTTGAATGATCTGCCAACAGGATTCAAGTTTGATCACTTTACACCCCCTTTTCAAATAACTTTGGGCACAGCGTAATTTTTTAAATTGCTATGGCAAAGTTATTTATTCACATGCTCAGCAATTTTTCCCCAAGATATAGTTGACTGTTTAATTCGCAGGGCGTAGTTCTGTGTTTTAAAATTGGAAATTCTCATCAAATGTTGTGCTTCACATGGTTTACTGGATCAATTCCCAAAACTGTCAAAAGCAACATAACCTTCTGAAATGCAAAGTTTCACAATGTATACCAATAGATACTATGCAATGCAGACCAAGGTGCTCTTGGAATAGAAACCTTGGCAGTTTAAACCTATTCTGCACATTTTGGAGTGGATAAAATGGCAATTTTTAGATTTTCATCATAGAGGAAAATTAAAGTTGCAATGAATCACCAAAGGTTTTCTCTCAATTCCAGCATATGCATCTGCCAAGTTTGTGCTTCACATCCCTGCCTTGAAAACAAGCAAAGTCAGGAAACTCCTGGACTGTAAATGAAAGTAAGTTTCAAGGTCTCAGCAACAAAATGAATTTGAATGTTTAAATCTATTTCTGCATGTATTTTTATTCCTTTTTCCTACTCCCACTTGACCTTTAATCATTGTCAAGAAAAATTCCTAAGAGAGTTACCACAGTATGAATGTTCTGTCAAGAGGAATAGTCAAAGCAGAAGTCATTGCATTTTAAACAGCAAGTAAGCAATTGAGGCAAAGGGCTTTGAGGTGTTTGGGCAGGGACAACAAAATCATTTTGCGTTTCAAAGAGTTTACACAAATAGGGCAGGTTAATTGCCATATATTTAAGCTATGTTTTTAGCCCTATTTGCTGTTTCAAAAAAAAACAAAAGAACAAAGTGTAGATCATGGATACTTGACAGTAACTGATTACTTGACAGTAATTTCCAATACTGATTTGACTTGATTAAATTGCATTTTGTTAAGTAAATATCTGTGTGACTGAGATATATGTCCGAAGGCCAGTATTGCTTGTCTCAGTATAATCATCAATTCACCTAATCCCCTACCCTTCATTTAAAAAAGAAAGAAGGTCACATCCTAATGAAGGGCTGGTTTAACCTGCCCAAATCATATTCAGTTTTTTTTTTTAAGAACTTTTCCTGTGGCCTTAAGTTCACAGGACATAATCATCATCGTGTTCTGAGCCCTAGAGTACAGTGATGGGGTTAAGAGTGAATTAGAAGATAATTCTTGAATCTTTCTGCATTTAAAATCAACCCCAATGATATGGAAGCTCTGATGTAAAAATAGAAAATTCTGGACATGCTCAACAGATCTGAGACAACAGCAAATAAGAGTTTAAATTTACTTTCCCAAAGCGGGTGTTTAAAAGCAAGGGTGTGGGCCTTGTAATATCCCCAACTTAACTCCCACTATCTGACCTGTATGAAGTTCTATAGGAGGCACTGGAGATATATCCAGCCCAACTTGTGCCTATTGAGGTCTAATCCTAAAATGAAATGAATTACTGCAGATGCTGGAGCTCTAAAGTAAAAACAGAAAGTGCTGGAGAAACTCAGCAGGTCTGGCAACATCTATGGAGAGAAAAAGTTTCAAATCCAGTGACCCTTTGTCAGACAATGTCCACCGTTCTTCTTTTCAGTCTGAGTGGGGATGGGAATCGTGGCTGTAAAATCCTGGGGTGATATCTTTCAGAAGATCACCAGTTGAAACTCTGGTAGATTGTACCAAAAAGTGCTCTTATTGTAACATTTGCATGGTTTAGTAAGTTTACGGATGACACCAAAATTGGTGATATAGTGGACGGTAAAGAAGGTTGTCTAAGTTTACAAAGAGAACGATCAATTGCGTCAATGGGCTGAAGAATGGCAGATGGAGCTCAATTTGGATAAATGAGGTATTGCATTTTGGTAAAACAAACAAGAGGTAGGACATGTACGATTAAAAGTAGGGCCTTGGTTAGTGTAGTAGAAAAGAGAGGCCTAGGGGTTCAGGTACATAATTCCCTGAAGTTTGCATCACATAGATAGGATGGTTAAGGCAGTGTTTAACGTGCTTGCCTTTATTGCTCACACCTTTTGAGTATAGGACGTTATGTTGAGGTTGTACAGGACATTGGTGAGGCCTCTTCTGGATTACCATGTCCAGTGCTGGTCACCCTGTTATAGGAATGCAGGTAGAGTTACAACATTTAAAAGTTAGATAAGTACATGAATAAGAAATACTTGGAGGGATAGGGGCCAAGCACAGGTAGGTGGGACTAGTTTTGTTTGAGATGGTCAGCATACACTGTTTGGACCAAAGGGTCTGTTTCCATGACTGTATGACTAACTCATTTAAAATCTAAATTGCACAAGAATCTATCAGCCTGATTTTCTGCAGTCACCCATTGCTTTGTGGTTGGACCACAGCTGAAGTTGCGCCTGGTTTTCTTCACCACATTTGGAGGGCAGACATAATTGGTCTAAAGAGAGGGAAGAGTTACAAGAATGTTGACAGGGTGTGAATATTGTAGCTATGAAGAAAGATTGGACAGACTGGGGTTGTTTTCCTTAGAACAGAGGAAGTGGTGGTGTAATTTAGTTGAGGTGTACAACATTACACGAGACTTAAAAAGAGAAGTGGAGAGGCTAATTACACAGATCTAAGGTGATTTGTAGAAAGATTAAATGGGGCATGAGGAAAAACAATTCAGTGAGAGCGTGACAGGTGTCTGGAATTTGCTGCCCGAGTTTGCAATTGAGGTGGAGACCCTCATTCATTTAAAAGATTATGGACAGAGTGCTTGGAAGTAGGATTGGAATGGGTGGCTAGTTTATTCAGATCACAAACACAATAGACCAAATGGCCTCTTCCTGTGCTGTAAATTTTTCTGTGCCTCTATGGAGTCCATGCAGGATATTTTGGTGCAACTATTAGCTCATGTGAAATTCAAAAAAAAAATTTATAGACGATGGCAAATTCATACCAATGACTTCATAGCAGCACGAGTACAAATTTTAGATGCTGTGTATTGTTCATTTTAGGAAAGCTGATCTTGCCTATGCAGAAGCAAGTATAACTGCAAAATTTTGATTGCAATTGATCAGTGTGAATCTGAAAATAGCAAAGAAACCTATTCCAGCAAACAAGGAATAAATCTCTTGAAATTTGTTAATTATTTTTGTAGAATTATGCTTCTGGCATGTTGTCACCATCAGATGGGCATACCTAATCATTGAGAAAATAACTTTAAAATACCTGTATTTATAAAGTGCCTTATGATTTCAAGGTGTTAAAAACATTTTGCATCCAAGAGATTATTTTTGAATTGTAGTTTGTTGTATTGTACGGATGATTGAATAGTATGAATTATACATATTTTCCCTGCAGTTATGATTACAACCTAAACAGGAAGTATTTATTAATTTTGTGAAAGCAATTCAAAATGTAATTAAATGTGACAGATTGCAAAAATACATTTCATTTAAAATGGTCCCATGTTGCATTTAATTCTGATGCTTTCATTTTGTTTTCATTAATGCAATAACTTGACCCATTAAGATTTACCAAACTGGTCCAGAATTAGTTTCCACTGGAGGAAATTAAGAATGAGAGAAGACAAGATCTCTAAACATAGAAACAATTGCTTTATGCTCAAAATGAAATTGAGAGAATCAAGCAGGATAGATGACGTCACTAATCTGTTTGCATTATTGTCAAACCATTGATACTACACTAAACACCTCTTTTCAATATTAGAAAAAGAAATTGAGTAATGAAATTTTCTTAGTGGGATAAAATGCACAATTGCCAAAAAATTACATTAAGCTTTAGTATTTTGCTAGATATGTATGAAAATTGGCTGAATGGATAACTATAATTATATTAAAAATGGTTTTACTTTAAGAATGTGAAGGCTGTATTATTGGCTTCTACTTTATCCCTTACCCACTTTACACAGCCCCGCAAGTCAGTCAGTGTGGTTGAGGGAAGGGTTAAAATAGTGTAATGCCACAACCTCATCCTAACTCATTACATTCCTGACCACCATGATACTTCAGGGCACTATAGGGTCTAGGCAATGCACTTATTGAATGTAGGCAGTGCTTAAGACTCAGAACAGTCTGATGGTAACCGCACCACCACCTCACCCGTAAGTGGCAGTCCTCTGCTCTTTGTTGCAAGGCAAGAAAATTACAACGGCAGGAGACAACTGGCCAGAAGAGACCCAGATTAAGTTCATGGGTCAGGAAGAGTCTAAGTGTCCCTGCAGGCCTCAAAGAAACCTTTGACCTCCCAATCCATTCCCATCAGCTGATGATGGTTAGACTTACCCCTTTGTTAATTCTGATTGCATTTTGAATTGAATTTTCTTTAGCTTATTGTCACATATACTCACATGAGTCTAGTGAAAAGTTTACAAGTCACCATTTATGATGCCATCTTAGTTGCAAAGGTATCCAGGTACAGATTCTGGAATACTAATTCTTAGGTAAAAAAATATTAGAAAAATAAAGAAATAAAAGTCCAGCAATGCAGACCTTCAAAAATACAAAATGATAGTAATAAGTTGGAAAAATAAAGAAACAAAAAAAAATTCAGAATAACAGTCCTTCCATGATAATACAAAAAAAGTTTGTAAAAGAGAATTTAAGATGACACCTTGTGACCAATCCCTGGGCAATAATCACTTCATTATAATCCAGACAGGACATCCACAAATCATTTTACCTTTGGTAAAGAGGAAAGAACCGACTCCTCTTTTTCAGTCAACCCCTCCCTTATTTCAGTTGGTCACAGCAAGGTAAGTTATCCCAAGGCATCCCTTCACTCATGGATATCTTTGCTAGTTAAAACATACTTAGGTTTTAACAAGAAGCAATTTAAATAGGTTTAAGAAAAGAAGGAGTTTTAGTTACTAAGATGTGAAGAAAATAAAATATGTACACAGACTAAAAATGAGAAGTGAGGGAACACACAACAGCTACACTTGAAAGGTATACAAGTCTTTGGTTTGTCCATGAGGTGAAACATTGCAGCTAGTAAGTTAACTCATTACGGTTATGCTGATTTTGGCAAATGACCATTGATCTGAAGATTCTTGCTTCTACAAGTTAGCTGAAGGGAGTTCTCCTGTTTCATTTTCAGTGGCAATTAGTGAGAGAGACAGTCCTTTTTCTTTTATCTGATCAATGTTCTCCTTTTGTGACCTTCGCAGCACACACTGGCCATGTCAAAATAGAACACCAGACCAGCATGCAGAGGCCTGTTTGTGATTTTTTTTTGATGAAACAGAAGTTGCTGGATAGGCTCAGTAGGTCTGGCAGAATCTGTGAAGAGAAATCAGTCAGGTCTGGTGACCCTTCCTCAGAACAGCTTTTATTTTAAAAAACCCTTTGAAATATCTCGAGGCCAATATCCTGTCACCAAATCACCCTTTATTTACACATGAAGAGTCCTTTGCTTTTGTGCTCCCTCATTCAGAATCAGGTACCAGATTGTCAGTATCTCTGACACTCACTTTGAAGGTCAGCCAGGGTTCCCTGACTGAGGCTGTTAATCTGGTCTAATAAGGGAACTCCTATTCTCAGAGGACCAGCAAGTTTACCTTGTTATAATTACTATACCTTTCTATTGTGTATTTTTGAAAGGAAAAAAAACAAAAGTATGCTTCTCCCTGAGGACTGTATTCCTTTACCTCACATCCTGCCCAGTCACTGGAGATGTTTTCTGCTGAAATGACCATCAGCCTCCATTATCTCTGTAATCCCATGGGATTACAGTTCAGTTGATGCAAACATTCTTCCTTTTGAAATGCCCGAGTTCTTCTTCAACAGACTCCAGGTGCAACATTACACACTGTCTCAAAACTGTATATAATCTGTACAGGAATTTACCAGACAATCACTGAAGTACATTTTCAGAGTTTACATTCCTAGTCATTTTTGGCTTGTAGGTTCTTTTATAAAAATATCCTGTCTTACCTAAAAGTTAAATATGTCTTTAAGTAAGATCTACTGTCATGACAGCTATTGAGACCATTCCCACATCAACTTGATTGGATGTCAGCCAGATGTCTGGCTGTGTTTAAGTAAAACCCTGCTGTTAACTGGCAGAACTTAATCCTTAGCCGCTCCCAATTTTCCTGCTGGTTTCCTAACAATATTAAGACTGGTCATTTATTAATAAATGATGTCAGAAACAAGCAAACAATCACTTGATTTGTTTTTCTGAAACTGGAAAGCTTTCATTACACTTGACCATTCACCTTGAATATCCTCTAAATTAGCTGTTGACAGTCTTGGCTACAGTTCTCTTCCCTATTGATAGGGATCAGCAGCTCTGCAGGAACAGATTTACTTTCAAAGATTTATTTTAAGAAGCTTCCAATTTCTGAATGCGATATTAGTCAATACAATAATTAAATTAGGGGATGCAATGGCCTTGAGGTATTATCACCGGACTGTTAATCCAGAGACAAAGATAATGTTCTGGGGACCCGGGTTTGAATCCCATCATGGCAGATGGTGGAATTTGAGTTCAATAAATAGCTGGAATTAAAAATCTAATATGACCACAAACAAACCCACCTAGTTCACTCATGTCCTTTAGGGAAGGAAACTACCATCTTTACCTCTTCTGGCCTACGTGTGACTCCAGAGCCACAGCAATGTGGTTGACTCTGAACTGCCCTCTGGGCAATAAAAGCTGTCTAGCCAGTGACACCCTCATCCCATTAATGAATAAAAAGAAGAAATAAAAGATTCAGCAGTTAGATTTTGTTGATTCTGCTTCTTAGATGGCTAGCTTACTTATCACTTCTTTGGACAAAATTACAGTTTAAGGAATTGGGGTTTAGAAGTGAGGAGGAGAAATTTCTGTGCCCAGAAAATGGTGAGCCTGTAGAATTCTCTGCCACCGAAAGCAGTTTTTAAGGAGTTAGACATAGTTCTTAGGGCTAAAGGGATCAAAATGAAACAGGATTTTGTGGTCATAATTATTGATAGCAACTTCCAAAGATCCACCTTGATCTGTATCACTGACATTGGATCACCTACAGTGTAGGATTGGATAACATTGTACAACAATTTTCCACTTGCTAAAGATCTCCTGAGAAATAACCTGGAAAGCAGAAGTATAAGATGAAGGATAAGGTTAAGATAAGGTTAGAAAGAATTTATCAATTTCATTTCTGATGAGTTAACAGTTAACTATTCCAATGATTTAGTGACATATATGGCCTTTTTCATAAAAGGCCAAAAAGTGACTTCAATTTAGCATTTCATTAATCCTATCTATGCACATAGCACCTTGCCCAATTACATTAGAATGATCAAGCTCATTTCTCAATAGAGAGGGGGAATAGCCAAACTGCCCTGATAAATACTAAAACACAAGCCCCAATCTGTTATGACAGGAGTAGTGGTTCCCCTATAATCATTACCCCTCAGAACACAGAAGCTCATCCTTCCCCTCAATCTGTTACAAGTTTTTAAAAGAAAGGCAATCCCTGGTCTCCACTTTACAAATAGCAAGAAACAATTTATTTATTTGGCCCCAACAATGAACAAATTAACAGAATTACCAAACTGAACAATTTCCTATTTCCTAACTGAACTAAATTCTAATCGAATACTGTTCAAATAAACACAAGTCCCACTTAGTAAATCCAATTAAGAGAACAATGAATTATAACTTATTCTCTCCATTTTCACACAGATTGAATATTCTAGAATATTCTAGAATATTCAATCTTCTCCACTCTCTTTACAAACACCTTTCTTCCAGTAATTCTGCTGAAGGGATGTTTTATCTCTAATTTCTTAAAAGAGGACTTTGAGCTAAAATACCACAGTACCTTTAATTAGTTAGATGCGCTTTCTGAGAGCTGAATGGTGCTAACCTTGGCAGGTGACTCCCCTTGAATTTTCAAATACCCTTGTCTTGTATAGATGTAATGACAATCAATTCTTATAGAATGATGGGTTTCAGGTTGTCAACACCATCAGATTTAAATTCAGAGATAGTAGGAACTGCAGATGCTGGAGAATCCGAGACAACAAGGTTCAGGGGTGGATGAACACAGCAGGCCAAGCAGCATCATAGGAGCAGAAAGGTTGACGTTTCGGGCCTAGACCCTTCAAAGATTTAAATTCAATTGGCTTTCTGTATCTAGTGGTTTGGTTCAAATTAATTGGCCAAATTCAAACCTGTTGTCTTGGAAAAAAAGTGCTGCTTGGCTGTTTAATACAAAAGGTTTCCATTCAGGCACTCTGTGCACCTGCATTTATAAACTTCCAAGCACAGACAAAGCACAACCTCTTAAAGGGACCACAGCACTTTACCCCACAATCATTTTTAACCAAAAAATTCGAACTTCCTGCCTTCCAATTCGTGAATAATCTACCCAAATTCATAACATTAGCATTGAAGATATTCCTGGGGTTATAAAAGGCTTCATGTTGGTAATTTTATCCTGTTTTTAAGAACTTCAGGAATAGTGTGATGATTTTCAGTAGATAGAAATCTGTTGTTCATTTTAGCAGAAAACCTTTATTCTTTATTTAAATTTTCAGTTTCTCATTTCTTAACATATATGTCTGGGTGATC
Organism: Rhincodon typus; assembly: GCF_021869965.1. Classification (NCBI taxonomy): domain Eukaryota; kingdom Metazoa; phylum Chordata; class Chondrichthyes; order Orectolobiformes; family Rhincodontidae; genus Rhincodon; species Rhincodon typus. The sequence continues at coordinate 60,533,026 of NC_063341.1, read as the reverse complement.
ATTTCTTAACATTTTTGTCCAGATGCTTTAGTTTTTAAGTTGAATAGAAGTCTTTTGAACACAGAACTATGATCATTCCTTTATTGCCTCCTGCAGTTTGTTCAGTTGTATCATGCGGTCATCCAGCAATTACATAGAAATTGCACATTTGCATCGTTAGTCATTCAGAAAAGGGGAAATTGTTCTTACAATGTTGTTATTAACATAAGGGACATTTCCAGCCTGGTTACCTGGGTATTTCTTGGAATAATCTAAAGATTACGTTACTCAAATTGTATTCTACCAAATTGGAAATAACTGACATTCTAAATAATGCTCTATTGTTTTATGCACATATCATTGAAATACCACAAAGGCATAATTATGTTGAACCTGGCATATGGTTCAATCCCATTTTGGCAGTGAATTCATTAGGACAAAGAAGCCACTTGGCCCAATTTCAATTTCCCCACCCCTGAGCCAGGAGGCCAGAGTTCAAGTCTTATCTAGCAACATCCCTGAATAGGTTGATTAGAAGATATCTTCAAGGAATTCTTAGAGCTCATGTGATGGACTGGTAGTGTCTCTACCTCTGGGCCAGGAGATCTGGGTACAAGTCCATCCATTCCAGAGGTATGTATCTCTGAACAAGTTCATTAGAAAATATCTCAGCGTACTCTGTAGGGGCTCTTATGGTGCAGTGGTAGTGTCCCACCTCTGATCCAAGAGGCCTCGGTCCATGTCCCAAAGCTGTGTAATAACAAATGTGAACAAGTTGGTTATAAAAAAATTAAAGACATTTTTGTTTATTGGCAGGTGCTTATAAAATCACTGTTGCTGCTCTTCAGAAAGAGAACATGATGTTGAAGCAGAACACCAATACTTTCTCTCCTATTCAAATACTATCAGTACTTTGAAGGACAATCACGGAATTCTGATGACCACAGTATTTAAAACCCACCTCAATGTAATTTTGTAAATTATCTTAAATTATCTAATTAAATTTAACTTTGTGAGTGATCAATTAAGTCAATTATAAATGTCTGCATTGTAGACAATTGAATTTAAGTTATCCTGTTCAAGGATGAAATGGCCACAGACTCTTAAGTAATCAATGATTTGAAATTCAAAATAATTCCATGCACTGGAAATGCATAAACTCACTGCACAATGATGAACTTCACTATAGAAAAGACAAATGTAATTAGCTAATTTTACATTTAGATTTCACAACTGTCAAATTGGAAATGTAGTCCTATCTTAACTTGGTTACTAATGATCTGATCAATACAGAGATCAGATTGGAGTTCAATCATATGATAGAATAGCCATCAGAGACCTTGTAATGAAATATCTGCCAGCATAGTGTATAACAACAGCGTGAGCACCTACCATGAGTGAACCTGGAATAGTCACCTTTATCCACTTCACTGCCACATTGAACTAAAGCTACTTTTGTCCCAGCTCGTCTAAAACAACTATTGGCTTATCAATATCAGCATGTGAAAGATTAACATATTCATATAAATAACAATCTCTTAGATCAAGCATGACATTTCTCATCCAACTATTTTAGCCAAGGCAAATTAATACCTGCATTAAAACAAGAGGTGGAGGAATATCATATAAAATAATCAATATTCAGCTGCCAAATATTATCAGTGATTTCTGGACTATGATTAAAATAAAATCCTCTGATGTGAAATCAACAAATGGCTCCTCTCAAAGTGCAAGGTCTCCTCTCTACTTCAGAACACAATAAATGCATTTGGATATTGGAAGATTTATACCAGCATGCATTCTCATCAGCACAATGGTGCTAAGATACTTTGGGATGAATTTCATCAGAAATCAGCTAAGAAGTCTCAATTTTGGCAAATTTCATGGAAGGTTTCTTTCTGTGAGCCCTAACGACTTTTCTTACACTATTCTCCACAGCTTACCTCGTTAGCCATGCAACATACCATGACATTCACACTGTGGCCTGCTCAGCAATGACAGAAATATCCACCATTGCTGCCCATAGGTGTCACCATGGTTACCTGTGATTACTTCTGCTTCAGAGATGATTGTCTTCAATCTGTAATGACCAATGACATGGGCAAGGCTTCTAATGACCAGAATTTGTACCTCATACAGTTGGACACCACATGCATGGTGCTATAATTACAGAGTTCTTCAAGCTGATTAATGCAATTGCCTCTTGAACGGCTTCACATCTCTCACATGACAGCCTGTATATACAGGATAAAACGTACTTACCCCATGCAATTCTGGTACAGTGAAGTCATTTTCTATTTCCAGTGTGCATTTATGATTTGCATAAGCACAAAAGGCAACATAGTAGCACACTCAGCCTGGGAATTTAAAGCTCACTCCCCTGAACCTCCATGTTCCTTTCTTCCTCATATTCCCCATTGAGCCCATTTGTATTGAGTTTCTAAATATTCCCAAACACCTCTTTGAATAGCAACTTTGTCTCCAAACTTCAGCCCTACAAGTGAGTCTGCCAACCTGCACTGTCGTGCTGTCAAAGTTGGGTGATTGTTATTTTTGATGACCCACCCCTTCTACAGTAACTCATGTCCTCCAATGCACAATTGTCTGCCCCTTTTAACCCCTTCATAATTATTGTCACCTCTACATCCCAGCATGTCACCTCCAAACTCCACAATTGACATCCCAAGCTTACCTGCCACAGCCTTGGGCCCTGATAACCCTCTTTGACTTTCACGGAACAAACTCCAGGACTGACTATTGCTCACCGGACCCCTAAACCATTTTAAACAGACAGACTTGACTCGTGTGACTGGACTCCTGACTAATCTCTGTGTGCAGCTCCTTTACTGATTTACTATGACTCTTCAGACTGGCTGTATTGGATCCAGAGGGGTGACTGTGGCCCACTCCTTAGATTGCAGTGATACGGAGCTTCTGACCCTGACTCCAGCAGATAACCAATCATGTTCAAGCTCCCGCACTGGTATCAGATGCTGCCCATTGTGCCATGGCCCTCTGACTGAAGGCTGTCTCCCTTGACTTCACTGAGGACTACTACTCCCCTTAGACTTTGAGACATAGCCATTTGGCTGAAGCACATGCGGTGTGTTTGTCATATAAGCTGCTGGCTCAGGTTCAGATTTAACATAGACATAGCATGGTGCCATACAGCAACATGTCCTCCCCCTTGACTGATCACCACTGACCACCATGACAAGCTGCCTGGCTTTTGTGTCTGCACTAAAGGGCAAGGCAAGACAAAAGTACTGTGAGCCTTTAATCTCAGAATGAAGGGCAAAAGCATATAAAGGGGATGCAGAAATAATCACCCATGCAGGCACAAAGTGGGTGAGGGATCAGAGAGAAAAGAAAAGCTCTGAGGTGCACCCCAGACCAATCCATGAACTGGGTGCCTGTCCCTGGCAGCACCATTACATTAAAAGTGCCAAAACACTGCTAAGTGCAACATTGAAGTGTAGAACTATGTTGTAAATGAGTGGAAGATGTGCCATGATGATGCAGTGAGGCTGGAATATATCTGCTGCCAGATTCCATGGAGGAGTGGATGTGCCCTGAGATGTTAGGGACTGCTGTCTGCGGTGAAGGTCCAAAGGAGCATGTGGCAATATGTAATCACCAGATCAGAAATTTTCAATGCCTAGGTTCTATCCAGTGCATGGGAGAATAGGAAAATGCATACCCGTGAGGCAAGGTTAGGTACTAATGGCAAGAAAATAAGCCTTCCACCATTCATTTGCAAGGTTCACATCTTAAGATTCTAAACTGCCTGGATTGAAGATTCTGATTGTCTTTCTTGACATCGGAGTCTTATTATTGATGATATTGCCATACTTTCCCAACTGACTTGCCAAATCCCATGTTGCTAAAGGATAGGGAAGATTCCATTTTTGTTTAAACTCTCTGCCCCACTCCTGCTCCGTCTATTCTATCATCATCACCTTCTACCTCTCCAATGTAGTTCAAAGCACTCAACTTTTGGTTGTATCATTCTAGCCTGAACAATAGGTTCAACATCAGGCAATACCCACTTCTCCCATAACCTCAGACAACTAATGCTAATAATGGTTCTGCTGTCACTATTGACACTTCCTTCTAGGAGAAAATTGGGTTGGCCTCCAAGCATAATACAGCTGTAAAGTATGTATTGCATATCAGCTGAGTTTGTTTGCCACTTGCTACTGGAGCTGGGGAGTCTGGAAATTTGCTTGTGATGATATGATTGAATTAAAGTCATTCGCGTATATGAGAGGTGTTGGCCTAGTGGTATATTATAGTTGGACTGTTAATCTAGAGACCCTGGTAATGTTCTGGGGACATGGGTTCAGATGCTGCCATGGTAGATGGTGAAATCTAAATTCAATAAAACGCTGGAATTAAGAGTTTAATAATGATCACAAATTCATTTTGATTGTTGGAAAAACCCATCAAGTTCATTAATATCCTTTAGGGAAGGAAACTGCCGTCCTTACCTGGTCTAGTCTACATGTGACTCCAGACCCACAGCAATGTGGTTGACTCTTAACTGCCTTCTGGGCAATTAGGATGGCCAACCAATGCTGACCTAGCCAGCAATGCCCTCATCCTGTGAATGAATAAAAAAAATTGTACAACACTCTGATATGTCGACTTGATTTCAACAGCAAATTAAATAATAAACAGAACAATTATGCTAGCTTTCTGTATAGTCAGCAGTCTGGCCTGCGGACTCATTTGGCCTTGAAGTGCTTTGTTCATTGCACTATACCATTCCTGGATCTTTCTTCAGCTTTGTCCTCTCTTCAGATCATTGGGCTGGCCTTGTCCTTCACCCATCGACTGTTCTGCCACTGAGCTTCACTTCACTTTATTCCTCTTGTTTTATTGATCTTGTCACCACTTGACACTTGTCCTAAGATCATATCTGCCCTTAGGCAAATGCATATTAATAGGCTTTATTAAGCATAACTATATACATGTGATGGTAAAAGAGAACAACTCTGGAACCCTACAGTCCCTCGTTCCAGTTCCATATAACCTGATGTAACTATGATATAGACCCTTATGCATATACTCATTAGGTATTCTTAGAGTAAAAGAATAGTTGTATCATTACTCCATGGGCTACAGAGCTAGCAGCCAATTAAATTAGCCAGCAGCTCTGTAACGTGAGACTTCCACCCTAAGTGGCTGTGGAGTTGCTACGATCAGCAGGAATGTACTCCTTGCCAAAATCTTTGGCTGGCAAGGAGTACAAAACCCTGCAAGCTGAAAAATCCTGATCATGGCCTACAATGTGAAACAGGCCATTCAGCCCATTGAACCACACCAAGCCTCTGAAGAGCATCCCAATCAGACCCAGCCCCCACCCTATCCCTGTAACCTGCATTTCCCATGGCTGATCCATCTAGACTACACATCCCTGGAGAGTATGGGCCATCCAGCTAACCTGCATAATTTTGGATGGTGGGAGGAAATCAGGGCACCTGGAGGAAACCCACACAGACACAGAAAGAACGTGCAAACTCCACACAGTCGTCCAAGTGTGGAATCAAACCCAGGCCCTTGGCACTGTGAGGCATCAGTGCTAACCACTGAATCATGATGCCACCCCAAATGGAAGGATATCAGTTTCAATGTCCTTTCTCCATTGAGTTCCCAAAATTGTGGACACTTTCCACGTGTAGCTCAATCAATGCTTTGTGCAGATCTATCATCACATTCTTGCTTGATTGAATTGCCTAATTGAGTAGACTTGAAATCTCTATTTTTTATGTTTATTACAAATTACTGATTTGAACAAGGTGTTAGGCCTGGGGATAGGATGTGAGAGCTGTTGGCTCACTTGAGAGCTCACCAATTAAATGTTAATTTAATGCTAATTAAAATTACTTGAATATTATTCTGGCACCACCATACAAATTGCTTAAGGGAACACTGACTGTATTCAACACGCAGAGGGATGATCAAATAAACCACACCATTACCAATAAAATTCCATAGCAGCTGCTGGCAATTAACAATGGCATGATATATAAATTAGTGCATAACCTAAAACTTCCATGAACAAAAATATGAAAAATGTGGTGCTGAAGAACGAGCCTAGATCTTATGCCCAGGATCTGAATTAGAGCGGAAAACATTAACCTTCAAACTCAAAGTCAGAACGTTACCACTGACATTGAACAGGTATCAAGTTTGGTTACATCATCATACTCACTCTCCATTAAGTCATTGTCATAATGTAAAATTAAAAAATACAAGGGCTGCAAGGTTTTAACTTAAACCTTGGACATTCATCTATAATTTCAGTTTCTGCCATCTTACCATAGATTTAAAGTAGACAAGTTAAAGTTTCTGATGAAATCATAGAGAGCTGAATTTCAGGTGACCTTGATAAGAATTCATATTATCCTCAGACGTCCTTTTCTTGTGTGAATTATTTGAGACCTGGACTTGCCCAAAACCCTACAGTCCCCCATTCACCAGCTCACCAATCCCTATTTTTGTCAATAAATCTGGAATGACTGTGAGCAGCCTAAAATATTTCAGACCTGTGAATAACAAACATATTGTACAATTGTGGCATTTTAAAAAAATTGTTAATACTTTATTTGTTAGCCACAAATTAATGCAGAGAGCTATAGGTTCCTCAGTAAATCTCAGCCAAATCTCTCTGTACTTCATATTTTAATCGCTTCCTGTCTAGAGTTGCAACAGACGAACAAGAGTAGCAGGTGCACACATGACTGAAGTGACTCATTGAGGTTTCAAAATGTGCATACCAATTCCCTGTGTAAAAGCCCCAAAAGAGGTAGATGTTTGACATTGCTGAAGTACAAATGTTAACTTATTTCCAATCATCAGCAATGTCAGTCACTATTTCTCTTACAACTGATGCTCCCTTTGACATGAACCATATGTTGCCACGCAGAACGTTGAAGGAGCCAATGAAGAAAATTTCCCTACATTTCTCCAGCCACCCGTAGAAAGCACAGATAAGTGATGTGTTTACTTCAGCATGATCCTTCGGTTTAAAATGCTGCAAATACATTGTGTGTCATGTTCCAAATCAGACATGGTGTCTACTGAGATCATGTGACATATCAGCAGCTCCAGCATACAATAGTCTTCAGCATTAATTGTGCTCCAGGTTATTCATTTTCTCTATAAGGTTGCATTAAGTTTTATCTTCAGAAGCTTTAATCTTCTTCCATCCATTACACAGGTAATATTCTGTGTGATAAAAGAAGCCAGTCATTAAAAATGAACAAAAAAAAATTAATTCCTTCCACCTAATATCACATAGTTTGATGCTATACTATGAGTTTGGGTTCAAGACACACTGGTCAGGTGGAGCTTAAAGTTTAGATCTTCAAAGTAACATTATTTATTATAATACATACCAATACTGTTCTACATGGTTATTGTTTTTTACAAACATTAGGTAAGGACTAATCCATCTTCTTCGTCTGTTAATGCCCGTGTGCTCTTACAACTCTGTCATAAAAGGAGTGTGATCCAATTTGTTATAATAGTCTTTTAATTCTGCCCAAGCTGCGCTATTTATGTTCAGTCATGTGCAGCTTTTGTGACATCATCATAAGGTGTCTCCAAGGTCCTGATGCATAAGACAACAGAAACAAGACAGAGAGAGACAGTTAAAACAGAAACAATATACATGGTGTTCAATTACATGTCACCTAATAACTGAGTTTTCTTGGCCAGCTGTGTCACTCACATGACTTTGTGTTATGGACTGGACCAGACCAGGCCACATCAAAGTTAACATTAAGATAGTGAAAAGATGAACTATAATCAATATGTGGCAGGGAGGAGCAGAAAATATAAGCAGAAAAGCAGCTGAAATTAGATCTGGAATAAGTAATAACTGTAAAAATTCAAGGCTTAAGGCCCTTTACCTGATTGCGCACAACACGCGTACAAAGAAAGACGAGTTGACAGCACAATAGAAATAAAGGAATATTGGGTTTTATGTCATAATCACACCAGATCATATGGAATTAGTTGGGAGCTGACTGTGTAGGTGTTCCAGAGATATCCTGTTATCATCACTTGTTATACTTCGTATGTCATTCACTGACTTGGGTATGGACTACCTTCTACTGGCAACAGAAACCTGATCATATTATATCATCAGTCTATAGAAACCATGTTTTTTTTTTAATTCAGATCATGGGCAGAGAATCTGCTTTGCCAGTTCATAGACCATGCAGAAAATTTATCCCAATCATTCGGTTTCTTAAGGCAACATTATCACTAGTATTGTTTCTTTGGGGAGGAGAGGCTGAGGTTTGATGTGTGACCTGCATGTATCTGGTTCAGCGTGGGATCTAAAGGGTCATTAGTTGCAGCCAATGTGTTGCATGGCATCAACAATGAATCACAAGAGGCTGAAAATGCTGACCCAATTGGTGAAAAATCTTCAAGTTTAAGAAGATCATTGCCATGGGACTGATCTGTGACAATGTAGCGCAAGTGCAGATTGTAATGCAGCTGTGTGTTAGTGATGTACTGGGGGAGAACGTGCTTGCAGGAAACACCAGATCACCTAGACATAGCTAAAGCTAGCTTAGTGGTTGCTGCTCCAGAATGTCCCTTTCTTCTTGATGGTGAGAGTAAAATGAGAGGGAGAAACACTGAACCAATGTTACACGACTTCACAATGGGAAACTTCAGTGTCATTCCTCCAGTGAAATACAAGCCTGAGCACAATGTGGACTACAATGACGTGACCAAAAATTGCTGACATTACTGGCTTTGCTATAGACTTCAACACTGTGAATCACTGTATAGTGAACCTTACGCATCCAGTTTTAAATAACAGTATTGCATCAGCAGCACTTAATTTTTCTTGCTGTCAGTAACCAGAGCAATACGTAAAAATTGCCCTCAATTCCACAAACAAAGAAAATTGCCCTTGACAAAAAGGGCTTGGATTTATTGCAACCTGGTGTATTAATACAGTTTCCAGATACAATATAGTGGCACATGGACTGCCAAATGAAGATAATAAATCTTACTACCAGCCATTTATGGACCAAAAATAATAAATAAAAATAACTAAACTCTTTACTTGGGTAGAAAAGGAACATTCATTGAGGTTCATATTTAATACTAAGGTACATTACTCAAAACATGAAATGAATTCAGCAATGTTATAGATGTAACAGAAATGTTTGTATCTGACTCCAATGATTAATGCACTGATTGTCTTCACTGGTTGAAATGTTTCTTTCACACCACATGTCTTGATATTAAGGCTGGCCAATTGGAGGGCCAGCAGCTCAGTAGTCTCAAGTTGCACCATACAATGGTGTGTTGGCCATTGCTGGGAATGCAACTGGAAGAAAAGGATGCCATTGAAAGATACAGTCTCCCTGAAAGTTGAGAGGGGTTTGGGATTGCTGAGGCCATTATGGCAGTGACCACCAGCAGTGAATGGGGTGGAGGATAGGGGTGGCAATGGGGAAGAAAGGGTAAAGGCAGATAGTGCCTCTGCCATGGGATGGCCATAACCACCGTAGGCACCCTCAATGGACAAAGACAATCCAAATAGAAGACACCCATTTCACCCCTGACCACAGGCTGACTGGAAAGTGGCCAGGATTCACCTGACATTGTCTCCAATATGGTGGAAAGCACCCCCACAACTCCCACTACTGATAAAATGGCAATGATGGCAGGAGCAGATCCTTATTAGACCTCCAGGTAAACGCTCCAACTGATATTTGGGCAAGAGGGCTGGCAGCCACTTTCAGAATCACTGCCAGATGGTGTGATGATGGGTGGGTGCAGGCGTTCCAACGCCACCTCCTGCACTCACCACCTTACACAATCCTCCCACCCCAATACCGTCCAAATGCATCTCCCATCCAGTCCCCCACAGGCTGGTAAAATTTAGACCTTTGTGTTACGCTGAGGCACACGGAAGAGGAAGGTTTCAGGTTGAACTGGGGGAAATTGGTTATGCCAGAGCCACATTGGCTTATAGTAGATTGAAGTCTGATCACAGCGGAAAGCCAAATGATCATTCATTATCTGACCATTTTGTGCTATTGGTCTATTCCACAGTCATTGGTTTGTGTTTTACAGGGCACCATCCATACAAAAGTCAGTTCTCAATTTTAAAAAGCCATTGAATGATAACACACAGTTGGCAGCCTACAAGAGCACAAAATGAGACTTCCACCCTCAGTGGAAGGATGCAACCTCTTTCAGAGATGCCAGCCAATCTGAATAGCTACCAAAAAATGCCAATTTTGGACTGGCAGACCACTGGAAATGGGCACGTATCTAGAATAGTCTCAATTGGCACTGTGCTCATAAAGAACAAGCAGTTAACAAGTGTAATGCAATCCCTTATTTCCCCATTCCGCCAACCTTGCCCTAGCTCCTTCCACTTTGAAGATCTAAAATGAAAATGACCCCCTGTCAATCTAAAATGAAAATGACCCCCTGTCAATCTAAAATAGTAACTTTTTCATAATGTTATTACTGTAGTCCCCTACAAAGAAGGATCATTCCACTCAAGGCATTAACTCTGTTCCTTTCTCCACAGCTGCTACCAGACTGCTGAGATTTCCCAGCACTTTCTATTTTTATTTCAATTTACTATGCTTCTTGAACCATAGAAAATAGGCCAGAAAATGCCGGAATAGGCCATTCAGCCCTTCAAGCCTACTCTATCATTTAATACAATCATAGCTGATCATCTAACCCAGTCCCCTGTTCCAGCTTTCTCACTCTGTCCTTTGATCCCTTTAGTCCTAAGAACTATATGTAACTCCTTGAAAATATTTACTCTTTTATTTTCTACAACTCTGTCCTTTATGCTGAATAAAACTGAAATGCCGATTCTCCAGCTTACAGAGACAGTTTTGTCACAATCGCTCAGGGTGGGAATAGGCTGCCTCACCTTTTCAAACAATCCAATCAAAAAAACTCTGGTTTAAGGGAACATATGGTCTGTCACTCAAACGAGACAGCTATGCCAGCAATCCGTGTCTGCATCCCTTCATCACATGTGTCTGCTTGGGTCAGACCAGCACCATCATCTGCTAGAAGTCGTCGTGACAAGCAAGGATACTCTCCACCCCACTGCAGCACAAGCCAGCCCTGCCTCTCCCATTCCTACACATGCTTTTCACCCTCCTACTTCTGTTCTTTCTGGTTTGATTCTCAGGATGGAAGAGACTCATCTGCTGAAAGAAAGGCTACAAGCTATCACGGTAGGTCCTCTGAATTTGCATTCCTTGTAATCCTGTCTGTGTACGCTTTTGTTGTGATTGTGTATGAAGGGCATTTTCAGGTCAAAGTCTCCAACTTCAGAAACTGAGTTCTCCTTGCAGACAGAAGTCAAAGTCTCTCCTTTGGCCATTCAGCTGTTTTTATCGACAGCGCATTCCAGACTTACTTTCACCCCAGATGTTGGCAAAACTATATTTTATCTTTCAATAAATAACCCTTGAACTGAAAAATAAATAAAAATGAAATCTGCAAGTCGAACAGAGGGACATGTCAAGGCATTGATTTTAAAAGTATCAGCTTCCACATGAGACTGGAACCTGTGCCAAGTACCATGACACCGGTCTGCTGGAGGGCAAGCTGGTTATTTTCTAGATGAGAATGGAATGTGAAGCCACGTCATTTTAATCATAGCATGGCTTTCTGTGTAGTGTGGCACTTTCACAATAATTTTATAGTGGAAGATATATTTAATGCGGGAATTTGAAACACTTACAATAATAAAACACTTACAATAAGCATCAAGTTTTGGAAACTTGTCATAATCAGGAAGAATTCCAATTAGACTGTTGTTCTTATGTTGTTTTAAATTGTTCTTATCAATATTCTGTAGTTTTGTCACTTTTGATACCACACTTGCTATGCATTAAAAATATTATTGTTGAATGTATGCCATAATATCTAATTGTTTGGGATACTACCGATCACGTGGATTGGGTGTGGACTTGCTTCTCTATGGAATACTATATTAATGGCAGGTGATTAGATCATAGGATAAAAATCTAAATTAGAAACTGGCTCGTCACAAATTTACCTAGTCACTAAGCCAGGAAAATTATGCACCACAACATTAGTATAGAAGTGTTGAGTGATAGATTTTTTTATAGAATTGTGCAAATAAATCATTTTTCCATTGTTTTATGCCATTTAAACATGATTTTATCAAACTAATGTTATAATATATCCAGGCATTGTAATAATTATTTGCCTTTAAATATTTATACATGAAATCATAAATTGCAAGAAAATGCCTTAAATGTAGGAGAACGTAATTCACAAAATACATTCTCCTACATTTTAGGCATTTTCTTAAATTTACTATTTCATGTACAAATATTTAAAGACAAATAATTATTACTTTGCTTGGATATGTTATAACAAGTGTATGACAGATTTTGCTTCTGCAATGAGAAGTCTAAAACCTCATAACTCAAAAACAATTTTTAAAAAGACCGGATAGATTCCACACAACATAAAGAATCAGTGATGATCTCATAGAGGTTTATAAAATCATAAGGGGCATAGATAGGTGTTTAATCATGGTCTTTTTCCTGGTGGAGGCCGCACAATTACAGTATTTAAAAGGCATCTGGATGGGTATATGAATAGGAAGGCTTTAGCGGGATATTGGCCAAATGCTGGCAAATGGGACTAGGTCAGATTGGGATGCCTGGTTGGCGCAGATGAGTTGGACCGAAGAATCTGTTTCCGTGCTGTATAACTCTATGACTCTAAGACTCTAATAGATAACAGAGGCATATTGCGGGTATATAATAATTGCTGAAAAGAGTGACATGTTGCCAAAATGTTTCATCTTGCATTCATCAAAATAAGTGCAAGAATGTTAAATTTCAAACAATCATAACAATATTTAGTAGAGGAGGAAAGAGTGCTGATTGATTAGCAAGTCAACTCTGATTGGTCGAGGTGGTTCCCATAGAGAAAACAACAGGAGTATAGGCTCCCCAAGCTCCAATGCAATTCGAAAAAGGTACAAGGGTTGAATATATCTTTTTTGTTCATAGAGAACAGGTCCCCACATTTGAATGTCTATTGACAGCAAGCATAAATAAGTCATGTTACAAACTCAACTGATTTCCTTCAACCAGTTATTAATAAAACCATCAACACATTCAATATTGTTCAGCAGATGCTGCCCAAATGCAGAATCACAATTTACAGTAAATGTTTTGCTCTCAGTCTTGCAAGCACAGAAGGGTTGTATTGTGCCTATTATAAATAATCAAAGGAACATGCTGCTTGATTAAATTGGAATGGTTCTATCTTCCATGTGGCAAATGCTGAGATTGAAAAAAATCTTTCAACAGCCACAGTTCTGGGTTTGGAATGCGATGCAATTGAAACATCATCATTATTAAATCCCTACTAATATATTCCAAAAGAAAATGAGTAATTTTTAAATAAAATTCCATTCCTTAATATTATGCATGCTGACAAAATTCTTGAAGCAGAATTTCCTGTTTCAAGTTATAATTAACAAGTCTAAACTAAGACAAATATCATATCAATATAATGTTCCAACATAAACTGCTGACTCTTTAATTGTTATTTCCAATGGCACCAGATGATAAAGAGCCAAAAGCAAGTGCAATGAATTAACTTCAGTTTAATTAACCTTCTGTAGTTAACCTCTGTGTAATTAGCCTATAGTTTCTCCAGTGTATTGTAGTGTGTACTGATTATATAATCATGTACAATAATTTGGATATTCTTCTTTCCCCAGTTAGTTAACTCTTCAAAGTGTTGTTCCATTCATACAAAATAGAGCAACATGAATTTTACTTCAAGTGAATGTCATATCTAAACACCCTGACTAAACTAATGCATTAAATAAAATCCCTGTGACCTAGTACCTCAGGGCTGCAGGTGGTGACAGTGTGTTATAGTAGACTCAGGGAGGCCAAGTTGCTGTGGCAACAAATTCTTTTACATTCACATTGTAGTTTTGTAAGTAGTGATGGCAGATACCCCAACTTTGTTGCTACCAGATAGTTGACAAGGTATCTCCCTCATTCTTCCCACCTGCCATTGGCGTGTGTTGGAAAGATAGGCAGGATGATAGCATGTTTCATTATGTTATAAACACATGGTTCTTGGCCATCAAGGTCTGAGGTAAGACTAAAAGCAGAGTTTTTGGCTCAGGGACAAGATTTTGCCCATTGTTATTCAAAAGCTCCTGCCAACCCTGGAACCATGCCTGACAACAGTTGGCACTTTCAAGAAAGATGGAAAGAAAACTGAAGAAGCAAACTTGATTTAGATTTTGTTTTGGATTTTAAGAAATACCTGTTGTTAAACGGTTGACATAAAATATTAGATCTCCTCTTCAACTTTAAATATCTGGTCACCTTCTTGATATTTGATTTTATTGATTTGATTTATAGTTGTCTCATGTACTGAAGTATAGTGAAAAGTTTTGTTTTGCAAGCAGTACAGGCTGATCATAGGGTGCTTAGTAGAATGAGGCATATATTGTGTATATCCTTGATCAAAAATAACGTTACAGGTCAGTTGCTTAATAAAATATCAGTCTAATTGACTCAAAGTTATGCCCTGCACTTACGTTTTACAATTCTTAATATTTAATTATACTATTTTTGCTTTAAAAATGTGCATTTTTATTTCTAAAACAGATTTTTTTAATGCCAATCAATGAGTGAACATTTTTATGTAGAACTAGATGCCAGAAATACTGCAATACCTGAAACAAAAGCAGCTGTCTCACAGTTCTGGCCGCATTCAAATTAAATCACTATCAAGATTTCCCAAATATGGGACAGTTGTTGGGGGACCTCAAGGCAGCAGCAGTCAAGCACTCTTTGGAAGGCCTTCAGGGTGCTTCTGATCCTCTTGGTCCACCAAATTTTTTTTTTCGTACCTGGCCTCCATTTCTCACTCAATGGAAGTAAAGACCATAAGATATAAGAGCAGAATTAGGCCATTCAGCCCATTGAGTATACTCTGCCATTCAATTATGGCTGATATGTTTCTCAAAGCCATTCTCCTGCCTTCTCCCCATCACCCTTGATCCTCTTACTAATCAAGAACCTATCTCTCTCTATCTTAAATATACTCAATGACTTGGCTTCCACAGCCCTCTGCGGCAATGAGTTCCACAGTTTAGCCACCCTCTGTCTGAAGAAATTCCTCCTCATCTCAGTTCTAAAAGGTCATCCCTTCACTCTGAGTCTGTGCCCCGGGTCCAAGTCTCTACTACAAGTGGAAACATTTTCTCCACATCCACTCTATCCGAGCCTCTCAGTTCCTGTAAGTTTCAATCAGATCCCCCCCTCATCCTTCTGAACGCCATTGAGTACAGACACAGAGTCCTCAACCATTCCTCAGATGACAAGCCCACCATCCCCGGGATCATTCTTATAAATCTCCACTGGATCCCCTCCAATGCCAGCACATCTTTCCTTAGATATGGGGCCCAAAACTGCTCACAGTATTCAAACTGCTGTCTGACCAGAACCTTATACAGTTTCAGCAGTACATCACTTCTCTTGTATTCTAGCCCTATTGAAATGAATGTCAACACTGCATTTGCCTTCCTAATGACCAACTGAACCAGTATGTTAACCTTAAGACAATCCTGAACTAGGACTCCCAAGTCCCTTTGTGTTTCAGAATACTGAAGCCTTTCTCCATTAGAACATAGTCTGTGCCTCTATTCTTCCTAACAAAATGCATAACATCACATTTTTCCACATTGTATTCCATCTGCCACTAAACAGGAAGGTGTGGCAATCAATTAGGGAGGCAAATTTATATTGGCCTTCATTGCAAGAAGATTTGAGTTCAGAAGTAGGGCTATCTTACTGCAGTTATATAGCTCCATGGTAAGACCACTTGGAGTACTGTGTGCAGTTTTAACCTCCCTACCCAAGAGAAGATATGCTTGCAATAGAGGGAGTACAGTGAAGATTCACCAAGCTTATAGTGGGGCTGTAGGAATGCTGTATGATGGAGATTGTATGGATCAGGCCTGTATTCACTAGAACAATGATAGGAAGCTGACTGAAACATATAACATTCTAACAGGGCTCGATAAACCAGATGCAGGGAGAATATTTCTCCTAGTTGGGGAGTCAAGAACCAGGGGTCACACTCTCAGGATGTAGGATTGGCCACATAGGACTGAGATAAAGAAACATTTCTCCAATCAGAGGTTGGTCAACCTATGGAATTTATCACCACATAAGGCCGTGGAGGCCAGGACAGAGTACATTCAAGAAAAAGACAGACATTTTTAAATAATAAAGGCATCAAGGGATAGGGAGGGAATGCGGAATATGACATTGAGATGTAAGATCAGCCATGATACATTGGATGGTGAAGTAGGCTGAAAAGGACTGAATGGCCTACTCCTACTCCTATTTACTGTGTTTCTATGTTTACCTGCTAGGTTTTACTTGTCAGACTTCCTATAGTGGAAGATCTGCCTCACAAGTCATTAAAAAGCTTTGGGGGCCCATTTGTATTTTAGAAGCAAAGTATTACAGATGCTGGAAACACTCAGTGGGTCAGCTAGTCACCATCTCTCATGTGAAACATTATTGGGTCCTGATTTACAAGTTTTCAAAAAGATAATCTGAGCCTTAAATACTTGAGAAAACAATGCAGTGGTGAAAGAGTAGAAGGTGCGTCAAAGTTGGATTTTAACCCACAATTGACGTAGTTTCCATTGGCAGTGAGCATTAAAACGCCCCTAGCTGTTACAGTTTACATTATTGTGAATTATTTCCCTTTGTGTAAACTCACTTTCAGTTGAGACAGAGGTTTTTCATGTGTTTGAAAATTCAGAATGAAGAGCGACTTGCATGGTTTACAATTCATTGTGGCAGCCCTATCTTCAGCCACGAATGCAGGTTTTACTGTCAATGAGAGCTATCAGGCTGTTCATTGGTATGACTGCAATTAATTCCAGCTGCTCGCCTCTTGGTGGCGCTCCCACTGTTGGCAATAAACGTCAGATTATAACTGAATAATGTTACCCTTGAGTTTAAGGCACAGAACTGACACCAGCAGTAAGCAATGGTTCAAAAAGTCTGCCACAATGGTGATTGTCGCTTGGATTCCAATTTTTGAAAATTTCTTTACTGTACTCCTTCCCAGGTGGCATTTGAACCAGATGCTGCTTAATTAAGATTGGAGTTTGAATAAAAATGATACTCCATTCACCCTCTTGGATGTCAACTGGTCTTGCAGTCAATGGCATTGAAAGGACCGGGAGCAAGTGAGAACAAGGACATAAGAATTTTTAGCAATGGGAAAAGACCATTTCATCCAAGAAGTGATTTTTTTTTAAGGGTCAATACTACCTACCTGCTGTTTTACAATATTTCTCAATCACGTCACTCCAACAGAGCCCCCATTCAGTGATGGATAATGGAAATGTTCACCTCATCAGCTGTTAGTATTTTTTGGCAATCAGTATGACAAGTGCTTTTGTTTAGTTGTGAAAATAGCCTCCTCAGGTGATGGTGTTAATCAGTGAGGCTATTAAATACTGTGCTGCATTGTTACCCTAGAATAATATGCCCATTTTGAAGATACATTGCTCTGCCATTAATATGTATATTAGAAGCGTTTTAATAGTATAGTCTTGTTGAAAAGAGACAAATTTTGTCAAACCTTTTTGTTTTTTACTCATCAGGCAGAAGAATACCAATGTAAAGGCAAACAACATTTTATGCTGTAGCTGATGGGTCAGCAAATGAAATCTGATTGATAGAGGCATTGCTATGGAGAACACACCAGTTAGATATGCCTGAGAGTTAACCATCAATCTTTGTTAAGACTTAAATCAGGCAGGTTGACTCTAATTAGTCCATACGCTATCCCTGAGAAATGACCCAGAGATAGTTGTTGCCTGTTTTGTTAAGTTGAACAGATGTAATATGTACACAAATTCTTTCTGTCACATTCCCTTTCAGAGAGATATTTTTGTGAATATTATGTGTATGACAAAAGACTTTAACAAAATGTGTCCTTTTACAATTGCACTGAAATATTTACTTGTAATGAAACAAATGGTTTAAGTAATCTTTCATTTATTCATAACCATCATGTGACACTATAATTATAATCCTACTTGTATTCCAATATTAGCTTCTTGCCAAACCTGACACAACTGACAAAACAGGTGAAAAATAGAACAATTCAGCGAATTAAATTCTTTGGTAAAATCATTACTTGCTTAAACATTTTGGACTGTAATTCAAAAGGTTAAGAATTAGAAAAATTCTGCAATAAATTTAAAATGACAGTGATAATGAGAGCTTCCCCTTTAACAAGCTAGGACTTTTTTCTTTAGACTGAGGGGGGTTCTTATAGAAGTGTATAAGATCATGAGAGGCATGGATGGGGTGAATGCACTCAGTTTTTTTTTCCCAGGGTTGAGGAATCGAGGACTAGAGGGCATCAGTTTAAGGTAAGGCGGGAAAGAATGCATGGGAACCTGAGGGGCAACTTTTTTACACAGAAGATGGTACGTTAATGTAATGAGCTGCCAGCAGAAGTGGTTGAGGTGGGTACATTAACAACATTTAAAAGGCATTTGGATGAATACATGGATAGGAAAGATTTAGAAGGATACGGGCCAAGTGCAGGGAAATGGGGTTAGCACGGATGGACGTTTTGGTCGGCATGGACCAGTTTGGGCTGAAGGCCCTGCCTCCGTGCTGTAGGACTCGATGACTCTAACATTAATACCATTGTTTTAAAAAGTGAAAACATTCAAAAGTACAACAGAAAATGCTTCAAATTCTCAGCAGATCTGGGAAGGTCAGTGGCCCTTCATCAAAGCTTAAAAATGTGATGTCTTTTTAATGAGGTGTAACTGGGTTTTTAACTGTGGACTAAATCATAATTATGCTGAAGAACCTGTTGCCCCTAGAGAAATAATTTTACATTTGATCTGTCAACATTTTTCATAATGGTAAATGCATTCATGTTTTTAGATGTTTTTAAGATTGTTTGATATTTGAGCTTCTAATGCATACATCTTAATCTTTGCTTAATCTAAAATTTATTTTTAAAAAGTGAAGGATATTCAAAGCATTTTATTTCCTCATTTGCTGTCTGTGAGAATATAGTAGTGTGCTTGACTGCATAACCTGCTTGATGACACCACTGTTGCTAGCCACGTGGAGATTCTTTGATTTGACTTTTGATTCAACTTAACATTAAACATTTTTAAATCTGATTCGGAGATCATTCGATCATTTTGAGTAGGGGTTTTGGCATCAATGGCAAGTGCTGATTCTTTGCTGACTGCAGATTATGTTATAGTTAATAATGCTGTTGATAAGTTAAATAAAATTAACAAACACTTGTATTTCAATTCTATTCTTCCAGGACAAGAGGAAAATACAGGAAAAAATTACCAGACAAAGATTTGAAGTGGATGAGGAAAAACTGAAGCTTAAGCACTTAAAGGTAGAGTACCATAGGACCCATTGCCTTCAGTTCCTAACACAATCTCTGTTTCTATCTTCTTTTCCATCATTCTCCTGAAAACTGTCTAAGTTTGATTGTTCATGACTTTGATTTCATTTTAACCCTGTGTGAGATTCTAATCATACATCTACACCATCACTAAGACCAATTAATTCTACAGCTGTAGCATTACCAATTCTGTCTCTGGCTTAGTTCATGTACTGAAATCTTTGTTCATGCCTCTGTTGTCTTGATTCTTGACTATTCCAATGCACTGCTGGCTGCTTTCACTTTTCTATTCTCCATAAACTTTAGGTCATCCAAATATTTGCCCTGATTACCAAGTCCACTTAAATGATCATACCTGTGCTCGCTGATCAACATTGACTCTCAGTCAAGTAATAGCTCAATTTTAAAATTTCTATCCCTATTTTCAAATGACTAAACTGTGATATAAACTGTATGATAAATATTTAAGATAATGTATCTTAAATTTAGGTTTGGATTTTGGATTAGTGGCATACGGGTTTTCCGTGTTTCTGAAGTTAATAATTAATTTATAAGTATTTCTGCAGCTCTGGTGATTTCATTTGAAATAGTTTATGAGAGCTGTTTTGGCAGCAACAATGGGTTTTTGCTTATGTCAGAATGTTTTATGGCTTAGCAACGTGAACCATTATGCTTTAAGGTTTGTTAGAAAAATCAAGACTGAAGGTCTTTCTAAGCTTGGAACTACACGTACAGTTTCGAGAGAGAGAGAGAGAGACTTTTTATCAGCTTCACTTCAGACCTTGGTTAAAGAAGGCTGTGTAGCAGCACAAATTCTGTCTAATAAATGTTCTGATGAAGTATTTTTCTACCTTTAAAGGAGTTATACAACTGCAGGTTATTGTTCTGTTATATCAATAACAGAAAGGATAAATGCGCAAGTACCATTCGCAGGATTTAACTCAAAGAAAAATTGCAGATGAATGACTTTACAATAAAATTTTCATTAGATGAATTACAGTCAGAACATGAGTTACTCTCTGTAAGACATCTAGTCTTTGACCTGCTCTTCTGTCCACAGTACTTAAATGGCTAGCCCAGTTCAGTTTCTGGTCAATGTTAGCCCCAAGAACATTGATAGTGGGGGATTAAGTGATGGTAATGCCATTGAATGTCAAGGAGTGGTGGTTAAAACCAGATTCTTACTTACTGGAGATTGTCATTCTTCCCCCTTCTATGCGTTCCCCCACCCACCCACCAAACCACATAAACCACAACATGTGACATTGAACACGCTCATATTTCTTTTGAGGGGAAATGCAGCTGTGAGATCTT
>NC_063341.1:60375084-60511815 GCF_021869965.1 Rhincodon typus | reverse complement strand
TGATGCTGCTTGGCCTGCTGTGTTCATCCAGCTCTACACCTTGTTATCTCAGATTCTCCAGCATCTGCAGTTCCGACTATCTCTGACATTTTTAAGTTCACCTGTGATCATTACAGCTTCACAAATCTTAGTTGACTCAATTTAACAATCAATGACATTGATATGATTATGTCTGACCAAGATTTGTAACGTGCACTGTTGGTCAGTTCAGAAGCTGCATATGCAGAGTAATTTGATGGTAGATGTGTGTCCCATTTGAATCTATGGGTGCCTGTTTAATGAAACTGATCCTTCTCAGCCCTTACATTGCCTACAGAAAGACAAGACAGAGATACTGTGAACAATCAGATGAGGACAAAATGAGTGAGCAGTAAGAAAGCAAGCTAAGAACCTGGTGATGCATCCTGTGCATTAGCATGAGATAGCTGTATGTCCCTGTGCACTGAGTAACCTGGCAGGTTCATTGTAATGTACGGTGTCAGTGAGTTCCAAAGTGCAATGAACTGCTGAAGTGTCTTCCGAGGTAGTCCAAGATTGCACATGTTGATGCAATGATGTTTGTGTTTTGCTTATGTCAATCTCTTAATGGACAGTGGAGATAGTCACTGCCCATACAGCATGTTATGAGATGTAGGGGGAATGGTGGCCAGTTATAGAGGCCCAGAGAACACACCAGCAAGCTGCAGCTGCCAGGTAACCACTCAGAATTTCAAGTTAGGTTTTAGCATTATTTTGTTTCTGACTGGTACCTGGGAGGATTGCGAACTGCAATGAAATGAGGTGAGATTAGGTAATAATAAAATGCTAACGCTGCCACAAGGGTCATCACTGCTTACTAGTCAGATTCTCATCTAGCCATTGAGACCTAACCTAATGTTAAACGGAATATCAAATTGTTCTTCTCAGTGTCAAGAATCTCATTTTCCATTCTCGCTGCATTCTTCCAAATTCCTTGACATTACCCATATTGCTCAAGGGCTGGGAAGATTCTGCCCATAACTTCTACCAAATATCTTTGCCAGTATATAGATAGTAAGTAGATAACAAATGGTGGGGTGGTTCATTTTGGGGCCAAATAAGATGATAATATGCTCAGAGTAGTAGGGCAAGGCCTTAATACTCAATGAGTTCTTTGCATCTGTGTCAAATGAAGATGATGAACCTTGTAGAATAAGTGAAAATAGTGGAGGTAATGGAATAGTGTGAAAATTAAAAGGGAGGCTATGCTTCAGGTAGATAAGTGACATGGCCTAGATGGTTTGCATCCCAGGTTCCTAAAGGAAGTATTTGTAAAGATAACTGAAGGGCTTACCTTAATTTTTCAATTCCCCCCCCACCGCCCAGATACGGGTAAGGTGACAAAGTATCGGTTGATCTAAATGTGACATTTTTACTCGAGAAAGGCTGCAAGGACAGTTGAGTAATTACTGGCCAGTTAGTCTAGCACGGGTAGGGTTGGAGGAGAAGGAAACGTTTTGGGATCCTTAATCACGGAAGATAAACAGCATGCATTTGGATAGGAAAAGCTGAAAAAAACTGCTATTCCAAGGAATCCAAAACAAAAACAGAACTTTTTGGAAAATCTCAGCAGGTCTAGCAGCATCTGTGGACAGAAATCAGAGTTAATGTTTCAGGTCCAGTCACCCATCTTCAGAACCTTCAGGTGATATTTTTGTTGCATTTGGAGAAGTTTGAGGTAATTAAGGATAGCCAACACAGATTTGTAAAAGGCAGAACATGTTTGAGTTATCTAATTGAACTTGTTGATGAACTACTAGAAAAAGGTGGGGGGGGGGGTGAATGTGGTGAATGTTACCTATGGATTTTAAGAAAGAGTTTGACTAGGTGCCATATAAAAGACACTTGTTGAATAAGATAACCAATTTGCAATTGGATGAAAAAGTTTTCTTAGTGGCAGAGAGGAGCAAGTCATGGTAAGTGGTAATTTTTCGGCTGGAGGGTGGTGGACAGTGATTTTCCCAAGTATCAGTGTTCCAACCACTGCTTTCTTTTTGCTGTGTATAAATAACAGGTGAACTAACTGAAACCAATATCTTTTTAATAGGGTCTGGATGTTGAATGTCCGTTGCATCTTTCAAGGGTTCGTTCAAGGGTTTAGAACTTTGTAAAGAACATTTGAGTGGTGAATCAGCTGCTTTCTTTCAACCTCCCTGATTGATTAAACCAAAGGTTTAAGTTCTTTATATTTAGCTGACAGTTATACCATTTTTTATAGCAAATATAGCTATTCTGTAGAAACAAGGAGCCAATCAGCAAAGTTTACTTGAGTTGAAAAGAAAGCTCATTTTCATGCAAACGCGCGCGCGCGCACACACACACACACACACACACACACACACACTCTCACTCACACTCTCTCTCTCTTTTTGGTGTTCCTGAGATGTAAGTGTTTAACTGGAGACCACAGTTAGTTGGTTGATTTCTGGGATCACCAGAGGTGTTGTTATTGGAATCATCTCAAATTCTCAGTGGCCTTGTCACCAACTTTGTTTTTTGAGAAGTGGATGGAGAGAAACTTCCACAGCCTCTTTCAGTGCAGCAGTCAAAAATCCATCTCTTCTGTCAAATGCAGTTCATTGAAATGCAGTTTGGCTGCACACGCTGCATTCTGCAGTTTTGTTGTTTTTCAAGCTTCAAAATAGATTTGTAGAGTCATAGATTTATGCAATGCAGAAAAGACCCTTCGGCCCATCAAGGCTGCATGGACATAACTACCACTAATCCAAATTTCCTGCACTTGTCCCATATCCTTGAATGTTATGATGTTTGAACAACTCATCCAGATATTTTTTAAAAGTTGTAAGGCTTCCAGCCTTCACTACCTTCCCAGGCAATGCATTCTAGATTCCCACCACTCGCTGAGTGAAAGCATTTTTCCCCAAATCCCCTTTGAATCTTCCTGCCCTTTACCTTAAAACTATGCCCTGTCATGAGTGACCCATCAACCAAGGGGAGCAGCTGCTCTCTCTTCACTCTGTCCACCTTCATAATGTTATAAACCTCAATCATGTCACCGCTCGGTCTTCTCTGTTCTAAAGGAAACCATCAAAGCCTATCTAGTCTCTCCTTATAGCTCAATTTCTCCATCCCAGGCAACATCCTGGCAAACCTCCTCTGTAACTCCTCTAGTGCTATCACATCCTTCCTGTGGTGAGGTGACCAGAACTGCAACAGTACTCCAATTGTGGCCGAACCAATGCTCTGTACAACTCCAACATAATCTCCTTGCTCTTGTACTCTATGCCATGACTGATGAAAGCAAGTGTCCCATTGCCTTCTTGACTATCCTATTCAAGTGCTCTGCTGACTTTAGAGGGCTGTGAATAATTACCTCAAGATCCCTCTGTTCTTCTGAGCTGCTCACTGTCCCGCCATTCATTAAATATTCCCTCATCTTGTTTCTTCTTCCAAAGTGCATCACCAGGGTAAAATACCATCTGCCACTGCTCTGCTCATCTGACCAACCCATCTATATCTTCCTGTAATTGACAACCATCTTCTTCACTATAATCACTCTATCAATCTGGCAGGTGATGTTTTCATTTCCAACATGTGAAGGTTCTCAAAATGTTGCAAACTAGACTGGATTCATGCCTCCTAGAAGGGGAGCTGGGGAGGATGCTGTCTGACGTGCTGTGGTCTCCAGCATTTGTTGTTTTCAGTATAGCACCCACCCCTTCCCAGCCCTCAGATGCCATCACTTTTTGTCGCCCTAAGGTCACTCCTCCTAACCTCAGTCCTTGCCGTGTTTTCACTACACCACCTGACCTTCCCCTCTCTGAGGCTAAACATACTGTCCTCGGCAAAGGACTTCCTTCATACCCTTATGCCCACACCTTAACAAATATAGGGCTCACTATGACGTTGAACTGTTGTTTCACTGCCGCCATCTCCATGCTCACTTCTTTGGGTAGGATTCTGACCATTCACCCCACCCCCCATTCCACTAATTCCTTCACCCGCCTCCTGTATTCACCCTCCACTTGGATCCCTTCCCCTGGTCTCCCAAGATCTCTTCATTGAAAACTGCTGATATGACATTGGCCATCTCAATTTCTCTGCTCCTCACGCCCACTCTAACCTGCCTCCTTCTGAAATTGGCGCACTTCACTCTCTCAGGTCCAACCCTAACTTTGTTATCAACTCCTATTCTTCTGTAGTGTCTCAGTAATGTTCACTTTTATCATCTGAGTGGTAAAGTGGCAGAGATGAACACACACCCATTATATATGGAAACTGACAAAGCTCTATAATTAGAAAAAGATCCAGTCTTAATTTACTGCCCAGGTAGAAAAAGTTGAATACAAAAGAGCATCCTCTAGTGTATTGTGAGGTTTGTCATTTCTTACTTCAGTCATTAATACAAAATAGTGCTATATAACTGTGTAATTGATTCATGCAATAGTGGAGATCAAAATGACCAAAAATTAAAATATTTACAATCTTTGGTGAAAACTTTCAATGCAGTAATTTAAGGTGGATTGAAATGTAACAGCTTTATTGAAAAAGGGAGAAGAATCAGTAATCAGTTTAATGGAGGGAAAATTTTAGAAACAATATTTTAGGAGAAAATTAACAGCCAGTTTAATACAGATGGACAAATAAAAGACCTTGCATGACTTTGTAGGTCTTGGTTGACAAAAGTTACAGGTTCAAGAGGTTACAGTCCCCTCATTCTCTGAAGTAGCAGCAAAGAAGAGAGATCTTGCTTGTACTGCTCACAAAACAAAACTTTTCACTGTTATCAGTACATATGACAACAATAAGTCAAATCAAATCAAATCATCACCTGTAAGGTCCTTGTTGCAATGAAGCAGGCAGTTGATAAAAAATACCAGATGTTGTAATGATGTGTACCCTTAATGGAAAACATTACCTAATGTAATGCTGTTTCAAACAGTCAAAGAGTTTGCGAGAAAGATGGCTCTTGGAGGGAGTGACCACCATCTATCCTCAAGAAGAAGAGGCAATGAAGAAGCAGTACCAAGAAGATCAACTTCAATCAAAGAAATTGGAACAAAATATTCTCAGGTAAACCCAAGTTGTAGTGCTACTGCAGTCAGTGAAATACCATTTCAGAGCATTGTCTGCAGTTAAGGAGTGGACATTCTAAATGAAGCCATAATCTGGACAGAATTTTCATCAAAATTGCCTGTTGTAAAACATGACGGGTAGGTACATCACTAGTTTTACACCTCAATTAATTTTGCTCTCCACTTTTCCATTCTTACCAATACTACTTTTGAAGGTTATTTAGCACTCAGCAAGATCCTTTGATCCCAAGATCAGAGTTCCATTTTGTATGAAGTACATATTAAGCTCATTCATTTAATGTACCTTCTGCTATAGTTTCTCATATCTACAAAACTAGATTCTACAAGAAGGCCTTTGACTAATATAATTGTTTAGGGGCTAGAGGCAGAGTGATAACATCACTGGATTAGTAGTTCAGAGGCCGAGACTGATAATCTTGAGATGCAAGTTCAAATCCTACCCCAGCAAGTGGTGAAATTAGAATTCAATCAAAAATTTGGACTTTAAAAAAAAAAGTTTAGTGGCAACTATATAACAATTGTCAACCGTTATAAAAAAAACCCCGTTTGGTTCACTTATATCATCCTGTAGACCTGGTCTGACCCACATATGATTTCATTCCCACAGCAATTGACTCTTAACTGCCCACTGAAATGAGCTATGTGTGGAGTAGAGTGGAGCTTTCCTGATATATCTGGATCTCTATATCTAACTGCACATGTGGAGACATGGCAGTAGCTGTCACCATCACAAGGCTAAACCCTACAAGCTTCACCGTTATTACTACCTCCAAATCCAGGCTGCTGATCTATTTAAACAACTGTTGTCTGGCATCTTGCACTTGCATTATCTCTCCCAATCAGAAGACACACCATTTTGCTGGAAATGTGACCCTCACAATGCCTGGAAGCTTCCAGTATCTTATGTTATTTCATTTGTCTGTACATGTTTAAGGGAAGCAGGGATTATTCATACACAGCTGCTGCAGTCAATTTTTTGAATTCTTTTTTAGTTCAGATACAGAAAGCTTAAAGGAAAGTTACTTGAGCTTGCTATTACAGCAACAGTGAGTCATAATATTTCTATTAATATAGAATGGCATCATTGGGTCCCTAACAATTATCAAAGTTATCCTGGGAGCTGAATGAAAAAATGAATGAAGTCTCTTTGAGAGATGAGTAAAAGATCAGTGTGATATTTTGGTTATTCTATGGATAAATTTAGCCTGTGGTGCTTGGAAAACATTTTTCAAAGTTGAAATTTCACCATGTCACATATAAGAAACACAATTGAAGAGTGCTTCAAACAATTGGCACTGTGTGTAAATGAAAGTTCCTTCTATCCTTTTATTTTGTAACATTTTTAAGAACAGTCTATGTTAAGTTTAAAATGATTGATGTGGAAGATATGTCAACTATTACATCTATATTTAAACTCCTTGTCAAGGGTATGAGAGAGAGCAAGTAATTAAAGCGATTACCCAAGGACAGTGGAATAGTAGTCTCATTGAAAGATCCATTACACTTGTATGCTTATAATGGGTGAACAAAACCCAATGTGAGTTTAGAAGTATGTTCATTTTATAAAAATAGAAATTGCTGAAAAAGCTCAGCAGGTCTGGCAGCATCTGTGGAGAAGAATCAGAATTAATGTTTCAGGTCGAATTAACTAGTTCTGAGTAAGAGTCACTTGACCCGAAATGTTAACTCTGATTTCTCTCTACAGATGCTGCCAGACCTGCTGAGCTTTTCCAGCAATTTCTATTTTTGTTTGATTTACAGCATCTGTAGTACTTTTGGTTCTTATTATACACGCATTGTCACATTTTCAAGTGTCTCATTCCCAATACATAGTGAATACCATTTGTCCTATTTGCAATTTATCTTTTGAAAAGATACAAAAGAGTTCCTGTCAGGAAATCTTGCCCCTATGATCACAGGCTAGACATTTTATGTACCGTAATTTGCTTTCAGATAGAAATATAGAAGATAGGAGCAGGGGGAGGCCATTCGGCCCTTCAAGCCTGCTCTGCCATTCTTCATGATTATGGCTGATCATCCAACTCAATAGCCTAATCCTGCTTTCTCCCCATAACTTTTGATCCCATTTGCCCCAAGTGCTATATCTAGTCTCCTCTTGAATACATTCAATGTTTTGGCATCAACTACTTCCTGCGGTAATGAATTCCACAGGACACCACTCTTTGGGTGAAGAGATGTCTCCTCATCTCCATCCTAAATTGTCTAGTTTGAATCCTCACACTGTGACCCCTGGTTCTGGACACACCCACCAAAGAGAACATCCTCCCTGCATCTACCCTGTGCAGTCTTGTTAGAATTTTATAAGTCTCAAGAGATCCCCACTCATTTGTCTGAACTCTAGCAAAAACAATCCCAACCTAGTCAATCTCTCCTCATACGTCAGTCACACCATCCCCAGAATCAGTCTGGTAAACCTTCACTGCGCTCCCTTGAGAGCAAGAGCATCCTTCCTCAGAAAGGATTCCGAAACTGCACACAATATTCTAGGTGCGGCCTCACCAAGGCCCTGTATAACTGCAACAACACATTCCTGCTCCTGTACTCGTAACATCTCACAATGAAGGCCAACATACCATTTGCCTTCTTTACCGCCTGCTGCACCTGTATGCTTACCTTCAGCGACTGGTGCACAAGGACACCCAGGTCCCGCTGCAGACACCCCTCTCACAATTTCTAGCTATTCAGGCAGTAATCTACCTTCTTGTACTTGCTTCCAAAGTTATTAACCTTACATTTATCCAAATTATACTGCATCTGCCATTGATTTACCCACTCACCCAACCTGTCGACATCATGCTGAAGGATCTCTGCATCCTCATCACAGTTCACCTTCCCACCCAACTTGGTATCATCTGCAATCTTTGAGATGTTACATTTTGTTCCCTCATTCAAATCATTAATATATATAGTGAATAGCTGGGGTCCCAGCACTGATCCCTGTGCTACCCCACTAGTTACTGCCTGCCAATTTGAAAAGGACCCATTAATTCCTACTCTTTGTTTCCTCTCTGCCAATCAGTTTCCTATCCATGTCAATACACTTTCCCAATCCCAATCACTTTAATCTCGCACACTAATCTCTAATGTGGGACTTTGTCAAACGCATTCTGAAAGTCCAAATCTACTACATCGACTGGCTTCCCCTTGTCAACTCTACTAGTTGTATCTTCATAGAATTCCAACAGATTTGTCAAGCATGATTTCCCCTTCATAAATCTATGCTGTCACAAAGGAAAACTAAGATAATTTTTTGTCTTGGGCTATGCCAGGACTGAGTGCTCAAGTCACCACAGTCTTACCAGACCATAGGGCTACCCTCTCATTAGAGAGAGGCAACTGTTGGTAAGAGTTGACTGAGGGCCACACCCAGGTGAGGGGAGAGTCCTTCATAGTGACCTCAGCTCGTGTGGGGATTGATCCCACGCTGTTGATATCACACTGCTATGCAAACCAACCATGCAGCCAACTGAGCTAAACCGATTCCCTAGGTACTAGGGAGAGGTAGAGAAAACAGAGAGAAAAAGAATTAGACATGCTGCAGAAAATTGAATGAAAACAGACTCAAACAAAGTGAAAAGGAGAGTATCTTAGACCACAAAAATAATTTGAAAATTGTAGCAATAGTGAACAGAGGAGAAGAAAGTGAAGAATCTGTGGAATAAACTGTTTGATCCAGCTATGGTATGAGGGGGGTAACAATGAATGAATTTACTGATTTTTCTTTTCATTGAAGGTTCATTAATCAGCATCAGTGGTCAGGGCAGGGGAGCCAAGGGTTCAAGGTAAAGCAGTTTGTATAAGTGGCCTCTTTTATGGCATCTAACTCCTCACCTCAAAGACCTTTTTTTTAAACTTAACCTCTGAGGGTGTCCAGTTCTGATTCAATAGACACAGAGTGGCTGATAGTTAAAGTAAACATGTTTTATAATCTTATCCATAAAATAACATGATTAAATATGCTCACCTCACACCTAAGTCATTGGAATTTCTCTCCCACCCAACTTTAAAGAGAGCTGTGGGGTGCACGAACTTGATTTCAATTCTTGTACTGCCTGGTTTCAGCCAAGAGAGGGAGCTAAAATCATCCCACAATCTGCAAAGTTATTAGATTCCTATTTCCACAATGCTTATTGACTGGTTATTCATAGTATAGGGCTACAAAAATACAAAGTGCGTTTTCAGGAGTCTCAGAGAGAGTTCTCTGCAAGCAGCATGGAAGTCAGAGTGCAAAAACGGCTGAGGCTGTATGAGGGGAATGTTCATTGGCTTTTGTTCAATTAAAATTCTTGTTTGTTGCTCCATTTGTTTGAACTTGATCAGAAAAGCAGATTGCCACTCACTGATTACTCTGTGTATTGATGCTAATGACGGAATTGATTTTTCAGCATTACAGAGCATCCAATAAAATTATGAAGGGCATAGGTAGGGTATTCAGGAAGAGACTTTTCCCTTTAATAGAAGGATCAATGACCGGGAGCATAGATTGAAGGTAAAGGGCAGCAGGTTTAGAGGGAATGTGAGGAAAAAACCTTTTCACCCACAAGGTGGTGGGAATCTGAAAGTCACTGCCCATAAGGGTGGTAGAGGCAGAAACCATCATAACATTTAAGAAATATCTAGATGTGCACTTGCGATACCAAGGCATACAAGTCTATGGGCTAGTTGCTGGAAAATGGGAATAGCATAGCTTGGTGGTTGTTTTTGACTGGTGTGGACATAATGGACCAACAGGCCCTTTCCTGTTCTGTAGATCTCAATGACTCTATGTCAGCACTGAAACTGGTGATTTGGCTGAACTGGTTTTCAGCAGCTAACTAAATATCTACCTCGGCTGATTCCATTATCTCTCTTTTCTCATTTACCTCATGTATGCATCAAGTTTTCTTTTAAAGTTTCCTTTTAATGCTATCTGCTTCAATTATTTGATGTAGCAGTGAGAGCCATCACTACCGGTCTTTAACAGAATTCTCTGCAAGCTCTATTTAATCTATTCGTGACCATTTACAGGTGTGTCCCTTTGATCTGGACATGCTCACAAATGAAAACAATTTCTCACATCCACCCTATTGAGTGGCATGGTGACTCAATGGTTAGCACTGCTACCTGACAGTCCCAGTGACCCAGGTTCAGTTCCCTCCTTGAGCAACTGTCTGTGTGGAGTTTGCACTGGCTGCATGGGTTTCCTCCAGGTGCTCTGGTTTCCTCCCACAGTCCAAACATGTACAAGCTAGGTGGATTGGCTATGCTAAAATTGCCTGTGGTCTTCAAGGATGTGTGGGTTATGGGGGATGGGTCTAGGTGGGACTGGCGGAGAGTTGGTGTGGACTTGTTGGACTGAAGGGTCAGTTTCCACACTGTAGGGATTCTATGAACACCTTCATCATTTTAAGGACTCCTCTTCATCTTCTTTCCAGACAGAACAGCAACAACAAATTTTTCAACCAGAGACAATCTCTCAGCATCTATGCCCCCTCAGTACTTAAATGTTTCAATGTAATTGTTCTAAACTTCAGTAAATAGAGGCCCATTATACTCAATCTCTCAGCCCAGAAAACAATCTACTGAGCCTTGGTTGAAGTGCAGTCAAAGGCACATGCATCCTTCAACAAGGAGGAGACGAAAAATAGCCACATTGCTCAGTCTTGTCTTCCAAAGCAATCTATTGCAGCAAAATGTCCTTGCAAGGAATGTTTTCACGCAAAGAATGGCCTTCTGAACAAGGTGGTAGAAGTGCAAACCTAACCCCAACTCCCAGTAATTATGGGTAATATAATTTGCCTTCTGAGTTGCTTGCTGGACATATATGGCAGCTTTCTGTAATTTGTTCAAGATACCCAAATCTCTCCGCATTCATACATTTCTTTGTCTTTTAGAAAAAAAACACTTTTCCATTCTTGCTAATTAAGTGGGATGTTTTGTGTTCAATATTACTTCAGCCACCTTCTTTGCAAATCTGGTCCATACCCCTTGTCAGCCTCTTTACATCTTCCTCATAATTTAACTTCTCACCTAGCACTGTACCATTGACAACCTTGAATGTACTGCATTCAGATTCACCTAAATCATTGAAATAGATCATAAATAGTTGGAACACAAATATTGATCCTAGCAGCACTCCACTAGCTTTGTCCAGTCATCCCAAAAATGACCCAATTATTCTTTATCCTCACTAATATTAGTAATACTATCCCCAGTTCTGAGACTCCTAACCTTGCGGAATTTACTGAATGCTATCCGAAATTCTCGATACACTGCCTTAATGGTTAACTTTCACCTACCCTGTTCACTACACTCTTAGATAAATCTCATACATTTGCAAGACATGGTTTCCCATTTAGAAAACAATCCTCTCATCCTAGACTAACAGAATAGCAAGAAAAGTTCTCTTTATTTATCTTATCAATTCACTTTTAAATGCCAAATATCTCAATCAAATCAGCCTACAATGTCCTGTACTACAGCAAATAGAAGCCCAATTTATGTAACCACTCCTCATCATCTAATCCTCAAACCCCCTGATATTATTCTGACGAATCTTTGCTGAACTGTTCAGATCACTGTGAAGTTAGCAAATTAAATATTCTGTAGTATTTTGATTAACATGAAGTCAGAGCGTTATTCATGTCATTGAGGTGGTGATAATGGAAGTACTGCCAGTGGCTTATCTCTTATTTCAGAGAAATTGAAGTCTTTAATTTTGAAAGGAGATCAACAATGAGGATATTTATAGAAATGTATACCTCCAACAGCATTTTCTTAAGGATAGTCTGGGGTGAACAGTAAATGCTGGCCTTGCCTCAAATACTGAACCCATGAATAAATTAAAAAGTGACGCAAACAATTCAAGAGTCAATTAAATGCATCAATAGGAATAATTTTATGGTGCTTTGAAAGGATAAGTTCAGGTTGACTCAATGACTTCTTTTAATTTTTATCTACAACAAAATCATAGCCTCCTTCAGCACTGTAATTCTTCTATTTCATTGGTTAGGTTTATGTAGGTTTTCCACAAGAGCAGCTCAGAGTCCTACTTCCCTATCTTTTCCGTGCAGCCTGAAGTTTTTGTTTGCTCTTTGAATAATCATCCGTTTCTGAAAGCCGCAATTGAATCTGCCTCCACCCCACTCTTAGGCAGTACATTTTGCAAAGAACTCTTTATTTCGCCTCTATTTCATTCACCTTGAATCCATTTCCTCTGCTTCACAACCCAATGGAAACCAGATTTTCTTATCTTTCACATCCTTCATTATTTAAAACACTTCCAGAAAATCTCCTTTTCACCTCTCTCTAAGCAGAACAACCCTCAGCCTCTCCTTTCTATCCACATAATTGAAGTTCCTCACGTTTGGAACCATTTGGTGTATCATTTTCGTACAAAAACAGAAGTCGCAGAAAAGCTCAGCAGGTCTGGTAGTATCTGTGACGAAAAAATCAGAGTTAACATTTCAGGTTCTGAGGAAGGGTCACCGGACTCAAAATGTTAACTCTGAATTTTTCTTCACAGTTGCAGCCAGACCTGCTGAGTTTTTCCAGCAACTTCTGTTTTTGTTCCTGATTTAAAGCATCCGCAGTTCTTTCAGTTTTTATATCATTTTTGTACCCTGTTTAATGCTTTCCTAAAGTGTGGTAATATTAGAAACGATTGTGACTGCTGGTGGAATCTCACATTGCAAATTTTAGATGTGCAACAATCAGATTGGGAAAGGAACTGCAATAAAGTATGTTCCTCCACTGAGTAACAGAAAAACGATGACACAGATCATCTTTCTGCCACTATGGGTCACTAGTGAGCTTTATATATTCTATAGAGCTGTCATCCAAAAGCAGTTAAACTCCAAGAGTTTGAAATGCATTAACTGTACTTAAACAATAATCCAATTATTGACTAAATATATTTGACTTAATATTCACTTAAAGTGTGTACATTATTCCAGACTGACTATATAAGCTACCAAGGAGCTAGTTTCATTCCTTTCTGTGTTCGATGCACTCGCAACCATTTTTGTAAAATTTGATGCATCTTGGAAGTTCACTAGTTCAGTCACTAGCTCAGCTAGTGTCGATGGTTTGGGTGTTATAATTGACCAAAAACTGAACTAGGCTAGCCAGATAATTGTGATTGTTGGAAGTCAGTCATCTCAGCTCCAGAACATCTCTGCAGGTGGTACACAGGGTGGTATCTTTGGCCAAATCATCTTCAATGCTTCATCAATGACCTACCATCTATCATGGGATCAGAAGTGAGGATATTCATCAATAATTGCACAACATTATCACCATTCATGTCTCCTCAAATACTGCAGCTGTCCATGTCCAGACATAGCAAAGCCTGGACAATATCCAGTCGTGGGTTGAAAAGTGGCAAGTAACATTCACGCCTCACAAATGCTAGGCAATGACCACCACCCAACAAGTGAGAATCTAACCATCACCTCTCACCATTCAATGGCATTGCCATCACTGAACTCCCATTATCAACATCCCATTACAATTTATCAGAAACTGATCTGGAGTAGCCAAATAAATACTATAGCTTCCAGAGCAAGTCAGTAGCTAGGAATCCCGCAGTGAGTAATTCACTTCCTGACTTCCCAAAGCTTGTACACCATCAACAAAGTGCAAATCAGAAGTATGCTTGAATACTGAGATAGTAGGAACTGCAGATGCTGGAGAATCTGAGATAACAAGGTATAGAGCTGGATGAACACAGCAGGCCAAGAAGCATCAGAGGAGCAGGAAAGCTGATGTTTCGGGTCTAGACCCTTCTTCAGAAATTTCTGAAGAAGGGCCTAGACCTGAAACGTCAGCTTTCCTGCTCCTCTGATGCTGCTTGGCCTGCTGTGTTCATCCAGCTCTATACCTTGTTATCTCTATGTTTGAATACTCCCCACTTGTCTGTATTAGCATTTCTTCAACAGCACACAAGAAGCGTGACACCATCCATGACAAAGCAGCTGCTTAATTAGCATCACATCCACAAACATTCACTTCCTCCACCATGAACACAGCAGCAGCAGTGTGTACCATCAAAAGATGCATAGCAGGAATTCGCCAAGGTATCTTAGACAGAATCTTCCAAATCCACAACTTCTACCATCTAGGAGGACAAGGGCAGCAAAACATGGGAACACTATCACCTGCAAGTTCTCCTCCAAGTACTCAGCATCCTGCCTTGGAAATATATCACCGTTCCTTCAATGCCACATGGTCAAAATCCTGGAACTCCGCCATAATGGTAGTCATCTTGTTGGAAATGGTGGCTAATAACCCCTCGACAACTACCCTCTATCTTCTACGAATAAGCCAGTTTTGTATGCAACCTGCCAACTTACCATGGACTGCATATTGTTTTATCTTCTGGACCAGCCTACCACGAGGGACCTAGTCAAAATGCTTTAGTAAAATCCGTATAGACAACATCCACTGCCCTAACCACATTAGTCATCTTCATCATTCCTAACAAACTCAATCAAGTTTATGAGACAAGGCTACTCCTGCATAAAGAAATGTTGACAATCCTTAATAAGTCCATTCTTCTCCAATTGCAAATAAATCCTGTCCCTAAGAATCTTCTCCAATAATTTCCGTATCATTGAGCTAAAGCTCACCAGCCTATAATTTCCTGTATTATCCCTGTTACTCTTCTTGAACAAAGGGACAACATTAGCTATTCTCCAATCTTCTGGGATCTCACCCTGTGGCAAAAGAACCTCAACTGTGCCTAAAGAATGCTACTTACCACTTATGGATGTTGTCTTTTTCTGAAGCAGGGTCCCGACCTGAAACATCAGCTTTCCTGCCCCTCTGATGCTGCCTGGACTGCTGTGTTCATCCAGCTCCACACTGTGTTATCTCAGGCTCCAGCATCGGCAGTTCTTACTATCAGTTTCTCTATATGGACGTAAACTGCTTCAGTGCCTGAGGAGTTGAGACTTGTGCTGAATGTTGTGCAATCATGTAACCTTATGATGCAAGGATAAGATTTTATGCAATAATGTAAAATAAATTATATTGAATTTGCAGCTGATTTTAACTTTCTCCTGCCTGTTATTTCCAGCTGCTATCTTATCCGTTTTCACGGTTGAAGTCCATAATGAGCCCATAATGTGAAATTAGTATATAGCAGACCTTGTAGGGGGATGTCAGGATCACTTCCATGGAAGGCATTAGTGAACCGGTGGGTGTTTGCCACAGTCCAGCAGATTTCATGATTGCTTACCGGTGCTAGACCTCAAAATTACCTGGATTATTCAATTCTGTTTCACAACTTGCCCTCCTGGGATTTGAATATGTAACTACTGTATTGCAAAACCTATTGTCCAATTATTACGCCTGTGCAATATTTTAAATTGAAAATTTGTCTGCGTCACTACCTAGTATATTTTATTCAATCAGTCATAGGATGCGGGCATTTCTGGCTGGGCCAGCATTGATTACTCATCTCTAGTTGCCCTTTGAAAGATGGCCTACCTGAATTGTCACAGTCCATGTGCTGAACATACACCTATAATTCCATTAAAGAGGGATTATGGAGTTTGTGAGGGAGTGGTGAAGATGATTGATAAGGGTAATGGATGTTGTCTGTACAGACTTTACTAAAGCATGTTGACATGGTCAGTCATGGTAGGCTTGTCCAGAGATTAAATCATATGCAATCCCTGGTAATTTGGCAATTTGGATATAAAATTGCTTTGTTCATAGAAAATTTCCACTACCTCCAGCAGGATGTCGCTACCAGATACATATTCCCATCCCCTTCCTTGTCAGCCTTCCAAAGAGACCATTTCTTCCGGGATACCCTGGTCCACTCCTCCTTCACTCCCAACACCTCCCTACAGCCCATGGCACCTTCCCCTGTCACCACAAAAGATGTAACACCTGCCCATTTCCTTCCTCTCTCTTTACCATCCAAGGCCCCAAACATACCTTCCAGGTGAAGCAGCATTTTACCTGCGCTTCACTCAATCTAGTCTACTGCATTCGCTGCTCACAATGCGATCTCCTCTACACTGGGGAAACAAAGCGCAGACTGGGTGACCACTTTGCAGAGTACCTAAGTTCTGTCTACAAAAGAGAAGAACCTTAGCTTCCAGTCACCCGCCACTTCAACACACCACTGTGCTCCCTGGTCAACATCTCAGTGTCAGGCTTGCTACAGTGCTCCATCTTCTCTCGTGTTCTTAACCCAAACCCCACACACCAGGCCTCTACATCACATGGGCAGCTACCACAAACCAAAGTCACCATCAGCAGCTATTCATTCCCCAACTGACCTTCACCCATTCCTTTATGTGTCCAACTGTTCTTCTCTCTCTTTGGGTTCTACCTCTACTCATTGTTTACTCTTCCCCCCTCCCCTCCTCCACCCCATCTTCTGCATAAATACCAACCTTTCCAAGCTCCCATCAGTTCTGAAGAAGGGTCACTGGACCCAAAAGGTTAACTCTGTTTTCTCTCCACGGATGCTGCCAGACTTCCTGAGGTTTTCCAACAATTTCTGTTTTTGTTTTTGATTTCCAGCATCTGCAGTTATGTCATGTTTTTAGTTGTGGAAGGGATTTTTTTTTTCTGATCAGAGGTCTGTGACCAGTGGTGTTCTGTAAGGATCAGTGCTGGGACCACTGTTATTTGCATATTTTTTAAATGATGTGGATGAAAATGTAGGTGGTCTGATTAATAAGTTTGCAGATGACACGAAAATTGGTGGAGTTTTCGATAGTGAGGAAGGTTGTCAAAGTATACAGCTGGACATAAATTAGTTGGAAAGGTGGGCAGAGAAATGACAGATGTAGTTTAATCTGGACAAGTATGAGGTAGCACATTTTGGGAGGTCAAATGTCAGAGGAAAGTATACAGTAAATGGCCAGACCCTTAGGAGCATTGATTTACAAAGGGATCTTGAGGTCCACATCCGCAGTTCCCTGAAAGTGGCAACACAA
Organism: Rhincodon typus; assembly: GCF_021869965.1. Lineage (NCBI taxonomy): Eukaryota > Metazoa > Chordata > Chondrichthyes > Orectolobiformes > Rhincodontidae > Rhincodon > Rhincodon typus. The sequence goes on along the minus strand of NC_063341.1, from coordinate 60,494,780 downwards.
GTGGATAAGGTGGTAGAGAAGGCATATGACATGCTTACCTTGATTGGTTGGGCCATTGAATATAAAAGTTAGCAAGTCATATTGCAGCTGTACAAGACATTGGTCAAGCCACACTTGGAATACTGTGCACAGTTTTGGTCACCACACTAGAAGACGGATGTGCTGGCTTTGGGGAATGTGCAAAAGAGGTTTACCAGGATGTTGCCTGGTTTGGAATGTATTAGCTATAAGGAAAGATTAGACAAACTTTAATTGTTTTCAGTAGAATATTGGATGCTGAGAGGGCGACCTGTTAGAAGTATATAAAATCATGAGAGGCATGGATAGGGTGGATAGTCAGTCTCTTTCCCAGGCTGGAAATGTCAAATAGTAGGGGGCATAGGTTTAAGGTGACAGGGGATAAGTTTAAAGGAGAAATGCAAGCGCAGCTTTTTATACAGAGGGTAATAGTTGCATGGAATACACTGCAAGGGCAGAAACAGATATGATAGCAAAAGTTTAAGAGGCATTTAGACTGGCACATCAATAGGCAGAGTAGAGGGATATGGGCCATATGCAATCAGATGGGATTAGTTTAGAATCATGGTCAGCACAGACTTGGTGGACCGAAGGAAATTAAAACTGAAAGAATTTCAGATGCTGTAAATCAGAAACATAAACAGAAATTGCTGGAAAAGCTCAGCAAGTCCAGCAGCATCTGTGGAGAGAAATCAAAGTTAATGTTTGGGGTCAAGAGACCCTTCATGATGGACAGAAGGGTCTGTTCATGTGCTGTACTGTCTATGTTCTAGATTCTTAACCACACAAGTGCCAGGTGATTACTATCTCCAATTAGAGAGAATCTAATTAATCACTCCTTGATGTTCAATGGCATTACCAATGATTAACACAGAGGGGCCTACCAGAGACCAGAAACTGAACTGGACAAGCCGCACATATACTATTGTTCCGAGGGCAGATATTCTGTGGTGAACAACTCATCTCCTGATCTTCCAGGCCCAAGATTTTTGGAGACTAAATGTCCCTATGAAGATGCGCTACAGAGCCACCCTAACTCCTTATCATTTACTTCACTTATCTTAACACTCAAGTCCCCACCAATAACCATCTTGGGCCTGAAAGATCGAGGCCTATATGTTCATATAACATCAACTCGAATTCTTTTAAACTCTAATCAGCGTAGGTCCAAACTGTTCAATCTTCATCAAGGACTTCATTTGAAAGGAAATAAATGTTAATTTTTCAGGTCAAATTAAAGTTTACATTCACATTCCAACCGTAGTGCAAGACAAATGTATCAGGAAAACATTCTACTGAAAAGTATGAAGTTGTGTTGTCAATGTCAGGAACCTAAATTGGGGGAGGGTTTTTGTCAGTCATTATATATGAATAAATGACATTTCCACAATGACAGGAAGGTCCATTTTCTAACAAATGTATGAATGTATTCCAAAAGAATACACTTACTATATTTTTGGAAATAGCAATCAAAAGCAATCTTTTCCCTTTGTCAACAATATTGTTGTCTATAGCAAATAAAGGAATTCCTCCCTATTCACATATAAAATTGAGGAATTTTTCATTGTGTGCTTGTGAGTTGACCGCTATGTTAAAGTATAAGACTTGTTAAGTTGAATTAAACAGAGTTCGAATGGTCAAAAGCCATTATAGATCACAACTGAAATCTCCCTCAAGCTACTCACAACCTTATTGCAGTGATTCAACATCTCATGGAAAATTACTTGCTGTAGGCAGGATTTTCCATTTCCTAATTGATCATAATCTAGGCTCAGCATGCTGTTCGGCTGAATAACTTCAAAAATCAATTGCCCTAAGGTTATTTCCAGCCCTTGTTTATTTGAACCAAATTTTAAACAAGACAGATAATGCTGGAACATTTTCAGCAGGTCAGGCGGTATCTGCAAAAAGAAAGTAAAGTTTATATATGCAGTCTGAAGGCCTCGCAATTCAAGTGAACAGACAAATTGAGGAGATAGGTTTGTCACTAACTCATTAACACTTTAATTCATTCAAAAAAAGATCAGGAAGAATTCCTGTTTTAAAATTAATAGAATAAGGAGAAGAGTCAGGTTCAGAGAGGAATGGGATGTAAGTTAATGCCCTGAAATTACACAGAAAGTAATTTTAGGCAGACTGCCAGTGGAAGGCACTGTTTAGAGGTGAGGGTGTATCCTGAGAGGATAGTTTTGGTGTTTTAAAGTGTCCTTCATCTATGCGTCAATGAGATTCATTCAAAAGGGGTAGAAATGCGTGCGAAGGCTAGGGACAAAAGGGCTGCAATTATGCATTTGCTCTCTTTGCTTGTCAGAAACACATATTGAAAATGTTGACATAATTTTCCCTATGTGCAAATCCCCTATATTACCCAAAAAGCCAAACAAAAATAAGTGCAACTGACAATATGACAGTCATCATACACACTGTGTAAAATCTCTTTGTCTCCAGCAATTCCTTTAGTTTATAACAGCATCTCAAATGTCTGTAATTTTACTGCCCCAGAAATGTATATCTCAGATGAATGAAGCAGCAAAATTGGATGAGCTAATGGACGTACCTACACCGGCCCTAAACCCCACCTCTTCCTCCGTTACATTGATGACTGTATCGGCGCCGCCTCGTGCTCCCACGAGGAGCTCGAACAGTTCATACACTTCACTAACACCTTCCACCCCAACCTTAAATTTACCTGGACCATCTCTAACACCTCTCTCCCCTTCCTGGACCTCTCTGTCTCCATATCGGGCAACCACCTCGAAACCGATATTCATTTCAAGCCCACCGACTCCCACAGCTACCTAGAATACTCCTCCTCCCACCCACCTTCCTGCAAAAATGCTATCCCCTATTCCCAATTCCTTCGCCTCCGCCGCATCTGCTCCCAGGATGAGGCATTCCACTCCCGTACATCTCAGTTGTCCTCGTTTTTCAAGGACCGTAACTTCCCCTCCTCGGTGGTCGAGAACGCCCTCAACCATGTCTCCCACATCTCCCGCACCTCATCCCTCACACCCCGTCCACGCAATAAAAACCAAAAAAGAATCCCCCTCGTCCTCACGTACCACCCCACCAACCTCCGGATCCAACGCATCATCCTCCGACACTTCCGCCATCTGCAATCCGACCCCACCACCAAAGACATCTTTCCCTCCCCACCTTTATCTGCTTTCCGGAGGGACAACTCTCTCCGTGACTCCCTTGTCCGCTCCACACTCCCCTCCAGCTCCACCACACCCGGCACTTTTCCCTGCAACCGCAGGAAGTGCTACACCTGCCCCCATACCTCCTCCCTCACCCCCATCCCAGGCCCCAAGAAGACTTTCCACATCAAGCAGATGTTCACCTGCACATCTGCCAATGTGGTATACTGCATCCGCTGTACCCGGTGTGGCTTCCTCTACATCGGGGAAACCAAGCGGAGACTCGGGGACCGCTTTGCAGAACACCTACGCTCGGTTCGCAACAAACAACTGCACCTCCCAGTCGCGAACCATTTCAACTCCCCCTCCCATTCCTCAGACGACATGTCCATCCTGGGCCTCCTGCAGTGCCACAACGATGCCACCCGAAGGTTGCAGGAACAGCAACTCATATTCCGCTTGGGAACCCTGCAGCCCAATGGTATCAATGTGGATTTCACAAGTTTCAAAATCTCCCCTCCCCCCACCGCATCCCAAAACCAGTCCAACTCGTCCCTGCCTCCCTAACCTGTTCTTCCTCCCACCTATCCCCTCCTCCCACCCCAAGCCGCACCTCCATCTCCTACCGACCAACCTCATCCCGCCCCCTTGACCTGTCCGTCCTCCCTGGACTGACCTATCCCCTTCCTAACTCCCTACGTACACTCACCTTTCCTGGCCCCATCCCCGCCTCTTCGACCTGTTTGTTTCCTCTCCACCTATCCTCTCCTCTATCCCTCTTCTATCCGCCTCCAACTCTCTCCCTATTTATTTCAAAACCCCCTTCCCCTCCCCCTTTTCTGATGAAGGGTCTAGGCCCGAAACGTCAGCCTCTCTGCTCCTATGATGCTGCTTGGCCTGCTGTGTTCATCCAGCCCTGCACCTTGTTGTCTTGTAATGGAAGTAAGCCTGGTTTATGGTTCATCAGCTTTAAGTTCTATTATCATGAAGAAAATAAGAGCTCGGAACAGGAATAGGCTATTCAGCCCCTCAAGCCTGTTCCAGCATTTCATATGACTATGGCTGATCTCATCTCAGACTCAACTCCACTTTCCTGCCCACTCTCCATAACCCTACAACTCATTTACCATCTTTGTTCACTCTCCTAAATTCCACATAATATAGGCCTAAACTGCTCAATCTCTCTTCATAAGACAAACTCCTCTTCTCTGGAACCAATCTAGTAAACCTGAGGGTCCTGATAAAGACCCAGATATTATTTTAACTGTGTCAAGGTATCCAATACAATTACATTAAGGGGAAAATGACAAGTAAATGGAAAATATGGTTGCACAAAAGCAAAACACTGAAGATTCTGTAAAAATGAAACAAGAGCTGGAAAAGCTCAGTAGGTCAGACAGCAGCTATAGAGAGAAACAGAGTTAATAGGCAGGATTTTCCACTCCTACCTGGAGTATTTAGAAGGGCAGAGCGTTGGGGGACAAAGGGCAGGGGACAAAGGTTCAGCCCCCTAGCAGTCAGTTAAAATTTTGCTATTAAGTCCTCACAGCTTTACAGATGGAACAGTGTTCCCAACTTTCACTGTAGAAACCTTTTAGTGTTCATCAGCATGTTATAAATATTCATTAGCACCCCGTTCTACTGGAATTATGGGCAAAATCTTGGTAGTCAAAAATTGGGAACATGTGTATTAACCAACCTGACTACATACAGTGTACCTCTTCCTCAAAGCTCATGCTGCTGGGAAAGTCGTTGTACGTTCAATTGTGTAGGATTATCCATAGAATCTCTTCAGAGTGTAAGCAGGCCATTCAGCCCATCAAGTCCATGCCACCCCTCTGAAGAGCATCCCACCCCTACCCAATCCTCCTAACCCTGCATTTCCCAAGGCTAATTCACCTAACCTGCATGTTCCTGGACATTATTGGCAATTTAGCATGCCAATCCACCTAACCTTTACATCCTTGGACTGTGAGAAGGAAACCCACATAGACAATGTGCAAATTTCACAGAGACAATCGCTCAAAGCTGGAATTGAACATGGGGTCCCTGGTGCTGTGAGGCAGCAGTGCTAACCACTGAGCCATTGTGTTACTCATATACAGGTCCCTGTCTATGAAAGTTAAGGACTCAAAATGATGATACTCACAGCACATTCTAATGTAGTAAGGCTATGTTTAGGGGCTACAACAGGGCAACAGAGTCACAACAGTGCTAATCATCACATACATGAAAAATAATTTGAAGATAAAGAACACAGATATCTTGCACGTGGCAGTATCAGGAAGAATTATAGAGATCATGTTCATGGAGGACATACATCACCAGGTAGAGGTGGCTGTAGGGGAGCCTTTCAACCAACACCTGAGGGTCCTGACAAAGACCCAAATATTATTTTAACTGTTTCAAGGTATCAAATTGAAAGCTATTGCATATCTTTAATCAGTTTTCAGTTTGCCATAAAATGAAAGTCAGTAAAGTTAGGTATGTAAACCGTATTCTGTTTCTAAAAATGTCTGCGTGAAAAGCAACTGAGCTGAATACAGTAATGCTGTAAAAAAAAATGATCAGATTGTCATTATGTTTGTAGCATTTAACCGGATTATCTTGGGGAGAATTTAGCAGAATTTTATTTTCTTGAGAGTTTAACTGTTATTTGCTGTCTCTCATCATGGACAAAACAAATTAAGTAAAAATCATTTAATGGTCTTAGGAATGAACTGGCTAAATAGGAAAATTACCATTCTTTCATTCTTCTTATTATGTTCCAACATACTTGCTTTAAAGAGGTCATTAGAAAAAACTTTGCTGGTGAGAAATTCATAAATAAAATTATACGTCTTTTATCCAATGCAGCCCACACAGGCATGAAAATCCTTACGAACTGATGATGAGGTTCTTATGCTAAGGTAGATAATATGGTATGCATATGCTATGAAATAGAATACACAATAAATAAGCTAATATTTCCTATTTAACAATTAACATAGAATGAGAAGATTCATTTATTGTCATGTGTACTTTTACATGAAAAATACAATGAAAAGTTTTATTAAGTCGCCCCGCCACAATGCCTACATCAACGACATAGGTCATGCATAATAACAAAAAAGAATAAAATCGAGAAAAAGTCCATCACAGTTCAGTTAACGGCTCCTGGGCTCTGGGAAAGCCGATTAAGGAACGATGGAATACCCTGAAAATGCAGTCTAAAATGCTCTGACATTATATTTACACCTCAATAAAGAAAACAGTGTGGACCATTCAGTTGAATAGATGGCTAGCATGCAGTTTTAAATCATGTCAGCAGTGTAGGTATGATTCCCAAGTAGACCTACCTCCTGCTCCTGCCCTGAGAATGGATGGCAATGGTAAACCACCATTGATGAGAATGGCTCAGGACAAACCCTCAACAGAAGCAAGAACCTGCTTTCAAGCACACATGCATAAACTATACAGTATTTGCAATTACACACGATGCTTAATATGCACAATAGTCTACTCAGAATGCTGATCACTAATGTGTGATCCAATTTACAGAATACTATTATTGGCAGTCAAACTTTTTGCCACATAAGGTAAGTTCATATCAGATTTCTACCCGGTACAAACATGTTTGGCAAGAGCAAGTTCATTTAGCTGAAGGCTAGAATTCAGCAAATAAATAATGTATCGTTAAACTTTTATTTATTTTTTAAAGCTGTATTACATTCTGAACTTACATGCTATTTTTAGGCTTGAAGAAGAAATTAAATCTCTTGAAAACCAAGAAGCCCAAGTTTCACTTAATGAACAAATGTTATTGAAGAAACTGAAAGCAGCAGAAAGATCTACAGCAGATATAATAAAGGTACAGTATTGAAATTTATTTAATAAGTGAATAGTGCACGCATTACTTTTGGAACATAGGCCATTTTGTTTCTAACAATTACACTTTGTACAATTACATGGGCAAAAGTGGAGATGATTTTTGTGAACAAAAAACTCAACAAGCAGTAAGAGGATAAAAGACAAGTTGATCCGTTTTTGGTGATGTTAGATTAGGTAATGTTAGCCAGGAATCAAGTGAACATTTTTTATTAAATATTACAACAAGATTAATAACTTATATGGAAAGATGACAATAGAATGGACAGGGGTCTCAATTCAACAGCCCTCTAAAAGAGATCAGCAGCGCAAAATCCTGTAACAATGCCCAATGTTTTATTGCATCAGTTTAGTTAAGAAGTTCAAATTTGGAGAGGAATTAGGAGCAATGGGATTATCATCACTGAATCCCTCACTATCAATATCCAGTTGGGGGTACCATTGGCCAGAAACTCAACTGGATTCACAATTTAAATACAACTGTTATAAGAGCAGGTCAGAGGTGCGAACACTGCACAAAGCTCACTTCCTGACTCCCAAAAGCCTATCCACCATCTACAACGCACAAGTCAGGAGCATAATGGAATACTCTCCACTTGTCTTGTTGAGTGTAACTCCCACAACACTCAAGAAGCTTGACACCATCCAGGACAAAGCAGCTTACGTGATTGGCATCACATCCACAAACAGCCACTCCCTCCACCAGCAACGCTCAGTAGTAGCAGTGTATACCAGCTACAAGTTGAACTACAGAAATTCACCAAAGATCCTTACATAGCACGTTCCAAATTAATGACACTTCCATCTGGAAAGATAAGGGCAGCAGATACATAGGGACACCACCACATGCAAATTCCCTTCCAAACCACACAGCATCCTGACTTGGAACAATATGACTGTTCCTTCATTGTTGCTGCATCAAAATCCTGGAAATCCCTCCCTAACAGGGTTGTGGTCAACCTACAGCATGTGGACGGCAGCGGTTCAAGAAGGCAGCTCACCAACACCTCTACCGCCGTCTCTACCACCGCCAGTGGAGGTGGTAGAGGCAGGCACAATAGCATCATTTAAGATGTATCTACACAGATACATGAATGGGCAGGAAGCAGAGGGATACAGATCCTTGGAAAATAGGTGACAGGTTTAGATAGAGGATCTGGATCGGCGCAGGCTTGGAGGGCTGAAGGGCCTGTTCCTGTGCTGTAATTTTCTTTGTTCTTTGTTCTTCTCAAGGGCAACTAGGGATGGGCAATAAATGCTGACCCAGCCAGCAAACACCCACTTTGCACATGGATGAAAAGCAAAAAATAGAAATCTCCTAACTTGAAGGTGGCAGTACTAACAGCTGAGTCAAACTGTTGTTTTCTGATACATTAAAGAAAAAGTCCATCTATTCCAGTACGTGCCTAAATGAAGGAAAGGCTACTATAACTTTAAGCCATGCCTGCAATCCATGCTCAAGCATCAGATTTACAAGTCCTGACTTGCCTTTGAAAATATTCAACTGTTAATTGAATGAACTGGCTTAACAGCTCTCTGCTCATTAACATGCCTGTGTAAATATTAAAGTTACACATTCTCCAGAATTTTTTTTAACTGTAAATTTGCTTGAACTAAGTGTTTGAAACATTACCTTCTGGAACAATGTTCAAATGCCTTTCCACATCATACAATGGTTGTACTTCTAATTGGCCATGGTGTAGTGACAGTATCACTAGACTGGCAATCAAAGCTTTAAATTAATGTTCTTGGGACATGGGTTTGAATGGCAGGTGATGGAATTCAAATTCAATATAATCTGGAAATCAAAGCTGGTTGACTGGCAATCATGTAACACCACTGTCAATTGTTGTAAAACCTATTGGTTCACTAATGCTATTTAAGAAATGAAAATGCTGTTTGTCCTCATCCGGTCTGGCCTATATGTGCCTCCAGACCCACAGCAATGAAGTTGACCCTTAACTATCCTCTAAAAAGGTCAAGTAAGCCACTCAGTTCAAGGCAAGTTAGGAATGTTGGCCCTGCCAGTGACTCCCACATCCCATATATAAATTTAAAGAAGTTATTCATTTTATGTGAAGTGTTTCTGGATATTTCTGTTAGGCATGGTAAAATGTTCCTCTTTTACTAATGCCCGAACAACCATAAAACATTAGCTTTTTTTCTAAATCGTAACTGAAATGACTAATATCTAACAATGATGAGTCAAAATACAGAAGGGAGATAGAGGGCTTGGTGATGTGGTGCAATGAAAACAATCTGTCTCTCAATATCAGCAAAACTAAAGAACTGATCATTGACTTCAGAAAGAAAGGAGGAGAACACACCCCCATTTACATCAACAGAACTGAGGTTGAGAGGGCGAAGGGCATCAAGTTCCTTGGAGTGACAATAACTGACAACCTCTCCTGGACTTCCCGCGTAGATGCGATGGTCAAGAAGGCACAACAATGCCTCTTCTTCCTCAGGCGGCTCAGGAAATTTGGCATGTCCATAAGGTCCCTCACCAATTTCTACAGATACACCATTTAAAGCATACTGTCTGGGTCCATAACGGTCTGGTACCGCAACTGCTCTGCCCAGGACCATAAGAAACTACAGAAGGTGATTTGTACAGCCTAGACCATCACAGAAGCCAACCTTCCATCCATGCCGTGGAAAGGCAGCCAACATCATCGTGGACCCATTGCACCCCGGTTATGATCCCCAACAACCTTTTCCATCAGGCAGAAGATACTGCAGCCTGAACACACGCACAAATCAGGTTCAGGAACAGCTTCTTTCTGGCCATTATCAGACTGTTGAATGGACTCTAGCCTCAAATAATGGTAACCTGCAATGTAACCTGTATGCCTCTAAGTCTTTTTGATCTGTACATCCTTTGCTTGCTGTGATCTGCCTGTACCACTCATAAACAAAGCTTTTCACTGTATTTCGGTTCGCATGACAATAAAAATCAATCCAATCCTAATCAACATACGCTTAACCAGAATTGGCTTTGCTGGTGTTCTGTAATTTTGGCATCTATCCAGCAATTTAGAGAATTGACTGGGTATGTCCTGTCCATAAAATAAACAGGACAAATCCAACCTAGTCAATTCCTACCCCAATTCAGCCGAGTGTTGATCACCACCAAAGTGATGAAAGGGAACGTCAACAGTGCTAACAAGCGACACTCAGCACTAACCTGCTCGCTGGTTTCAGTTTACAATCCATCAAAACCACACATCTCCAGACTTCATAAGCTACCTTGATCCAAACATGGACAAAAGCGTAGAACTCAGAAGGTGTGGTAAGAGTGACTGGCTTTGATATAAAGATAGCAGTCAACTGAGAATGATGACTAGGAGTCATAGCAACATTAAAGCCAGTGGGAATGAGGGAAAAATCACTCCACTGACTGCATCATACCTAGACTGAAGGAAGATGATTCAGGTTCTTAGAAGCCACTCATCTCAGTCCCAGGACATCACTGCACAAGTTCCACAGTGTATTTTTATTCCCCATCACCAAATCACTAGTGGTATTTTTTTTCCATCTATTAACTACCACCACTAAATCCCCTGTGTTTTCCAATTGATTAATTTATGTGCAAAGCCCATTAAGATCATGCAGACCATCAAGGGGTGAGGGACAGAGGGATTGGAGAACCCCTTAGAGACTTTGTCCTATGCCCAGCCACCTTCAGCTGCTTCATCATTTACATCCTTTCCATCATAAAGTTAGAAATGGGCATATTTGCTCAAGATTACACCATGCTAGGCATCATTTACCACCCCTTAGATGCTCAAGTAGTCCATGCCCATATGCAACAAGACCTAGACTACGTTCAAACTTGGGCTGATAATACTATTACCACATAAGTGCCAGGCAATGACCGTCATAAATGAGAAACAATCTAACCATCTCCCCTTGATACTCAATGATATTATCATAATTGAATTCCTCAGTATCAATAACCTGCCGGGTACCATTAAACAAAAACTCAACTGGACTAGCCATTTTCAATGCTGGGGATACAAAAACAGGTCAGAACTTCAAAGTCTTCAGAAAATAACTCACCTACTGACTTTCCAAAGCCTGTTCCCCATCTAACAAGGCAACAAAGATGAAATACTCTCCAATCTCCTGAATGAGTGCAGCTCTAACTACACCCCAGAACCTTGACACCATCCAAGGCAAAGCAGCTCACATGATTAGCAGCCAGTGACCACCTTAAACATTCACTTCCTCCATCACTGACACACAGCGGCAGCAGTGTGTACCATCTACAAGGTGCACCCACTAAGGTTCCTCCTCTCCAATCCTTCAACTTCTACCAGCTCATACGACAAGGGCAGCCAGGTGCATGGGAACACCAACACCTGCAAGCTCTCTTCCAAGATAATCACCACCCTTACTCGGAAATACTTCACTGTTCCTTTAGTGTTACTGGGTCAAAATCCTGTAACTCCCTCCATAACAACAATGTGGCTGTATCTGCACTATATTTAGAAGTTAGAATTTATTGTCATGTGAACTTTTACAAAAAAAGTCAATGAAAAGAGTTATTAGTCATCTTACCATGGCGCCTGTATTAATGACAGAAGTCATAAGTAAATTCATAAGTAACAGTAAAAGGTAAATTTAAGACAAAAGTTCATCACAGTCCATTTAACAGCTCCTGGTTTCGGAGGAAGCTGATCAAGAGATGAAACACACAGCCAGAATGAGACCATCAATCCATGATGAATATGCCACGCCGGGATGAAACTGACAAGCCAGGCTGCTGGAACAACCGGGCCGAAAGCCGCCAATGAACAAAACAGCCACCGGGACAAGACCGCTACCCTGGACGAAAAGCACCACGCTGGGCTGTCGCAACGCCGGACCAAAAGCATCTGCCAAAGAAAACACCACCAGGAAAAGACCACCAACCTGGACGAGGACCCCACGCCAGGCGGTCAGAACACTAGGCTGGAAGCTTTCGCCGGAGATTAAGCCAGACCGCCAACAAGACCTCAACACCGGGACAAAACCGCCACGCCAGGAGACCATTTCCACAGGGTTGAGACTACCACACCAGGAAAAGATAGCCACTCTGGACTGCCAGAAGCCACCCTGTTGCTGAATACACCATTAAATGGACTACATGGACTACAGCTGTTCAAGACAGCAGCTCACCACCACTTTCTCAAGGACACTTAGGGGTGGGCAATAAATGGTGGCTCAGGCAGTGCTACCCACATTCACTTTCAACAGTCTACATGGTCCAAAGTATAACCATACCGTCTAAAAACTGAAATGTTATGTTTTATGCATGTTAACAACCAAGTACATTAATAGGTCTTTTCAATAGGTATTTGAATGGTAATTTAAACATATCAGGGTGTTACTTATGTTTTATTATTCTGTGGACAACTTGCTTAAACCACTTGCATTTGAAGAATCTATTGCCATCAATGAGTTGAGACAATTGTGGATGTTACTTACGTGGTCAAAACCTCTTGTACCTGCAGAAAGCATCCTATGTGTAGTATTGTTGTACTATTTAAGTTAGCTTATTCAGTTTTGAGAAATCACAAAAATTAATCTGAACAATTGTCTCTTTACAGGCGGCACAGGCTGAGAATTATGAAGGTATGAGAAAGAATGTAAACTTTTCTTTCATATTCTTTTGCAACAATATCCTATTAATTGTCTATTAATTGTTTCTGTTACTGTTCATAGACCAAGTGAAGTTTGTACACTCAGAAATTCCAGACTTACCAAAATCATCTGAATCTCAGGACCAGCAGAGAACACCAAGTCCAGACATTGAGACACAGGACCTTGAGGAGCCTAAAGGAGGTACAGTTTAGATGGTTAGATATTGATTCAAATTTAAATGATAGTATATTTCATAATTAAACAAATAATTCATCCATATCTGTAACAATAGCTATTTTTTCCTATTTTAGATTAATTATAGAGCTGTACAGTTGCATAGCACAGAAAGATGCCATTCAGACCTTCATGATTGTGTTTCTGAAAGACCACTCTGGAAAAGCTATCCAGTTCATCCTATTCCCCTCATCGCCCTGCAAATGTTTTATTTTCAAACACGTATCCAATATTGTTCAGAAAGTTACTCTTGAATCAGTTTCTAGCACACTTTCAGGCAAAGCATTCCAAATCTTAACAACTCACTGCCTTAAAAGAAATACTCATCTCCTCTCTTTTTTAACCTGCTGCTTCACTATAGAGAGATGGGATATTAAAATTAGTAGTTAATAGTTAGATATTGTCATTCTGATATTGGCCACAGCAATTTCAATGTTCTTGGAGATAACTTCCTCCACGCTTGAATTATTAAATGTTTTTATAATGTTAAGTCTCGTTAACTATTGTAATGACAATGTCTTGCTGATTTTAGGTTCAACTGTCAAATTCTTCTTTTGACCTTGGCATTTGGGAGTTTTTTATTGATCCCCAAAGTTCAAGACTTTCTGGTCATGATACCTTATGCCAACAGACTTCGCTCTTGTTCTAAGGACTTAGATATCCTGTATACTTGCAGCCAAACATTATAACCAACAGAACTGCATAACTCATCTATAATGCCGAATAACACCATTTCTGAGTTGCTGAGACCAGAGCTAAGAAATCCTGCTTGACATCACACTCTGCCAGTTACTACCTTCCCAAAGGCATGCTGTTAGTTTTGATTAAATTTGAGTCCACATTTCACAATGAGACATTCCAGTTAAAAAAAGTCCAAATTGGTTCTTGTTGAACAAGCCAGTAATGATGGAACCATCAGTACTATTATTTGAATGATTGATCCTTCCAGCAAAGATGCATGGTCCAATTTGGTGTCTTTGCAGTAAAAGTAATTATTTTCCTTAGCAGTCTAATGCTAAGTTATGTGTGAGTGTGTGTGTGTGTGTGTGTGTGTGTGTGTGTGTGTGTGTGTGTGTGTGTGTGTGTGTATTTGGCTGGCCGATTAGTCGTGAGAAGGATTCGGAAAATGAGCAAGAGTTAATAACCATACCTGACAGTATAGAGAACATAAAGTTCTTTACGAAACAATATGTGATGATTTTTAATGATTAGTAAATCACATTAACAGCTATTTCACATTTTACAAAGGTCTTCTCTAATGGAAGTACTAACCCACATAAATATTTTCTTAACAGCATTATTTGCCGTGGAAATCAATGTTCAAAAGGATATGAAGACTGGAGAAAGCACCATTCTGTCAACTGCGCCAGTTTTGGTCGATGAAATTGAAAACAAAGGTGTTAAAGTCTATGAAGATGGAGTCAAGTCTGTGTATGCATTATGCAGTGATGGAGGCCTGGTGCAGAATGGCGTAGATAGCATGACTCGTGATGAAGTGGAGGCACTGTTACAGCAGGCTGGTGAAAAACAAGCCAATGTTTCGGCAGTTTGCCATGCACCTGTTTACTCAAGTTCCCACATTAAACTCCAATCTCATAAAATGCTACCCACTGAGCAGAGGGGATCAGAATCAATTGTGCAAAATAACACGACAATAATTGAAAGAGTTGAGAGGCATAACCCTGTAAGGGCACAAACTTATGGAAGTAACAACCCTGTGGTGTATCAGGAAAGGGATTTGCCTGTTTTTCCACAGCCATCATTTATACCTGCTCCCTTCTCACCAGTAACCAGTTACAGATCTCTGAACTCAACACAAAGTCAGAGTCAGCAACATATTGAGTCACAGTTAACTGAGAATGAGCTGAATTCAGTCCAAGTTGAATGCCATCAACCAAGGGACAACCACCGTGAGGCTGTGTTTATCACTTCAGAGCTCGATCATGATGGTGGATCATCTTCCGCTTCTGAAGAAACGGTTGTTAGTTTGAATGTTGCCCATTCATTGCCTTCAACTATTAACGCTGAGGAGCCAGTTACCATGGTCTTCATGGGATACCACAATGTAGATGACGAAAATGAAACCAAAAAGGTTTTGGGGTACGAAGGAGCTATCCGAGCAGAATTAGTAATGATCAGTGATGATGAGGATACCGAGGTATCACCACAACAAGCAAATGATCAGACTATACCAGTGCTTCATCCAGCCCCACATTCAACTACTGTTGAGGAACATAAAACATACGCTGGAATAAATCTAAATACAGGAGGTAGCTCATTCCCAAAGAAACCTGCTTTAACTTCAAGCCAAGACACAACAACAAATCATTCTCCTTACATCAGTTACTCTGATGGACATATGGATGGAGTTGGAAACTATGATGACGACTCTGTGTCAGGTACAAAAGATAAACAAAAATGTGTCTGTTGTTCTATTTTATGACTACGAAATCAGTTATTCTTCAAGCTGAAAGATAACCCTGACTCTTCCTGTTGTTACTAATGGATTAATAACACTCGCTTGTGTGCTGAACATTTCAAGTGTTCTTCAGGCATCACCTTTTGACTAATATTTTATTGGCTGTTATGTCACTAACACACTATCAGAATCTATACACAAAATGATATGAGGCTGTTAAATAATAGAAGTCCATGTTCTATTCATATTTCTAGTTTGAATTTTTTTCATATTTTAATTGGCTGCTAAATTATAAAAGTCTTTGAAATGCCAACCCAAAATAACTCTAAAAATATATCGATTTGGGATATTCAGAGTGGAAATTTCCTTAGGCCCATCATGAGTAATAAAGCCTATACAAGCAAGCCTGAAACATGACTAAAATGAGACCTCAATAAGATTATTTGGACGAACTGGTAGCCTCACAGACAGTTCTCCCATTTTATGAAGGTATTTGGTTGCCCTTGCTGCACAATTATCAATTCACACATCCAGAAGCTATATGAGCAAAGTATTTCATAGCTTAGACATTCATAATCAATTATAGGGAATGCCAACATGGGCCTGCCACCACCAAAATCTGAGCAGGAACTATGGTCAGGATCTATAACATTCTCAGGTGTTAGGACTGTTTGCAGGATCTGAGCCAATGTTTCTTAATGGCATGCCCATTGCCAGATATTAAAGGGAAACAGACAACTCAAAGTACAAAGAATAATACAGCACAGAAACAGGCCCTTTGACCCTCCAAGCCTGTGCCGACACATTTTTGCCCTTCCATGCTAAAACTGTCCTCACTTACAGGATCTGTATCCCTCTTTTCCCTTCCTATTCATGTATTTGTCCAGGTGCTTCTTGGGTGCTGCTATTGTGTCTGCTTTGACTACCTTCTCTGGTAGCGCATTCCAGCACTCACTAGTCTTCCTATGAAAAACATGCCTTGCACATTTCTTTTAACTTCCTCCCCTGCCCGTGGCTTGAACCTGTGTCCCTAGTAATTGACCCCTCCACCGTGGGAAAAAGCCTCATACGTTCCACTCTATCCATGCCATTCACAATCTTATAAAGTTTTGTCAGGTTGCCCCTCAACCTCCTGAGTTCCAGTGAAAACAAACCCAGACTATCTAACCTCTCTTCATAGGTAAAACTCCCCCAAACCAGGCAATATCCTGGTAAACCTTTCCTGTACTCTTCCTAAAGTATCCGCATCCTTCTGGTAGTGTGATGATCAGAACTGTATGCAATACTCCAAGTGTGGCCCAACTAAAGTTCTATGAAGTTGCAGCATAACTTGTCTATCCTCATACTGAATGCCCCTCCCAATGAAGGCAAGCATGCCATGGGCCTTTTTTATGACTTTACCTGCTTGCGCTGCCACCTTCACTGATTTGTGGACCTGCACCCCAAAATCCCTCTGCATATCAATACTCCTATGGGTTCTGCCATTCACTGTATACTTTTCACCTGTACTTGACCATCCAAAATGCATCACCTCACATTTGTCTGGATTCAACTGATTTATATCCTGCTGTATCCTTTGACAATCCTCCTCACGATTTGCAACTCCATCAATCTTTAATAATTAGGCCAGCTATGTTTTCCGCCAAATCATTTATGTCGACCATGAACAACAGAGGTCCCAGCACTGACCCCTGTGGAACACCACTAGTCACAGCCATCCACTCCGAAAAGCATCCTTCTACCGCTACCCTCTGTCTCCTATGACTAAGCCAGTTCTGTATCCATTTTGCCACCTCACCCCGATACTATGAGACTTCACCTTTTGTACCAGTCTTCCATGAAGGACCTTCTCAAAGGTTTTACTGAGGTCCTTGTAGACAACATCAACTGCTTTTCCCCCATCAATCGTCTTCGTCGTTCCTCAAAAAACTCAATCAGGTTAGTGACACATGACTTCGCCTGCACGAAACCATGCTGTCTACCGTTATTAAGTCAACTTGCTTCAAAATGCATATAGATCTTGTTCCTGAGAATCTTTTCCAATAATTTCCCTACCACCAATGTGAGGCTCACAAGCCTGTAATTTCCTGGATTATCCCTGCTACCCTTCTTAAACAATGGGATAACATTGACTATTCTCCAGTCTTCTGGGACCTCATCTGAGGCCAAAGAGAGTATAAAGGTGTTTGTCAATGCTCCAGCAATTTGTTCTCTTGCTTCCCTCAGTGTTCTGGGATAGATCCCATCAGGACCCAGGGACTTATCTAAATTGATACTTTATAAGACACACAACACCTCTTTAGCCAACTGCACTTCAGATGCTGAGTGGGACACAGATGGTGAGGTCCAATCAGAGGGCCTAATGACTTTCAGTCCCATTGGAAGAGGCAAGTGTTGTTCATGCACACGTAAACTAAGATGGTACTTCAAAAAAAAGAGTCAATTCACAAAAGCATTCAGACTGCATATTTAAAAGGAAGGGCCAGAACTGACAGGGCAATCAGTGTGGAGGGGAAAATGCCTTCACATGGATACATTTTGTCACAGATGCACTATTTTCAGTATTTGGGAATGCTGATATCAGTGTACGTTTCAGTTATTATTGTCCGTCAATCTCCCTTTATTCCTGCCCACATAAACCTGCCTCCAAAACAATGCTGAGCACAGCAGGGCATCTATGTGCCAGCAGCAAATTGCTGTTGTCGCTGAACATTGTAACTAATTTAGACCTTAGACATCTTAATTGATTGCCCATCTGCTAAAAATCTACTTCTGCTAAAAAGTGAGATCACTTTATGGTGTAAATTCCAACAGGGAATTACCACTGCATTACCAGACCCATTCCTCTAAGGGGTTGAGCAATCTCCCTCTACATACATGGATGCAATTCATGTTTTGTACAGAGAACATAAGAATATACATGACGAGATGAGTACATTGCAGTTAAACAAGCTAGTTCCAACAATCGAAAAACAATCGAACATTTTCCATAATCCCTCACCTCCACAATCAGTTTGTCTGTCAAATTTATATCATGTTCCCTATTGAAACTCCCACAAGGATTCACTTTCAATCTTTGCAATAGTCAAATCTAAACTGTTTACCTTTCCTCATCAGAGTTGTAATCTGTTGCCCAACTGGCAAACAAATTGAACAAAAAAACAAAGATCTGTTGGAGGTCAATCATCTTAGCTCCAGGGCATCTCCACAAGAGTTCCTCAGGGTAGTGTCCTCAGCCCAACCATCTTCAGCTGCTTCATCAATGACCTTCCCTCCATCATAAGGTCAGAAATGGGGATGTTTGTTGATCATTGCACAATGTTCAGCACCATTCATGACTCCTCAGACAATGGGGCAACAGTCCATGTTCAAATGCAACAAGATCTGGATGAGATCCAGGTTTGGGCTGACAAATGACAAATAACATTCGTGCCACACAAATTCCAGGCTATGACCATCACCAATAAGAGACAATTTAACCACCACCCGTTGACATTCAATGGTGTTACCATCACAGAATACCCCACTATCAACATCCTGGGGGTTATCATTGACCAGAAACTCAACTGGACTCACTACATAAACAGTGGCTACAACAGCAGGCCAGAAGCTGGGAATACTGCGGCGAGTAACTCATCTCCTGACTCATTAAAGCCTGTCCACCATCTACAAGGCACAAGTCAGGAGTGTGATGGAATACTCCCCACTTGCCTGGATGAGTGCAGCCCCAACAACATTCAAGAAGCTTGACACCATCCAGGACAAAGCAGCCTGCTTGACTGGCACTACAACCACAAACATCCACTCCCTCCACCACCAACGCTCAGTAGCAGCAGTGTGTACTATCTACAAGATGCACTGCAGAAATTCACCTAAGATCCTTAGACAGCAAATCCACGACCACTTCCATCCAGAAGGACAAGGGCAGCAGACATATGGGAACACCATCACTTCCAAGTTCCCCTCTAAGCCACTCATTATCCTGACTTGGAAATATATCCCCATTCCTTCACTGTCGGTGGGTTAAAATCCTGGAATTCCCTCCCTAATGACATTGTGATCAACCTACAGCAGGTGGACTGCAGTGGTTCAAGCAGGCAGCTCACCACCACCTTCTCAAGGGCAACTAGGGATGGGCAATAAATGCTGGCCAGCCAGTGATGCCCACATCCCACCAATGAAAAAAAAAAGATGCTGGAAATCAGAAACAAAATCAGAAATTGCTGGAAAAACTCAGCAAGTCTGGCAGCATCCGTGCAGAGAAAGAAGAATTAATGATTCAGGTCCAGTGACCCTTCTTCCATTCTGAAGAAGGGTCACTGGACTGGAAACGTTAACTCTGCTTTGTCTCCATAGATGTTGCCAGGCAAACAAATTGCACAAGCAGTTCTGGGAAACTTGTTACTGGCTAAGCCAAAGAAAATGATATGTTCTTATGCATTTCTAAATCACTGTATCTTCAATTTAACATAGAAACGTAGAAGATAGGAGCAGGAGGAGGCTATTTGGACCTTCGAGCCTGCTCCGCTGTTCTTCACGATCATGGCTGATTGTCCAACACAATAGTCTAATCCTGCTTTCTTCCCATAACCTTTGATCCCATTCACCACAAGTGCTATATCTAGTCACCTCTTGAATATATTCAATTTTTTTTATTCATTTACAGGATGAGGGCATCGCTGGCTAGGCAGTATTTATTGCCCATCCCTAATTGCCCAGAGGGCAGTTCAGAGTCAACCACATTGTTGTGGGTCTAGAGTCACATGTAGGCCAGACTGGATAAGGATAGCAGTTTCCCTCCCTAAGGGACATTAGTCCTTTAATGTTTTGGTATCAACTACTTCCTGTGGTAATGAATTCCACAGGGTCACCACTCTTTGGGTGAAGAAATGTCTCCTCAACTCTATCCTAAATCATCTACCCCAAATCCTCCTACTGTGACCCCTGGTTCGGGACACATCCATCATCAAGAACATCCTCCGTGCATCTACCCTGTCCAGTCCTGTTAGAATTTTATAAGTCTCTATGAGATCCCCCCAATTCATCTGAATTCTAGCAAAAACAATCCCAACCTAGTCAATAAGTTAGCTTTTATTTTAATTGATAGATCTGATTAGGACCTATTTATACAGTTGAAGCATGTCTGGGTACCACACTTTACCCATGGCCATGCAGCACAGATTGACCAGAATAATGCCTGGGATAACATGGTTAGATCATCAGGATGGTTTGGATAGACAAAGCTTGTATTCCCTTGAGTTAAATAGTATTAAGGGGTGATGTAAGTGGGAATTCTAAATCGATTAAAGGAGTTGACAGGATATGTGATCTTCCCACCAAAAGGTACTTTACATGATGTGGTAATGCTTACAACATTGGAAACTGGGCATGGATATAGCAGTATTAAAGATTCCAACATACATTTAATATAGCTAAATATTATACACAATCATTAAATTTCTCAGGCACATCAGTGCCTTGGCTAATATTAAGGTATTAGTTACAAGAGAAGAGCATCCTCTCAGCAGCATGTCATTCTTCAAGTGGTCATGGGGTAGGATGGAGTATGAGACCTTTATGTCATGCTATGACACAGTGATGAAAGAAAATCTAGAACTGATTCTCCAAAAAGTAACTGAGACCAGGTCAATTAAAAATTGACATATTTTATTTGACATATTTTAATTAGGTATATTGATTGACATATTTTAATTAGGCATTGACATTCGGGATTACATAACAAAAGTGAACAGATGGAATTAAAATAAAGATAAACTATAATCTATTTATTTTTTAGAATTGACTTTAGGGACTGAAGGTCCTGCATATTTTGTTAAAATCACCATGGATTGATGAAAAACTTTTAAAAAGAAACTTGAATTTATTTTCTGAAAGACTGACTGAAATAAATGACTGAAAAAAAACATTATTATCTACACTTTATTTTTTATGGTAACTTATACCTTAAGCTATAGTAAGTGAGGTTCACCTTTTATATTTATCATTCATTGCACACTCCATGGAATTATTGTCCACTTAGCAAACAGTCTGTTATGGACCAGATAAAATCCCTTAAAACATATCAAGGAGACAGCCTAGACCCTAACTTTTTCTTACTTTAGAGGCAAATGTCAGGTGTTGTTTTGTCAAGTGCCATTTAATTAGTCAATTTCTCAGGCTTGCAGCAAGTCATACCTTTTTCATACACTATAGTTAAAATACAGATAAAAATAAAATTAGAAGAAAAGAATTGACTTAAATGTAACTCTATTGAAATACTTAACAAAATAGTAAACTAATCATTAACTGTTCCAACATAGTAACATCCCATGAACACACCCTTGGCAAAGGCAAAGTCAGTGAAATAGATTGTCTCACATGTAATTCCATCAGCTAGAAGAGAACCCAACAGCTACTGAATGCTAAACTAAAAGTCCTGGTTCTGTGGGAGCTGGACCCACCCATTCAGGCTTCTTCTACTGTTCCAAATTTAAAAATAACCCAAGACTGCACAGGCTGCTTATTTTACTGGGTTGAAGCAGATCACTCAACACCTCTGCCTCAACCTCTCTTCATAAAAAAAGTCAAAATATATCTCTGAAAGCCATAGTATCGTGGCTAGTCCACAGTTATTCCTTGCTACCTGTGGGTTTCCATAGCCCCATTTCACTGTGTGGTAGTTTCAACTCTCTGTCTCCCTCCTCTTTCTTCCATTTTCAGGCAGGATCCTTCAATAACCACCAGGGTAAGCATGTTTCAATTATTGTTTTGCCCTCTGGGCATGCCAGGATAAATCTCTCAGAGCCCTGCAATGATACAGGCTTTATCTTTTCAACTAGAGACCAGTTGCCTCCCCCATCTAGCTGTGATAGATGGCAAAACCAAGTAACATTACTCACACAGACCATACAGAAAAGGGAGATGATAGCCTAGTAGTATTATCCCTAGACAGTTAATCCAGAGATCCTAATAACGTTCTGAGGCTTGCGTGCAAATCCTGCCATGGCAGATGGTGGAATTTGAATTTGATAAAAATCTGGAATTAGGAGTCTACAGATTACCATGAAACCATTGTCAATTGTCAGGGAAAAACTCATCTGGTTGACTAATGCCCTTTGAGAAGGAAACTGCCATCCTTACCTTGTCTGGCCTACATGTGACTCCAGATCCACAGTAATAGGCAATTACGGATGGGTAATAAATGCTGACGCAGTCAGTGACACCCACATCCCATGAATGAATAATAAAAAATGAAACTATAGCTTGCTCTCAAAAATGACATGCTCTGCCCATTTTCCCAAATCAACATAAAAACACCATAATCTTGCACTCAGGTAGAAATGCTAATTAGCCCCTCTTTCCTTTTAGAAATTGACTGTTCGCAGCACTACTGTTTACAAGCTTCCACCTTAAACACTTTTCTGGTATTTTGAGAGACTCAGAGTTTAACCATTGTAAAAACAGAAACTGCTGTCATTGTCCCAAATATAAATACCTAGTTCTCAATAAACCAATCTCAGCCTTCCTTTGAACCATAAAACCATCGAGGTTTATGTGAACCAGACTGTACAGGACATGGTCACATGATCGCTCTCATTTACACTAGATTTAAGGCTAAAGTCCCATAATATAATGACCTTATAAACCTCATTTTTAACACTGTTGTTACAACCATTTCAAATATTCAATTTTTACTTCTGTAATAATGAACATTTTTTAATTGTGTTTTACTCTGGAATCCTTCTCACTTAGGAAGATATTTTAAGTATTAAGTTTTGTTTCATTCAAATCGAGAATGGAATGCTAAAGGCATGTAATGATTTTTAGCCTTATAGCCTTTAGTAGCACTCTTTTAGCCTTATATTTTTGTACTTCTAGATCCCGCTGCTAATGTCAAAGTTGTATTGTGAACATAAATTTACTCTAATCTTTGTAAAATTAATTTCAACACATTGTACATTAATCAGTTTAGTTTGCTGATACTTTAAGCTAACATTCTTTAAATTTCCTGTGATTAAAAATTGTTTCATTTAATTCTTTCCATGATTTTTTTCTCCCATTGATAGTAATTTGGAAAAGTTATGAAACATATTTTCATGGGGATTGTGCTTTGTTATATATTTGTCTATAAATATAGGAACATGAAGTATCTTGAAATACTGAGATGAATCTGATACAAATATACAGCACTATTAATATTCATGAGATAATTAACTTCTTGGAAAATGTTTCTCTTATTACCAGTACATGTGGGTGCTTTAATTAAACATACTAGCTTTCTCATTTGCTACTATTACTTTATAAAGGGTTTTTTTTTTAATAGGCTGTCCTTTTAATATTTCAGTTATGGAAAATGTTTTCAATGGCTGCAGTTTCACATTTTCCATCTCTTTGCGAATATACTGTGCTGAAGGTCAAGGATTGTTTTTCCCAACAACAACAAACGAAAATACCTCCTTATTTTCATCAATATATATTATTTCTTTTCAATCTAGATGTGATTGTAGGATTTAATGTCATTATTTTTATCTGTTGCACAATATAACTCAACATGAAGTATAGCACTTAAAACACAAACCAGTAAGGCCCAGTTTCATCTCAAGGATGTAAGGTCACCTTGATTTCAACAAGTTGAGCTGTGGGTGACTTTAACACTCTGGGCTCATCGACGAGCTCTCAGATTTGCTTGCCAAGACTAGCAGCTAACTGGAGGTTTGGAGCACAATGTTGGGCAGAATGGTCCTTAGCTCTTAATAAAGCTGTAAAGGAGCATTTCAATAGGGCTCCCGATTGTTGACTGGGAAAGGGGATGGCTTCCCTTATGTGCCTTAGAGAAGTACTTTCATAAGGAAAGCTTGTACTTAAGAAATTGCCTTGATTCTTTTGAGCGTCTGGTGGCCTTAGCTCCTTTCAGTTAACACCATCTGGGAAGAAAGACTTCCTACTCAGGTCCATTGTTAAAACAGCAGTAGGTGTCTAGCAATGTAATTAAAGCTGCATCAGCATATTTACATTTAAAGCCTGCTGATTTCCAGTAGAGGTGTTTATCCCTCTGTTCAGCAAATACATACATGAAGACAGAATAACCTCCATGTGTAAGTTGTCCAAGCAATTTCAACTGTCTGTCTGGCTTTGACTGGGTTAAAACAGCACCTTAAAATATAAAAGCTCATGAATTTGCAAGTCCAGTATTACACACCACATTAGGCTCATTTTTGTAATAACTGTGGTGTTCGTAAAAGATGGGTTTTAATGATTGTAGGAAAATCCAACAGTAATAATTCATCAAAGATTGAGACTTCACATCTAGAAGAACATTTTGGAAAGGACGCCTTTATATTAAGTGCCTGCCACTTCCCTGATGCACCAGAATTTTCTCAGACAGTGGCAAAGATGCATTTTGTGTTTGACCCCACTGCAGGAGGAACAACAGCAAAAGAGGTGGCACACCTTGCCTGCTAAAATTCTTGCCCATTCCATCTGTATTGTGCCCAAGTTAATGTGTACTTAGGTGAAGATGGAAGATGTTATTGACTAGGACACCATCCAGATAGGAGTGGGGCCCATAAGAGATTGAAAGGTCTGTTTTTTGTTCCCTGCAGCTTCCTGCAAATTGACCAAGTCCTTTTCTGGGGAATGGAACCTGGGTTTGTTTTTCAGCAGCAACCTTGTCCATTTTTAGTCCCTTTGATATTTCAACCTGGGGTAGCCTTACGTGATAAAGTTCCCTTCCCTGAGATAGATACTGGTGCTATGCCACCACAAACATTCACATTGGCCCACTTTATTTATATGTAAAAGTCTCTGACTTCAGGGAATCGGAGACCTAATGAACAGACCCACAGGTCCTTGGGCCTTTTATGTGTGGCAGAACATACAGTTTGAGTAGGAAGGAATACCTAGATGTTCAGCTAAGTATTTGGTAATGAAGCTGGTAGATTTGGAACGTCTTATTAATTCCTCTATTCATAATATAACATGAGCCAATATTAAAGTGAGCCAAAAATGTTGATCTTGAGCCCAAACCTCTCTGTGTTTTCTACGCTGGTCAAAATTTGAAGTCCTGTTACAAAAATGTATTGTGAAGCATATAGTGCAGTGGTAGTTAAGCATTGTTAAAACTTAATATATTTACTTTTCTTGTTTAGATATAGCACTAATCTCTTATGTTCTGCTCACGAAGATCTTTAAAAAAATCTTGCATTTGCTCGTAACATTAACAACATTTATACAATTTCCATTATGTACAGCACACAGAATCCTGTCCCTACACTTTTTTCAGTCGGAGAATCAACATATGGGGCATATGTTACACATTCATGGTCATTCCGTTTTCTTTATTGTTAAACTAGCTTATCAATAAATGAGTAATAACATTACCCTACGGATGTCTAGTTTGAAAGGGACAAGCTTCCTATTAATGACTCTTAAAGGTCAAGCAAAGTTTTATTCTGCACTGTTTTGAAATTATTTGGTCCATAACCCATTTTGTCCTGACCTTATATTTTAGACATCGTGGTGTGTAATGAAACAGAGTTAATTAATTACATCATAGTAATGTAGCCTCAAGATAACTGTGATCATAACATGGTTGAATTTTACATTTAGTTTGAGGTGGGAAACGAGTCTAAGGTTGGTAACAAGTTCAAAAAAGGCCATTAAAAGTTTATGAAGACAAAGCTGAATAAAGTGGACTGGGAAAATAGGCTAAAAGGTAGGATGAGCAGAAGTGGTGACAGATACTTAAGGAGATATTTCATCATTCTCAACAAAGGTATTGTTCTATTCTGAAAGAAAGACTCTATGAAGCTAGCATGCAGGTACAGCAAGTGATAAGGAAGGCAAATGAAATTTCATGCAAGTGGAATGGAATATAAAAATAGGGAAATAAAGCTACATCTGTAGAGAAGCTTAGTGAGACCATATTCAGAATAAGAAAATAGGAACAGGAATAAATCATTCAGTTGAGGATGCTCACTGATCAATAAAATTGTGCCTACGCAAGCACTTCAATGCCTTTTACCCACCCAAACCCATTACCAATAGAATACAAAATTATCTGAAATCTATCAATCTCTACCTTAACCAATATCAAACACTGAGCTTCCATAATCCTCTGCGGTAGAGAATTCCTAAGTTTCACAACCCACTCAGTAAAAAAAATCCTCATCTCAGATCTAAGTAGCATGCCCTTATTTTTGAATGCACCTACTATTCTATCCCTTCAAGTACTTTGTAAATTTCAATGAGATGGGACTCATGGGATGTGAGGGTCACTGGCTCGGCCAACATTTATAAAAGAAAAAAGGGGTGGCACAGTGGCCCAGGTTAGCACTGCTGCCTCACAGCACCAGGCTCCTGGGTTCAGTGCAGCCTCAGGCGACTGTCTGTGTGGAGTTAGCACATTCTCCCCGTGTCTGTGTGGGTTTCCTCCCACAGCCCAAGGATATGCAGGTTAGGTGGATTGGCCATGGTAAATGTGGGGTTGCAGGGATAGGATTGGGAGTTAGCTCTTTGAAGAGTCAGTGAAGATTCGATGGGCCAACTTGCCTCTTTCTGCACTGCAAGGATTCTATCAGATCACCTCTCATTCTTCAAATCTCGAGAGAATACAGCCCCAGTTTGCTTAATCTCTCTTCAAAGGACAATCCCACCCTCCCAGGAACAAGCTTGATGAAACTTCATTGCACTCCATGTATTGCAAGCTTTCCTGAGATAAGGTGACCAAAACTGCAGAAAGTACTCTAGATTGTGTCTAACTGAGCTCGTATACAATTGAAGCAAGACTTCACTCCTCCTGTGCTCAAATCCTTTTGCAATAAAGGCTAACATTCCATAAGCCTTCCTAATAGCTTGCTGCGTCTGTAAATTAGCTTTCTGCAACTTATCAATAATGACCCACCTCAACTTATCCACCTCCTCCTATTTGTGCCTCATGCCTTTATAACTTACCTTATTCAACTTTAACATCCTTGCTTCACATAAACTACCTCACTTTCAAATATAATGTAAAATTTTATCTTATTGTGGTTACTCAAACCTAAAGGTTCTTTTACAACATGATAGTTACTTAGCTCTTTTTCACTACATAATCCTAGATCTAGAGCAGAATGCCTTCTATATTTGGCTCTTCAACACATTGCTCAAGAAAACCATCCATAACACACTCCAGAAGCCCATTGTCCACAGTTTTAGTGCTCAGTTGGTTACAAGCAGACTGAATCACCCATGATTACTGATTAGCCCTTGCTCCATGCTTCTCTCAGCTCCTGACTAATACCATGTCCCACACTACCACTATAACAATAAATAACTCCGATGTCTGCTGCCTTTTGTTGCTTCTTAACTCTACCCAACCAGATTCCACACATTGCTCTTCTGATCTGAGATCCCCCTTATGAATGGACCTATACCCATCCCTTTTTATCACTGCAACACCTCCTCCTTTTCCTTTTTTACTGTCCTTTCTGAATGTCAAATATCCTTGAATATTCATTTCCCATAGTCACCATGTGGTCATGTTTCTGTAATGGCAATTGGATCATACCCATTTATCCCAATTTACAAAACACTTAAAGGGATAGACAGAGTTGTTGCATCCAAAAATAAAAGGATTGAATATACCTTGTTGCGAATGCTGCCTGTGATCAGGTAGGGTGCCCTTTGACTTTTTGACATCATTCTGCTTTTCAAGCATATTTGATGCAAGTCC
This sequence comes from Rhincodon typus, assembly GCF_021869965.1. Taxonomy (NCBI): domain Eukaryota; kingdom Metazoa; phylum Chordata; class Chondrichthyes; order Orectolobiformes; family Rhincodontidae; genus Rhincodon; species Rhincodon typus. The sequence goes on along the minus strand of NC_063341.1, from coordinate 60,466,762 downwards.
ATTAAAACGCACAAGGCATTTTACAATATTTCATAGTCTTGAATTCATAATCTTGTATTGTCAGCCAAAGCTAAACTACATTCTGCATAAAAGGAGGTATATTTACCATAGGGAGTCAGTTAGCTGGACAGCTGGTGAGTGATGCCAACAGCATGGGTTCAATTTCTGCACTGGCAAGGTTGCCATGAAAGACTCTCCATTTCAATCTCTCCCCTCGCTTGTGGTCACCCTCAGTTTAAGCCATCACCCATTATTTCTCTTTAATGTGACAGCGGCCCTAAACTCCAATAAGTCTATGGCGACTTTCCACTTTATTTTATGTTTACCATACCTCCATACCCAATCTCCCCATCGTTAGTCAAAGAATGTGGAGAGACCTGGAAGAACCCATCATGAGTTAACTTAAATTATTTTTTTTTAGAAAAGGCAATCTGTAATTACAGTGGCAATAGTAAACACTTAAGCATTAAGCAGCAGTGGTATTGAGAATTAAATATTATTCCATTTAATCTTCAGAAGCCACTAGATTAGCTATTAGAATAGTGGAGGTCCATGTATATGTTGATTACGTGCTAATTTCAAATTTACCAACTCTACTTCCTGCATTAAATGTAAATCTACAGAGACATGTATTAACTATCATTTTTAATGCAGCCCACTATTTAATAATTCCATATTTTGTGAATGATTATTACCTTAGCTTTCTAGTAGATATTCTACAATGGAAAAATGGATCATAATATCCATTGTTGCAGGTTGTGACATGCCTTCAGTAAAAGCCCTGCAATACCTTTCAAAATTTATAAGAACATTATTTATGAACGGTTTAACATACAACACCTGCTGCTTTTACTAAATGAATTAAAATGTCACATAGTAGACCTTGCAAAGACAATCTGTTAACTGCAATATTGCGTAGCAATGCTTGAGGAAATGTATGTGCAAACATGCCAGTTTTTCTTTAATAGATTTACTTTGAATGAATAGTTGTGGTATTAGAGCTCAATCCTCCTGCTAAATATGATCTGTTTCTAGATGTAAAAAGGAACTCACCAGGAATCTATCAGTTCAGCACCATTAGCTGTGTATTCAACCTATAATGGGAGTGTACCACTATCTCAAATTGAATATGAGACCACAATGAGAAAAATGATTTATACCACTTAACAAAAATTCAGATGAGATAATGTTGTGTATAAAAGATAGCATAAAATTTTTCATAGGCAAATTGTATTTATTGTATTTGTTGTACAGCACAGAAACAGATTCTTTGGTCCATGCTGACCAGATATCCTAAACTAATCTAGACCCATTTGCCAGCATTTGGCCCATATCCCTCTAAGCCTTTCCTTTTCATGTACCATTCAGATGCCTTTTAAATGTCGTAACTGTACCAGTCTCCACCACTTCCACTGGCAGTTCATTCCATACACACACCACCCACTGTGTGAAAAAGTTGCCCATTATCTCTCTTTTAAATCCTTCCTCTCTCACTTTAAACCTATGCCCTCTAGTTTTGGACTTCCCTACCCTGGGGAAAAGACTTTGGCTCTTTACCCTATCCATGCCTTGCATGATATTATAAATCTCTATAAAGTCCCCCCTCAGTCTCTGACACTCTGACATAGCCTCAGCCTATTCAGCCTCTCCCTATAGCTCAAACCCTCCAACCGTAGCAACACCCTTGTAAATCTTTCCTGAACCCTTTCAAGTTTCACAATATCTTTCCTATAGTAGGGAGACCAGAATGGAACACAATAGTCCATAAGTGGCCTGACTAACATCCTGCACAGCGGTAACATGACCTCTCAACTCCTATACTCAATGTACTGACCAATAAAGGCAAGCATACCAAACACCTTTTTCACTACCCTGTCTGCCTGAAACTCCACTTTCAAGGAACTGCACCCCACGGTGTCTTAGTTCAGCAACATTCCCCAGGACCTTACCATTAAGTGTATGAGTCCTGCCCTGGTTTGCCTCACCAAAATGTAGCACCTTGCATTTCTCTAAATTAAACTCCATCTGCTATTCCTCAGCCCATTTGCCCATCTGATCAAGATCCTGTTGTACTCTGAGGTAACCTCCTTCGCTGTCCACTATGCCACCTTTGTTGGGGTCATCTGCCACCTGTCAACTTATTAACCATTTCTCCTATATTCACATCCCAATCATTTATATATATGGTTTTATATGACTTTGATGAAGAAATCATTTATATAAATTTATATAAATAAAATGTTTTGCCTTTTTGAAGATTTTGCTTCCCTTTACAGAATCAAATCAAAAATATGCTGTATTAGGATTCTTTAGGATTTTGTTCTGCATTTAAACAATTTTCCTTTTTCTTTTCCGAAACTACTTCATTATATTTAAAATATTCCTTTTAAAGTTATATAATAAATCTGAGAAATTTCCTGAATTGAAAGGAATAAACACACTGGCTGCTTTTCCTGCGCTATCTCCAGCATTATTATTTGTATTTTAGGATCAATAAGAGAAAAATGTAGAAATTTCCTTCCATCATTTCCTTCAAATGCACGCTCATGAGTACCAAAATAATCCAAGATGACATATTGACAACAAATGTATGTTTTTTTTAAATAAACCAGTTGGATTGACTTTCAGAAGTTGTGAATAGATATCCAATATAATAATCTATTTTAATGGGTGAGTACCAAATAATATCAAATAAAGATCAGTCAATGTGTATTTTATTCAATTAAAACCAAAAAGAAAGCTGATGAATTCCTCATCAGTTCTGAGGAAGGGTCACTCAACCCGAAACATTAACTCTGATTTCTCACCACTGATGCTGCTAGACTTGCTGAGCTTTCTCAGCAATTTCTGTTTTTGTTTCTGTATTTTATTCAAGTTGATCAACAAAATCAATTATAACCTTCAGCTATAAAACTCAAGCATCTGGCTGAACAAACATTTAGCTTTCTTTCCTTCTAGTCCACATTTAATAAAGATTTCAATTATATCTTTATAGAAATTGTATGTAATGATAACTGATTACATCTTAAATTAAGTGAACAGCATGTGAATTGAAAACCTTGATCATTCAAAAATATTTTCTGCAATAAGAACTTAGAATATTTTTATTGTTTCTTGCCTTCAACAAGAACTCTGACATTTCTAATCTTCTACATAAAATATTTCTGTGCTCTTAATGCATGCCAGCTTTCAAGCTTTTCACAACTAACAATGTGCATAAGATGTCAACACAATGTTATGGTATGTATCTTTCTTCCTACCACATTTAGTTTTAACATTTTGTGAACTTTGAAAATGTTCTAGAAGTGTAAGTAACTATATTCATCTTTGTTATTCCCTCAATAAACAGCCTTAAGATCTAAAATGACCAGGCTAGGTAAAAAGGTGGCGATGTGAAGTGGAGCCTTCGATCCAACAGTAACTTGACCACTAATTCTACCTGGAACATTGGGAAGTAATGTGACCTGTTAAATACAGGTTGAAATGACCGTCTGCGGAGTTTCTTATGCAGCTTATTCATCTATTACTCAGCTACAAAATTCAAACAATATGTTGTATCCATTGCATTTGTATAACCTGTCATTTATCTCAATTTAATTGAGCTATCCAATCATTTGTACTCTGTATTGCATGTGGAAAACAGTATTAGGCTCAAATAAATGTTGCAAAATTGTTGTAAAAAGGGACATGAAGCCAATTCACCAACACAGTGGCTCAGTGGTTGGCACTGCTGTCTCACAGTGCCAGGGACCTGGGTTCAATTCCACCCTTGGGCACCCTTGTGGAGTTTGCACATTCTCCCTGTGTCTGTGTGGGTTTGCTCTGAGTGATCTGATTTCCTCCCACAATACAAAGATTGTGCAGGTTAGGTGGATTGGCAATGCTAAATTGCTCATAGTGTCCAGAAATGTGTAGGTTAGGTGGGTTAGCCATGGGAAATGCAGGGCTATAGGGTAAGGGGGGCTAGCCCTGGGTGGAATGCTCTTTGGATGGTCAGTGTAGACTTGATAGGCTGAATGGCCTGCTCCCACACTGTATGGATTCTATGATTCTATAACATACATCAGCAATATTAAAGTTCTATACTACCAAATGACTGTTGCAAAATAGAATTAGTTTTAGTTTTGAAACCGATTTTCACTTACATTTTTAGTTTGAAAGATTATGAGTAATAAAGTTCTTTGGCCAAAATTATTTGTATTGTGTTTTTCTTTCAAATTTAGATGTAAAATAATTGGTGACCTTTTTCACATAAACAATATTTTCCGTAAGACACATTTAGCCTAATGATAACAAAATGCATTCCCTTTTGGAGGTACACGAGAAGTTGATAATGCACCTTTTACTTGATTTTCAATCAGCAGTGTAGGATTTGGCCTGTTTCACACCTGATGGAAAAATAAAATTTTGGCCTGCTTTGATGCTGAGATCAGAACTACGGAGCCTCACAGAAATAAATGAAATATTTTTATTCACTCATGGGATCTTGGTTTTGCTGGCTAGATCAATAGCTATTGCCCACCCCTAAATGGCCAAGGGCAGTTATGTGTAAGAAGCCCCAGGTAGGCCATGAGATTTCCCTCCCTGAAGGCCATTAGTGAACTAGGTGCATTGCTATGATAAGCAAGGGTGGTTACAGGGTCATCTTTCAGCAAATTCCAGATTTAAATTTCACCACATTGGGACTTGAACTCACATTATCAAAATGTTAGCTACAGCCTCTGGACTACTAGTACAGTGACAGGAGATACTAGGCCACTGCCTTTCCTTGAGTAAAGGAAGCATAAATTTTTACTTTAATTGATATTTGCCAATTTCTTTTCAGAGATTTTGTTCGAATAATGAAAGGAAGTTATTAAATCTCTTTATCATGTTGACACTTAAAGATCAAAATTCAACAAGTCTCCATTATAATCTATAATTTAGTTCCAAACTGTCCTGAAGACATAGGAAAAATAGCATTGAAAATTTAAGAAAGAAAATTCTTAGAGGAATATGGAATTATCACATTAAACAATGCCCTGAATTCCAGCAGAAAGTCCATTAGTTCTCCAATCAGAATATCACATAATTTTTCATTGAAATACAAAACTCCTGTTACAGTTTAAACTTTCCTTCCAAGAGTAAGCGATCCCTTTCAATTGATTAAACCTTAAAATTCCAATGAATGTTCAAAGTTTGCACAAAAAATATATTTCACAAATAAATTTAGCAATTATACACTTTGACTCTCAAAAAACAAGCTCAGATATTTCTCAAAGGGCCAAGATTTTCAAACCAACTGTGAACGTAAATCTAGGACCAGAGGATATAAGCTCAGAATAAGGGGTCGCACATTTAAAACAGAGATAAGGAATTTTGTCTTTGAGACATTTGTGAATCATTAGAATTCTTTACCACAGAGGGCTGTTGAGACTGGGTAGTTACGTATATTCAAGGCTGAGATAGATTTTTAATCAGCAATGAAATCAAGGTTATGGGAACGAGGCAGAATAGTGGAGTTAAGGATTATCTAATTCGCCATGAGCTCATTGATCCTCAGAGCAGAATTGATGGTCTGAATGGCCTATATCTGCTCCTACATCTCATGGTCTTATGGCAATAAGATTAGCTGCAGGCTGCTTTGATAACATTACGCCCAAATACAACTGTTCTTCAGAACTGCCACTTCTGTTTCAGGTATGTCTACTTACAAGAAGCTCTGCTCCTCTCTCCGAATTGAATCCTGTTTTAATCTTTCAACTTGTTCACCTTCATTGCTTTCTAGTGTTTTGATAAAGTATTTGCCAAAACTTGATTTCACAGCCACACTCCTTCCTCAGTGACTCCACCTTACCCCATATGGATTCTAACTGAAGTTCTATCCTTGATGTTTCGAACCCAATTAAGATGACAGGCATCCCTGAGTTCTGAAGACGAGTAATACCAAACTCAAAACGTTAACTCTATTTCTCTCTATTTCTGCTGAGTTTCTCCAGTACTTTCTGTGCATTTTCAGATTTCCAGTATCCGCAGTATTTAGTTTTTAAGTTGTACTTAATTGGTAAAAAAACGGATATTTCTAACAACAGAAAGACATGAACAAGTTTTGGAATTCCCTATCTAAACCCCTGTGACAGAAACATTGGAAGATTTATAGCACAGAAAGAGGTCACTAGTACATAACGTCCTTGCTGCTAAAAATAACTATCCACCCTTTCCAGTTCTTGTCTGTAGCCCAGAGATGTTTAAATGTGATAAGAATTGCTGCCTCTACCACCATTTCACGAATTAAATTCCATATCTTCATCACAGCATGACTTAAAGCCTACTCCCTGCTAGTTAGTGACCTTTTCACTAAAGATACAAGTCCTTCCTGACCACCTTATTTAAAAGTCCCACCAATTTCATGAATCTGCAGATACCTTGCCACTTCTCAGAGTCCTGCCATTTATTGCAAAATCACTTGCATTTTTTGTGCTCCCCTCACAATTACACACAATGTAACATGTTAGCAAGATCAAGAATAGGAGGACAGACCAAATAAATGTGTGTGCGGATTGATAATGTAAGCAAAACTGAAGGATTTAGATTTTTGAGGCATTGAGACCAATTCAGGGAAAGATAAGACCTGTAGAAGCTGAATATTTTGCACCCAATTAAGAACTGGACCAACATCCTCGCAGGGTCTTTGCTAGTGCCATGGGGGAGGGTTTCATTCTGGACTGACAAAGGACGGTTTAATTAATAATGTTGCAGTGATCATTCTTTTGTAAAAAGTCTCATAATATGATAAAATTCTTCTCTGGGATAAAAAGTCAAAGTAATCCAATCCAAAACTAGTGTACTATATCTAAACAAAGGCAATTACAAAGATACAAGGAACGCATTGTTGACAATACACTGGGTAGCTTTATTAAAAGGCGTTGACTATGGACAGATAATGGTTATTACTGAAGGAAAAAATGTATATGTTACAGCACTTATGCATTCCTTCTGGGAGAAAGAACACAATATGAAAACTATGGTTAACAAAATAAATTAAGGGTAGTATTAGATCCAAAGAGGAGTCATATAAAGTTGCTTAAAAAAATAGCAAGGCTGAGGACAGCAAGCAGTTTAAAATTCAGAAAAGGAGGCCCAACAGGTTGATTCAGATCAGAGGGGAAAAATATAGTCTGAGAGTAACCTTTCAAGGAACATAAAAGCAGACTTTAAGAATTTATACACATATGTAAAAAGTAAAAGGTTAGTGAAGACGAATGCAGGTCATGTATTGTCTGAAATGGGAGAATTGATAATGGAAAACAAGGAAATGACAGTCCAATTAAAGAACTACTTTTGTTTTGTCTTCATAGAAGAAGACATTAAGTACTGTACTGTTCTTTTTTTCATTATTTGTTGTTTTTTGAGTGCTAGGGGAGCAAGGATTTTTTGGGAAGAAGTAACTGAAGCAGATTAGCATTTGTAAAGAGTAGTGCTGGAAAAATCAATAGGACTGAAAACTGATCAGTCCCAAGAGCCTGATAATTTACATCCCAGGATACTAAAGGAGATGGCCATGGAAATAGCCGATGTGTTGACTATCATCTTCCAAAATTCTGTAGATTTTGGAACAGTCCCAGCAGATTGGTGGGTGGCAAATGAAGTCCCACTGTTTGTAAAAGGAGTTGGGAGGAGAAAACTAGGGATTATAAAACCGTTAGCCTAACAGCAGTTGTAGGGAAAATGCTAGAGTCTATTATGGGGAGGCAACAACCTAGTGACATTATTACTGAACCGTTAATGCAGAGACCCAGATGATGTTCTGGGAACCCAGGTTTGAACCCCAACATGGCAGACGGTGGAATTTGGATTCAATTTTTAAAAAAACTGGAATTCAGAATCTAATGATGGCCATGAATTTATTGTTGATTATCGGAAAAAAACATCTGATTCACTAATGCCCTTTCAGGAAGGAAACTGCCATCTTTACCTGGTCTGTACATGTGATTCCAGACCCACAGCAATGTGGTTGACTGGGCATTCAAGGATGGGCAATAAATGCTGCCTAGCCAGTACTACTCTCATCCTGTGAATGAATAAAAAATGCGATAATAGGACTCTTAAAAATTGCCAATAGTTTTACGTAGCTCAACATGGACTTATGTCTTAAGCAATGATCATCTACAACAACACTCAGAAGCTCGGTATCATCCAAGACATCTGTTTAAGTGATGGAGTATACCAGGTCAATGACACACTGTAGCAAATTGCCAATTCTCATTCAACAGAACTTTCAATCTTTTCATCTCCACCACCTAGAAAGACAAACATAGAAGATGCATGAGAACACCACAATTATTCATTTTAATGGTACCTGCAAATTCCCATCCAAGCCACAGATCATCCTGGCTTGAAAGTAGGGTCCTATATCTATAATAAAAACAGAAAATGCTAGCAAAACTCAGCAAGTCTAGCAGCATCTGTGAGGAGTGAAAAACAGTTAATGATTTAAGTCAAATATGATTCTTCTTCGGAAGTAATGAGGAGTCATATTGGACATAAACCTTAATGCTGTTTCTCTCTCCACAGATGCTGCCAGGCTTGTTGAGTTTCTCCAACACCCCTTGTGGAATTACAGCATCCACAGAACTATTATTTCTTCACTGTTAATGGGTCAAAATCCTAGGATACCTTCCAAAGAGCCTTGTGGGTGCACCTATTTAGATAGACTGTAGTAGTCCAAAACAGGTGACTCGCCATCAATTTCTCAAAGACATTTAGGCATGGGCAATAAGTGTCTAATTGCCTTTGAAACAATTAAAAAGAAAACACTTTTGTGAAACTAAACTATGAGATAACTGTTGGTATCTCTTAAAGAACTGAATAAATTTTGTGATAAATTTGCTAAATTAACTTTTACGTAGTTGAAATTTAATGTCTTATAACAGTTGATGATCAGTTTTTGTGAAAGATTAGCCTGCAATCACTTTTTTTACATTTGTATAATGTTGGTAAAATTAAATGAATGGATTGATTGTCATACTAACACGAAACAAACAAGTACAATACACATGTAAATAAGCATAGCAAACATTGAAACAAAAACAGAAATTGCTATAGAAACTCAGCAGCTCTGCCAGTACCTGTGGAAAGAAAGCAGAGTTAACATTTTGAATCCAGTGACTCTTCATCAGACTGGAAATGCTAACACTACTTTCTTCCCACAGATGCTGCCAGACCTGCTGAGTTTTGGCAGCAATTTCTATTTTTGCATCAGATCTCCAGTATCTGCATCTATTTGTTTTGTTATTGCAAGTACTGATCTCGTTACTGACACCCATTATGGAAGCAATCCTGCCATCTCAAAAGTGTTATCAGTACTTGGCTCTAATCAACACAACATGATTGAATTTTAATGCTCTCTCAAATGATCTGGTTCAGCATATTGCACACTATTTACATAAATGATTTAGACTTTGAAGTCAGAATCACAATTTCATGACATCAAATTAAGGTCATAATTAATACCACGGAAGGCTGTGACAAAATGAAAAAAGACTTCAGTAACCATACTCCTTGGATAAAAAGAATCTAAATGTAGTTGAACAGCAAAGAGTTTTTGGGGTGAGATAAACAACTCGCTAAAAGTATACTTATAGGTTAACAAGGACCTGAAAAGAACAGGACATGAAAGTAAGCAAGTATTGACATTCATTTCTAAAGAAATGGAATTGAAAAGCAAGAAATCTATGTTAAATTTGTATAGGTTTCAAGAAGATGTTAGATAATGATCTGAGTGCCGAAGGGACCAAAGTGTATGGGGAGCAAGAGGGAACAGAGTATTGAGTTGGATGTTCAGCCAAGTTCAAATTGAATGAAGCAGCAGGCTCAAAGGTTGAATGGCTTACTTCTTCTCCTATTTCCTATGTTTCTATATGATTTGGTTAGATTACAATTTGTGTAAAGTACTTATCTCCAAGTTATAAAGAAGAAGCAGAGGCAATGAAGATCTACCAGATTCAATGCAAGGGGGGCACGGTGGCTCACAGTGCCAGGGACCCGGGTTCGATTCCACCCTCAGACGACTGCCTGTGTGGAGTTTGCACGTTCTCCCCGTGTCTGCATGTGTTTCCTCCAGGTGCTCCAGTTTCCTCCCACAGTCCAGAGATATGCAGACTAGGTGGATTGGACATGCTAAATTGTCTGTAGTGTCCAGGGGTGTGTAGATTAGGTGTGTCAGTCATGGGAAATTCAGGGTTACAGGGAAAGTGTGGGGGATGGGTCTGGGTGGGGTGGTCTTCAGAAGGTTGGTGTGGACTCGTTGGGCCGAAGGGCCTGTTTCCACACTGTAGGGATTGTATGATTCTATGAACTGAGAGATAATATCTCTCAGGAAAGGTTGAACATGGAGGTCAGATATGAAAAGCTTTGACAGAATAAACATTGAGAATATCTTTCCACAGGTTTGGGAAACAACAATTAGGAGCAATAAATATATGACAGTCACTAATAAAATCAATACAGGATCCAGGTAAAATTGCTTCACCAAATGTTTATAGAATGTGAAACTTGCTGAGAAAAGGAGTAGGTGAGGTGATTAGCAAAGACACGTTCAAGGAAAACGTAGATAAAATATATGAAGGAGAAAGCATGCATTTTGTTTTAAATCAACATATGAAGAAAAGGTGGGAGGACATTTAGGATTATCTGTTTTTAAAGCACTTCTCATTTTTTAAAATAATTTACCCAATTGTCTCATTGTGATTTGTGGAGCATAAACTCTGACAGAGACCCAATTAGGCAGAATGTGCTACATGGAAACAGTCCATTCAACACAATAATGCCAGTGATCATTCACACCTGTTCTGGTTTAAGAGGTTTGATTTTGGAAACTCAACAGAGGCAACTGCTGAAATAGTATGGCAAGATTCCACACTACCTGGGATCAAAGTTAAGGAAACAGAGTCCAATATGTTCAAGGTGAACAAAAAGGTACAAACAAGACTGCAACAAGGTCCATCATAGCCTGAGCTTGGATTTGACATACAACCAGCTTGTTTTTCAAGGGGAAGCTGAAGCAAATGGAAATAAAACAAAAAGTGACTACTCTGTCCCGTATTCAGAATTACTCAACATGTTTTTGTTATTTTGTATTGTTACAGGAATGTTGTTGAATCTTAAAATAAGTTTGGAATTGTTACTTTTCCTTGGTCATGTGCATTCTGCAAAATAAACCAACTTCCCGACTTGTCATCAGCCTTGTCTTAGTGATGTGTTCATCAGTTTAATTTATCAAGAGATCAATTTAGAGAAACACACATGCCAGCTTGTGCGTCAATGGATGTGGTATTGAAACGACTGGGCATCGGAGTTTCCATTACCTTGTGTCACAGCAAGCAGTTTATCCCACCTCTTCCTCACACTTGCACCACCATCCCAACCCCAGAAGAAGACGTACCATTTTCTGTAAGTGATTATGTTTGACACACAAACTATAAGGTGTGACCTATTTAGGTATGATATAAGAGTCTAACGGGAGTTTTTAAAAGAGAATTTTGTGTCCCCATGTTTGAGAAACAGCACATGAGTAACAATTGACTCAAAATAATTGATTCAAGCCCTGGGTGTGTTTATCCAGCTTTGACCTCAAATTGATAGATTTCCAAATATGCTGCCCACTTGTCATTACATAATTGCCTGAGTTGCTACTTATCAATTTTGTTTTTAATGCTCAAGAAAAGCAAACCTTTGTTTCAATTTCAACATTCTGAAATACTTGAATATTTACATTTATCTCACTTACATTGTTCAACTGTTTCTATAATCAGCTTTTTACACCTGCCTTTCTATCATTGTTACATTCTTTCATACTTACCAAGTCATTTATTTATGTTCCTGATATATTTTTGCTTGTTCACTTCTGAAACCTTCATTATTTAACGCTTTTTTACAATATTTGCCTCCTGTAATCTTGTATCATATTTGTGTAATATACATTAAGCTCATGGTGATTGTTACATCAAGATGAATCATATTCTCTTTTGTTTGGACACCTACATGCACACCTCTTGAAGATGTTGTTGTTATAACACCTATAGGGATCGATAACTTTTAAAAAGAGATTTGAATTTCTCAGTGACCAATGCAAAGATATGCACGACAAGATTTCAAGCTTTAAGATTTTTACTGTAACAAAGTAAGCAGTACTTCATTGGTTAAACCACGATAATCATTAATTTAACATACATTAGCCTAACCCACTTTGTTCTTTATTCTTTCGTCGGTTGCTGGGAAGGCCAATACTTACTGTTCATCCTTAATTGCCTTGAGTGGCTTGCGAGGCCATTTCACAGTCAATCACATTCCCATGGTCTGAATCACATCTAAGCCAGGCCAAGTAAGGATCCAGATTTCATCCTTTTAAAGGATGTTAGTGAACCAAATGGATTTTGAAAACAATCATTGATGATATCATAGATTCCCATTATTGAGGCTTTTTTTAATATTTCACATTTATGAAACGAATTTAAGTCCTACCAGCTGCCATAAGATTTGAATCCAGGTCTCCACAGAATTAGGATGAACCCCTGGAATACTAGATCAGTCACAGTACTACTACACTATCAACATTGCACATGGCAGTTGACCCAAAATCAACATTTTCTTCTGCTTGGCATAGCAGCACCTCTTGAGTCTTCTTTCCTGAATCTCTGGCTGTGTCTCACAGTCTCTCAGAAAGACTAGTTGCCTCCTCTTTTGTTTCAAACCTGCATCTTACTTCTGATACGTTTGACTTAAGCCCCTATCTTCATGCCAAGGTCACATGGGCTTGTCCCAGTCATACTGCACAGAAGGTCACATTCTCTCTCCAAACTACTCCCATTTACTTTGAATTAAAAGAGACAGTTTAAATATAATCATTTATAAAGTCCAACATTTTTGACAGGAAAAAATCTAGTAAAATATCTTTGAAACACAGTGATAGCTCATTATGGAATGAACATGTCACAAAGGTATCAAATTCAAATATTTCTTTGATGTGTCTTCACCATAAATCATTCTGCTCTTACTGAAGGATGTCAGAGCTCAAAATAGAATATTTACTTCACTTTTGACCTCTACTGTCAACTTCAAGTGTCCTCAGATATGTACAGCAGAGGAAAATGTCTTATACTTCATCAACGAATGTGCAACAATTTTAACTTTGAAATACCATCCCATACGGTACTATTGTTTCTCATTTTACCTACCAATTATCTTGATGTATATGAGATGGCCAACTTAATGACAATTACTGTCAAATTACACACAGCATTTTGTTGTGACATACAAATAATAGGATCAAGATCAACATGCTCATCCTCTAGCAGGTCTGCTTCTAATGTAATACCCCAGTTAGATCAAGATCTGGGCTTGTTTGATTTTGGAATAAACATCAGGAAAAAAGATAAGCCAATTAACCCTTGAACATTTCCATGTGCCCATTTATACCTCACATAGCAGGCAAAAAAGAGGCAAAAACTCCCAAACTGGCATAATCTTCATGATACGCTCCATTTATGCAAACTCTCTAAGACGACAATATCAGTGAGCAGATAACTTCTTCCTTTTATACAACTTTTTAAGCCATACTCAATTTACAAATAGTCACTCAATTTACAAATGGTCACTCAGAACTGAGGAAGGGTCACCAGACCCGAAACATTAACTCTGATTTTTTTCTTCACAGATGCTGCCAGACCTGCTGAGCTTTTCCAGCAACTTCTATTTTTGTTCCTGATTTACAGCATTCATAGTTCTTTTGGTTTTTAAAAGAGTTACCAATACCTGCAGGGTAAAAAATAGATACAGCCATTTATAATATTAATAAAATCAAAGTAATGCAAATGCTGGAGATCTGAAATAAAAATAGAAAGTGGTGTAAAAGCTCAGCAGATCTGGTGACACCTGTAGAGAGAGAAGCCAAGTCAAGGTTAAATCCAATATGGCTTTTCTTTGGCAATTAGACATTTGTGATATTGGCCTTTCACCTGATATATAAACCTACTTCTTCCCTTCCCTGATACCAATCAACCTCCTGTATTTCCAGCCTTGGCAAACATGTTCTCTCTTCCCTGAAAACACATGAAGTTTAGTTTTACATGACAATTAAATGATATACATGTTTGGGACATATATTACTTCATTGGCTGTTTTCAACCTCACTTGATCTCCTTAATTTGGTTCACCTTATTTGGAATTTAATGGGATACACAGCACAGAAACAGACCATTCAGCCCATACAGGCCATACCTGCCTTTATGCTCTATCAAATGTCCTCTTTTCCCTTCTCCCGCAGATGCTAATTTAGTCTGCCCTGCAGTTCATCTCTGCTATTGACTTCAACTACCAACAGATTCAAGAACAGCTTCTTCCCTACTGTTATTAGACAGCTGAATGGACCTCTCAAATTTTAAATTGAATGCTGATCTCACTCTTTGTGCACCTTCTCTGCAGCCATAATATTGCATCCACGCTCTGTTCTATTACCCCAATGCACTTTATGATCTGTTTGTACTGCATGTAAAACAAAACTTTTCACTGTACCTAGGTACATGCGATAATAATAAATCAAATCAAATAATAAAACAAATGACTCAAACAGCTTTATTTGTAAAAAAAAGAACTGTGGGTGTTGTAAACCAGAAACAAAAGCAGAATTAAGGAAAGGTCACTGGACAGGAACTGTTAACTCTGATTTCTCTTTGCTGATGCTGTCAGGCCCACTGAGCTTTTCCAGCAATTTCTATTTTTGTTTGTTGTAGTAAGTTTTCAGGTTCTCAGAAGTCACTAGTTAAATGAGTTTTTTCTGCATTCACCATTAAATGCACATGATGGGTCCTACCGTCTCGCTAATTTGGAGTGAAATCTCAGTTTGGGTTAAAAAGGTGAGCTATCCTACAAGGCCAACGAACAATGAAAGGCTCGCCAGGTATTTCTGCGGGATCAGCATTGCTCGGATTGGGAGAGTCCGTGTGCAAACTTGAGCTGATTGAGCAACAATTAAAACCAAAAAAAAATGAGCTGGTTCCCAGCAGTTTCCATGGAGACTCATTAATTTTTATGTTTGCTGGTGACAGATCTCCCTGTCCGGGGAGGAGGAGTGTGTGGAAATGCAGTCACTGGGAGGAGGCTGGATGAAAGCAGCGGGGCCAGGGCTTCATGTGGGCGGCAGTGAGTTCAAGGTGAAGCGGCCGCCTTGTTTTACTGCGGTCAGTGGACTTACTGCTCCGTCCCGCAACACCGGAGGGTGGCTCAGGAGAGGCGCTACCCCCTGCAGACAGGTAAGTGAGACACAGCGAACTTCCCGGCTCCCTTTACAGCAACTGTTGACCTGTCCAGACTAGAGGCGTTCAATGCTAATAGTGAGTACTGTTACCTCAAGGGAGGAGTTAAGGTGAGTGCCTAGCAAATTGCACTGAGCACTTGCATCCTTGTAACCTTCTCAAAGAAAATAGTGAAACTTTTAAAAACTACCCCAATTTAAATCAAACTGCGATTTCTTTCTACAGGCTACAGCAAACTAGTGATTGTGAAGACATATATTACTCTTGATGCTTTTGTGCAGTGAAGGTTGTTAGCATTTACCTCTTCAGCTCTTTAACCTGGCTACGTCTGCCGCGCGTTGTTAAAGGTTGTGTCGGATCAGTGAGAATTCACCAGTTGAAGAATTACCCTGACCCTCTGCATAGCAACAGGAGGAATTCCTCAACTCTTGTTGACTGGGGATCTGCTTTTTTTTCAGCAAGAGAAATACGGAAACAAAGGCTGATTTAAAACAAAAGCTGACCTTTTGTTCAGTCGTGTTAATGTTATTGTTTTTTTTAAAAAAAAGTCCAAATATTGAAACTTCCAGCCGCAATGTTTTCCAAAGTTAAACTTCAAATTGGCATTTGATGCAATAGCGGCGCTGAGCGTTGGTACGATTCTCTGCACACAGACCTTCAACCCTGCGTCTTCCGCTCTCACAATTAATTTTAAAAAATATCTCTTTTGAATTAAAGGAATAAAAACTCATTTATAATTGCAGATTCATTTTGCACCAAAAGAGACTGCTGTGATATTGAATGTAGTTTTAATTGTTCCACATTTGTTACAGGAGGAGCAAGAAATATACATCGTAACGTGAAATAAGATTCTATGATAACTGGCCTGAAAGAGTTACTAGATTATTTATATGCAATTTACACAATTGATCATCGTTACAATCGAATAGACCAGATTGAATGACCTACTTTATTATTTACTGGTTTGGGGTGTGGGATTAATCATGTGGATGTACTAATTTGTAAAATAGTCGAATAACCACCATGAGGAATATAATGCAAAAGTTTGAGAAATATTTCCATGTAAATGGGGGAAATTGAGACGTGTGTCACTAGATGCATATCAATGCATGAGGCACTTTTCATTCTGCTGCTGAATAATTTGTTTAACGTATATTGTTTCACAAATAGTTAATTCCGTTTCGTTTGCTACGACCATTTTTCTAGTCGAAGTGTTGGATTAATTTGCCTGCAGTTGCACAGTGTTGGTAGCCCCATATTTTTACGTAAATATATTGTTGTGTAGCTTTCTCTCAGGAAGTATTTCAAGTGCCAGCTTGGTGCCAGAGTTACTGTTGGCTATCCCACGGTTCTTGGATGTTGCCCACACGGTTTGACAAACCGGTTTCTTTCAACTCACAGTCCTTTGAGCAGACGAAGCCGGATGTTACATGAGATAGTGGGATCTGGAGTTCAGGATTTGCCGCCTTTTCTGTACTTGCTCAGTCTTCTCCATTAGACGTTGTGACTCAAAGTGAGATGCAGCTTGATTGACAAGTTATCATCGTTTTTATCAATTGGCAGCAAACTGCTCCAAGTCATTTATGCTAATACTGCTACATTTCAAGGAGAGCTTCAGAATGCCTTTAAAGCATGTGTGCTATGGCCCCAGCTGATGGCGCTACTGCTTGTCTAGGGTGCCTGCGTGGAGATAAGACTCTAATATCTGGATGTTTTTCATTCCTTTTGCCTTTATTTCTTTTACTACTGCTTTTTTTTATTATTACAGTTTGTAATCAAGTGGGCAACTAAGATGGCGCCGGAGCATGGAGACTTTGTACACTTTTCCTGTACTCGTGTATTCCTATACTTGAGTACACTTGGCAATAAAATCTAATACTAAACCTAAATCTACCTGACAAGTCAGATCCTGGGATGAAACTTGGCTTTGAGGATCACACTTTTTAAAAAATTAGTTAACGTGATAGTTAGTGACTTGAACGTATTCACAAGAGGCTACAGGTGTTCTTTAACATAACAATTTTATTACACGAAATGAGGGGGGAAAGCACCAGGCAGTTAGAAAGATCTTAAATACAAACAGCAAAAGAAAGTTTTTCCCAACACTATCCAATATAGAGACTCCACTCCAGAGAAATTATATTACTATCTCAACTCTTTACATTTCTACTTATCTGACTCCTTACAGTCTCTTTTCCATGGTTTGTGGAGATAATTTTATGGTTTATTTTTGAATCTGCAGGCATGATCTCTTTCACAGTTCTGAACATGTAAACTTTCTCAGTTCTAACAATCTGAAGACTTTTACATGAGTGCTTTCAGCTTGGAAACTTCACAAATAAGAAAAAAAGACACTTTTATCATACATGTATTTGCCTTTCCCTGGAATATAGGTCATTTGAGAGTTGAGTAAACAGGGCATGGAGGAGGCGATGTTGTTTGGCCAATGGGACACAGTGTCCAGTTCATCAAACTTGATTTTGCTAAAGGTTTGCTCGCATGCTTAATGAGCCAGTTTCATGAATACACCTCATTTGTTTTATAGTCTTCCCTTTGAATCTAGTGGTTGTGGCAGAGACATTGATGGATTTTCCCTGGTGTTCTTATGTGGCACTGTTACAGTCCGAGTCTCTCAGTGGTACGGGAAAGCAGTGATGGCAACTGCTTTGTACGCTGGTTGACTTGCAGTGGTCTTTGTTATCAAACACCTGCTCCTGTTGTAGTTTATAGAAGGCTGAGCTGGAACAGCTGATTGAGAGTCATATACTCTTGCCAACGGTAGATCTTCAACAGAAGTGACTGTCAAGGTATGGCAGATGCTTGACATATTCCAGAATGTTACTTTCAACATCCATGGGAGGTGGAATATTTGGAAGATCAGTTGTGGGATGGAGTGAGTTTGGTTTGGCAACAATAAAGGACAAGCTGAGTTCTTTGTTTGAAGAACTGAGCAGATTGAGAATGCATGTGAATGGAATGCAGAATGGCTGACACAGCTGTCACCTGCAAATTTTATATCATGTATGTCGAGAGTGGTTAGTTTAGTTTTGGCACAACAATTGATAATTGTATTAAATATTGCCTGAATGGAAAACTCCAAGTCCACAGGGTACTTGATATTTGGGTAAATTATAAATAATATGGGGTTAACCCTCAGCCTTGCTTAGCTCCAGTCTGGTGTCTCTTTCTGATCTCCCACTGTGCTCAGTTGCAGACATATTATGAAGCAATTGCAGGATTATGATAGGGATTTCTTGGACATCCAGATTGTTGAGGCATAATTCACAGAACTTTGTTTTATAAAAAGTCAAATATTTTGGTCAAGTTATTTTTTTTTATTCATTTGTGAGATATGAGCATCATTAGCTGGCCAGCATTTATCGCCCATCCCTAGTTGCCCTTGAGAAGCTGATGATGAGTTGCCTTCTTGAACCGCTGCAGTCCACCTGCTGCAGGTTGAATCACAATGTCATTAGGGAGGGAATTCCAGGATTTTCACCCAGTGATAGTGAAGGAATGGTGATATATTTCCAAGTCAGGATGGTGAGTGGCTGAAGGTGGTGGTATTCCAATGTATCTGCTGCCTTTGTCCTTCAAGATGGAAGTGGTCATGGGTTTGGAAGATGCTGTCTAAGGATCTTTGGTGAATTTCTGCAGTGCACCTTGTAGACAGTACACTACTGAGCATCGGTGGTGGAGGGAGTGGATGCTTGTGGATGCAGTGCCAATCAAGCGGGCTGCTTTGTCCTGGATAGTGTCAAGCTTCTTGAGTGTTGTTGAGGTTGCACTCATCCAGGCAAGTGGGGAGTATTCCATCACACTCCTGACTTGTATCATAGAATCCCTACAGTGTGGAAGCAGGCCATTTGGCCCATCGAGTCCACATTGACCCTCCGAAGAGTGTCCCACTCAGACCCACCCCATTCCCACCCTAAACATTGTGGGCAATTTAGCATAGCCAATCCACCTAATCTACACATCTTTGGACTGTGGGAACGAACCGGAGCACCTGGAGGAAACCCATGCAGACACAGGGAGAATGTGCACACTCCACATTGGCAGTCACACAAGACTGGAATTGAACCCGGTTTCCTGGCACCGTAAGGCAGCAGTACTAACCACTAAGCCATCATGCTGCTCTGTAGATGGTGGACAGGTTTTGGGGAGTCAGGAGGTGAATCACTCGCCATTGTATTCCTAGCCTCTGACCTGCTCTTGAAGCCACTGTATTTGTGTGGTGAGTCCAGTCGAGTTTCTCGTCAATGATAACCCCTAGGATGTTGATAGTGGGGGATTCAGTGATGGTAACACCATTGAACATCAAGGGGCAGTGGTTGGATTGTCTCTTATTGGTGACGGTCATAGCCTGGCATTTGTGTGACACAAATGTTACTTGCAACTTGTCAGCCCAAGCCTGGATATTGTCCAGATCTTGTTGCATTTGAACATGGACTGTTTCAGTATCTGAGGAGTCTGGAATAGTACTGAACGTTGTGCAATTATCAGCGAACATCCCCATTTCAGACCTCATTGATGAAGCAGCTGAAGATGGTTGGGCCTAGGACACTACCCTGAGAAACTCCTGCAGACATGTCCTGGAGCTGAAATGACTGACCTCCAACAACCACAACCATCTTCCTATGTGTCAGGTATGATTCCAACCACCGGAGAGTTTGCCCCCGATACTGATTGATTCCAGTTTTGCTGGGGCTCCTTGGTGCCACACTCAGTTGAATGCACCCTTTATGTCGAGGGATGTCACTCTCATCTCACCTCTGGAATTCAGCTCTTTTATCCGTATTTGAACCAAGGCTGTAATGAGGTCAGGAGCTGAGTGGCCCCGGTGGAACCCAAACTGGGCATCACTGAATGCAATGAAGAGTATCAGTTGCTTTTCTCATGATTTGTCTTGGATTTATTCTGGCAACAAGACCAATTTGGAAGTTCTTCTCGAAACTTCTGACCCTGGGAAGATTTCCTCAGCCATAGGAAGTAGGCAATTAAGGAAAATGCCTGTCAGGACTTTTCTTGCCAGGAACAAAAGGGCAAAGTACCTTGATAATTTCCACAACATTACAACTGGGCTAGTGGGAAGTGGTGGTGCGAGGATGGGTTTGTGTGTGTGTGTGTGTTATGGGGTGTGGTGTGGATGTGAGTGGGGAATTACTCTAATTCCTCTCTTCCTCCCTGCTCTTTAGTTTAAGTGCTTTGAGTTGATGTGAGCTAAAGCCCACCATCTTTGAAAACCTCAGCTGGAAGGCTATCAGGGTCACAGGAGTTCTTGTTCTTCTTCCATTCGATTCTTTGTTACAGCTCATCCATTGTTGGAGATTCACCCCTGAATTCTACCACACACCATTGCCACTCTGAAATCACTGCTGAGCAGTTGTAGAAAGATTTCTCCCAGCATTGCTGGATACCATTGGAAGCCTTATGAAGAGAAACACCATACTGTGAACAAAGGGAATTTTGTCCATTATACCATGGTCTATAGATGGCCCTAGTAGCTTCAAAAAATGCTTTGCATATTATGATCGTTGGCATTGTTTGGATCTTTCATGTTTACTGTTCCTACCACGTACCTTTTTATATTCCAGACTTGTCTTTGTACATTAGTGTTGGAATGCTGCTTTCTTTATTTAATCACCTTTGATTGTTCAGCCCAGCAGTGAAAATGCTAATACCTGTTTTTCAAAGTCATATAGTACAGCATTGTTTTCATTGAACCTCTCCTGGTGACAATGATTCTCGAACCCTACGGTCTACAGGATCCAAAGTCCCCAGAAGGATGACCTTTTCCATTGGGGTGGCAGTGGGAACTTTATCATAGTTAAAACAGAATATTTATCTTACGCTGTCATTGTGTTTGAGGTGTGGGGCGTCAGCCCTGTTTATTGTCAGTGAGCTGGAGATAAGTCTTTCATTTGGTTTGGTTCCCCAGCCAGGAGAAATGTGGGACAGTTCCTTTTTAGGGCATCTCTCCAAGCCCACGCCCCGTTTGGAATGAGCAGATGCTATCCTGAAAGGAATTACTCAGTCAGAGATGTTGCTACCCGAAGATACCACTGTGCTATCAAAGATGTCAAATAGCCTTCATACGATGTCCTGATCAATCAGTCAACGTGCCTGGTTTGAAATCAAAACAAAGCTGGGCAGTTAACTATCAACCATTAACTCTCGCATTCTCTGTGGCAACACCTCTACCAATCAGAGTCTACTTGCCAATCATCCAAAATTCTTCTCCTGTACAATATATGTGTTGGTTTTCCTCTTTGATTGGTATTCTTGCATATTGTCCTTGATAAGTGCAAGATGAGAACATTCAATAAAATATCTTTTCTCAGGAGTACTCAAGCTTGCAGAGTTTTGCTTAGAGGCTCACAGCCATATCATGGTCACTAGTGCTTCATTGCCACAGGACTCTGTAAATGGGCACTAGTGGAAACCTGTGTGTGACTTTGCATAATGCTGGACCCTGGAGTGCAATCATAGTTGTTATGATTCTCACTAATGTTATTGCTGGAATAGTCTGATTCCAGACTGAATCTAACTTGATAAATTTTTATTTTGTTTACTCACTTGGTCTGTCACTGAAACATAAGTATGCAATGAAAAACAATTTATTATTGCAAAATAAATAAAGATAAATAGAATAAATTGAGCTATTTATGTACAATACATTTTGAAAGGTTTCAAAATACACAGTAAAATAGAATCCCATTTGTTATAACATCACCCTTTACAGTACACTTTATCAGACAGAATCCCTTCCCTATCTCATTCAATTCTCAGCCTTGAGAGTTGGATAATTTGTTCCTTGAGCATTCATCTGAGTATAGACTTTCTCAACTTGAAGTAACCTCTTCAGAATTCCAACCAAACACCTTCTGAGATGCAACTTTCAACCTAAATTCCTTATGCCAAGGTAGCCTATGTCTTAACAGTTCTAAACAATCTTCTTTCTTCAGGGGAAGCTGTTTTACACATCTAACTAACACCAGGACTTTTGCAACTGAAACCAAAAGGCTATGAGCATGAAAAAGCAATTCTGGATCCTTCTAACTGGGAGCAGCCCATAGCATTTTGCTGTTTACTCTGTCTGGTCATAAAATACATCCAATGCAAATAAAACCTCATACACTCTTGTACAAGCCCTTTTTCAAAGTAAAAACACATAGATCCAGAAATAGTGACAAGTTATTGATTAAACCCCTTTATACACACAGTCTCCCAAACCAGGCATTGTACACGGTCTGGTGTCTCATCTAGAAGATCTCGGTCAGGTCATAGAGTCATCGAGATGTATAACACTGAAACAGACCCTTTCGACCAACTCGTCCATGTCAACTAGATATCCTAAATTAATCTAGTCCTGTTTGCAGCATTTGGCCCATATTGCTCTAAACCCTTCCTATTCATATACCCATCCAGATGCCCCACCACCTTCTCTGGCAGCTTTCCAAATATGCACCACCTCTGCGTAAAAAAGTTGCCCCTTAGTCCAGTTTAAATCTTTCCACTTCACCTTAAATCTATACCCTTTAGTTTTGGAGTCTCCTACCTGTGAAAAGGACCTTAGCCATTCACCCTGTCCATGCCCCTCATGATTTTATAAACCTTTGAGGTCACCCTTAGCTGGTCCGATGCTCCAGGGAAAATAGTCCCAGCCTATTCAACCTCTCCCAATAGCTCAAACCCTGCAACCCTGGCAACATTCTCGTAAATCTTTTATGAACCTTTCAAGTTTAATGACATATTTAGTATAGCAGGCACTCCAGAACTGAACGCATTTTTTCAAAAGTGGCCTCACCAATGTCCTGTACAGCAGCAACATGACATCCCAACTCCTATACTCAATGCACTGAATAAAGGCAAGCATACCAAACGCCTTTTTCACTACCTCATCTACCTGCGACTCCACCTTCAAGGAACTATGAACCTGCACCCCAAGGTCTCTTTGTTTGGCAACACTCCCCAGTGCCCTACCATTAAGTGTATAAGTCCTGCCCTGATTTGCCTTTCCAAAATGCAGCACCTCACATTTATCCAAATTAAACTCTATCTGCCACTCTTCAGCCTGTCTGATCAAGATCCCATTGTACTCTGAGATAACCTTTTTCACTGTCCACTACACTATCTGCAAACTTACTAATCATTCCTCCTATATTCACATCCAAATCATTTATATAAATGACAAAAAGCAGTAGAACCAGCACCAATCCTTCCAGCATACCGCTGGTCACTGGTGTTTCCTGCCTCTGCACTACATGGAGTGGACTATTGTCAGTCCATTGGCTCTGTAGCAACAAATCTGGGAGTGGTAGGATTAATGTAATCATAAGGATCTGGGCCTGTGTCGTCTGGTTATGTCGGTCAAGGGGATTGACTATGGTCAATCTGTCACGCCCATCCACAGAAAGTAAAGAGCGGGTACAGGATTGCAGATGTGGCCATAGCCACAGCACTGACCCTCGGTAATTTAGTCTTTGGGACTGAGGTCTCCAACTCTGGGCAAGAATACAGTGAAACTATGAAGCAGGAGTTCCAAGGAGAAGATACTGTAAAGCATGGATGGCAAGGATGTAACAGGGGAGAGGGTGTTTTGTCCAGTCAGAAGCAACCTGCCTTCAAGGGCATATGCTGGCATCAATCATGGGAGCCTCATATGCCAGGGTCTGGGTGGGAAGGGTAAGTAGTTATAGGCACATATAGATGGGTTAGGCAGGAACTTGAGGAAATGTGAATCCTGTGGGGTTGACACAATGAGCTAGTAGGCAGTACTGCTACTAGGGACATGGATTTGAGGCCAGAAGCCACTGAAAGAGGAGCACTCGCGATTGCCATCCATCAGGCTAGAAGTCAAAAGTGAGGAACGTAAAGAAAATGGCTACATGTAGCTCAGAGTGGACAGGCTAAATGATTTGACCAGTGAGGGAGAGGGCTGCAGCAGCAAATGCTCGTAAGGCTTTTGAAGGGTCCATGATGGTACAACACACAGGCACACATGCTGTCTGCTCCCTGGCCATCCCACAGCACTGATCATTTCTGTAGGTAGTGCCTTTCTGACACAGCCACTGCTGGAGAACACTTTGGCAGCTTACTCACACAGAAGGAGCCAAGTATGAGGAATGTTGCACCAGGAGGCCCGAAAGTGTGAGCACCCAACGCCAGCTTGCAATGCCTTGCTGCCCCTGCTTTCAGATGGTGCTGTCAGCTGTCAGTGCAGACCTCCATCCATTGAGCATCACATTTGGCCATGAACTGCTGCTGATTCCTGAGAAAATATGTTGAGCACTTATACAGAGAGTCTCAAACAGATGCATGAAAATCTGTGCCATTACATAAATGTACACGTCTACTAACAAAAAACATTCTTCACTCGTGTCACCAAAGTGTCCTCATTAAGTTGCCTCCTTTCTGTCCCTCCCATTACATCTCAGTACAGTCCCTGATTCCACAGCTAGGTGGACGCAGACTGGGAGCCTGCTCTGATGTGGAGGTGAGGTGGGGTGCACCAAGGAAGAGCTTGTGTCTAGGCTGGCCAGACATACCAAGCATCTTTCTACCAGAGGCAAGTTGACCCTCCTTGGTTTCGATTCAAAGGGTTATATGGGGGGTGTGGGGGGAGCTGGAAGAATGAAGTTAGAGGCCCAGGCCAGCTCTACATTGTCCTGTGGAGGGTTCTGTGTATGGTTCCTCCTGTGCCTTGGTGCAATCTGGCATCACCATGCGTCCTTGTGAAAAAGGACAGTTGGAGTTCTCCCCAGGTTTCCCCATTCCCTGTTCACCTCAGGACCAATGGTTGGGGCAATGGCTTGCAGGTTTGTGCACACCTCCAGCAGCCCTTGAGTGTGCTGGGCCTGGATCTCCAGGCCTGTCACCAACCTGTCCGTGGAGAAGCCAGACTGTTGTACGATTCATTGCCCAGCTGCAACTTCTGGGCAGTGAGGACCATTGAATCCTATCTACTGTCTGCTGCTTCTGTCCCTCCTTGTCATTTGGGTGAAGTCCCTGATTGCCAATACCACAGAGTCCTCATCTGCCTGGGGCTGAGCAGGTGCCTGGTACAATAATTTTCTGGGGGATCTTTTCCTCAGTATTTAGAAATGCATGACAATTTTGAAGCTTTCAGTCTTTTTTTTTGTTCCAATATCATGTTGGATATATCCACAGTTACAAACTGACATAACTACTTGTTTCCATGTTATGTTTTTATACGCAGTGCTTTCAGGCTTTGGCAACAGTGTCAGATTTGTTGAAACGATTAGTCAGCTTTTATTTTTCAGTTGACGTTCATGCTTTTGTTTGCTTCATTGATGGAGCCAATGGAAATATCTGTCTAGATATTGAAACTGTCATAACAATGTTGATAGGATACTGACAGACAAACACTTCACCTCCAAAAAGAAACAGTATTTGATCACCATCAGTCAACTCTAGTTGTATGTGATAGCTGATCTAGAGATTAAAACATGTACTGTATTTGTCAATCCAAGATATAAAATAAAAACAGACTTGCGTATTAGTAGTATTTTCTGTCAATACCTGAAAAGGTAGGTCAATATTTCAAGTTGGATCTTCCTGTGAGAACTGGAAACTGGAAGATTAGAACAAAGTAAACAGATGGTAGAGGAAATGCCCAGAAATCAAAAGTAAAAGAGAAAAATTAACAGCATTTCACAACTTCAGTTGTCTTTGGGAGGCTTTGTTTGTATCCTTCTATACTGAAGGACTTATTATTTTCTGTTTTGATTACTCTTGAAAAAATTGCACTTCCTTCTTCCAACCAGATATATCTCAGCATGTTATCTTGCCAGCTAATGAAAGGCTCTTTATGTTGGATTTCTTTGCTGTATCACTGGGGATCTGGGTTGAAAAATATTGCATGGAGCAGCACCGTCACCTTGATCCAATTCAATTACATCCAATCTGCATGATGTGTAATTTATATAGCCTGGAAGATACTATATACTCCACATATTCAAAGGAGGTGTAACCTCACAAGATTCTTTTTTATTCAAGTGGGCTTGTAGTAATTGTAATGAGGTCAGCCAAGTGGGCCTCATAGAATACGAGATACCTTATTGAGGCTGTTAACCTTGTTCAATCAGGGAACCCTGGCTGACAGATATAAACAGGAGTGTCAGAGTTTCTGTTCACCCTGAGAGCTGGCTCGGAGGAAACCAGACCAGTGTCAAAAACCATGCATGTAAATAAAAGGTGAGTTAGTGACAGGATACTGGTCTCTGTGGAGTTATTTCTGTGCTGTTCCCAACTTTTGACTTCATTTTTAGCCCACATCCCTGACATTCAAAAATAAGAGGATGATGACAGACTACAGGACATTTTTCTTATTTCTAAGTCCAAAGCCCTTTGTCCAAGGTATGTAGTACTTGGGTACAGAGTCACTCTGGCCAGTTGCTCATCTTCCATGGCCTCGTCAATGCCCTGGTAGCAATAGAGGGGAACCATATAGTGTGTAGCTTGCAACATCATATATAATCGAAAACAGTGATTTTACTTTACAATGGACTTTTTCTAGTTCGATTGGAGTCGGAGTATTAATTTCATTGGTGACACCCTGCTAGGGCTTCATCTTGTGGTATTGATTTCTGGCTAGAGCCACTGCAGTTCCCTCTGTAACCCCTTAAGATCTAACTAAATTGTTTCATTATGTTAATTTTTTTAACTCATTGATAAGTTGTATATTTCTTCCTTCTTGCAAAAACATGCAAATTATTGATAGGCTTATGGTTACACAATCATGTCAATGTGAGTAACTGGATCAGTTAAAGGGAATTGCAGAAATTGTATTTGTGAGATGAATAAATGCGCAGCAGATTTTATGCCAATGTTTGAGTAAGCATCTGAGTTACAGCATTATTCCTCATTTTAAATGGGTGGTCATAACATTCCATCTCTACTGAAGCTGTGTTTAAACTTTTTTCAGTGGGTAAATTGTCTTGTTTGCTTGCTAGAATTAAGTTTTCTAAACATTGGAACATAATCAATGTCTCATTCGGCAGAGTGTGTATTCATTTTAAGGTTTGTTTCAGGTAAAGTTATCAAGCTCTTTATAAATACCGATTCCTGCTGTTGACTCGAAGTGCATTAGGGGAGCAGTTGCACATTGCATTTGACCCATGTTATGGCATTCGGCATGTGAACAACAGTTAAGAACTGCACAGTACTGTTAGTCTGTGTCAAGCCAACTTCTTGATTGTAATGTAGCAGCTTGCAATAAAACTAACATTGTATATGCACGAAATGCTCCCCCTAGTGTCATGGGTCAAATAATTACAGCCCTCCGTAAAACCTCTGCAATTAAATTTAACAAAATATCCCCACAATGACCAACTTTTCTAAAAGAACTTCTCAAAATTATTTTACAAAGAGCTTGTAGAAATTGTTATATACAATAATTTTAGTTCAGTCTCAAGTAAATATCTCCAGTATAATAAAATTGCAGCCTGAAGTTTCACAGTTTAAGTTACATAGACATGTATTAGTCTTAACTTACAGCAGAATATACTGCGATGGAACAGTGACTTCTCAAAATTATGAAAACGCACAGTATACCTACCTCTATAATATCGTGTTAAACATGTATTAAATACAAAATACACTTGAGACTGCCTTCTCCAACACATCCCTCAACATCATTTCATAGGATTACAAAACAGTGCCTGAGGAAGGAATATTGATCATAGCCTATTTTTGGTGTGTACTACCCTTGACAGCATGTCATTTAGCATCTCATCTCTTTTTATTGACACAAAGTTCTGATCAATACCTCTGTAGATAAATTCTAAAAAGCGTTTGAGCTTTTTCACACTTGATGAAATGTTTTCAAATCACGGACAACCAGAATAAATTTTTATCCTGTTTGACATGATTTCAGTTTGGTTAATTTATACCAAATGTCTGGTAAGTGTCTTCTGAATTACAACTTGAATCTATTGTATTCTGACCAAAATAAATGATAAGCCTCTTTCTAATTTAGATGGAAAAATCTAATTTATTTGTGGTTTCATTTGTCATTTTTATATCTATGCAATTTAACCATGAACTTTATTTCTAGATTGTGAATACATACTTTTTGTTCTGTTTATATAGACTGATATCTCAACAGGAGAAAATTGATTGTATTTCCCTTTTGTAAAAATTGAGCTGCCATTTTGGCATAGTGCTTTATGTTAGGACATTGTTCATTAGTTCACAGAATGCATATTGTAGCGGCGATCAAGAACATTGGAATTTGTGAGGTTTTTTAAAATTATTTTTGTTCTGTGTATAATAGCTTGGTAGAATAGCACAGATTTGGAATCTATTTACACAATATTTGAAAATAGGAGATAAACTTGGCTAAACTTCTTTAAAAACATTATATATTTTATGTAGTCTTGGGATGTCAGCATCTCTGGCAAGGCCAGAATTTATTGCTTAACCCCAAATGCCCCTTCCAAGGCAATGCTGAGCCACTTCTTGAACTACTACAGTCTGTGGTGTAGGTACCAACACTGAATAGAGAGAGAATCGAAGGAATTAGAAGTCAGGGTGGCGTTTTACCTGGGTAACTTGAATGTGGTGGCCATTTGGAAGGTGCTATCACGTGAATATGGCAATAAAATGAAATGTTGAAGCAATTTTGCTATTATGATACCAGGGAGGGGATTTTTTTTATTGAGGAATGATTATGGAAAATTGAGTTATTTTTGCTCAAATTAAAGGTTAAGTGGAGATCTGGTGTTTAAAATGATGTATGACTAAACTAAAGTCAATATAGTAAAAACTAAGCTACCAATTAATGAGTTGCTAACTAGGGCATAAATATTTTAACATCCTTGTTTAAAGAGCAAAGGGGATGATGAAGCGGACTCTTTATTAAGCAGAAGATTGTTATTCTATTGAATATTCTGCCAGACACGATGGAAGCAAATCCATAATTTTATTAAAATGGAAAGCAAATAAATAAATGAAAAAAAATTAAATTTATTATGCATTGGAAAGAAAAGAAACTCGGTGCGTAGCTAGTCTGCAGTGAGCAACTTGCATCCTAACTCCCTAAGCCTGTCTGCCAACTACAAGTCACAAATCAGGAGTCTGATGGAATACTCTCCACTTCTCCAGATGAGTATAGCTCCAACAACACTCAAGTAGCACAACGTCACCTAGGAATGACACTATAGCCTGCTTCATTTGACATCTTAGTGAGAACCTGAAACATTCATTTGCTCCATCACTAGGACACTGTAGTAGCAGTGTAGATATTTTTAATAAATGTATTCAGATATGTTATGACATACCTCTGGAGCAGGTTGGACTTGAATCCAAGCCAGAAGTATGGACACTACCACTGTGCCACAAGGCCCTCGTGGTAGCGATGCCAACCATGAGAAGCAATTCGCCATGACTTTTTTGACAGTACCTTCCCAACCCACCATCTTCACCACTTGGAAGGATAAGGGCAGCAGACGCATGGCAAAAACACTGCCTGCAAGTACCCTTCCAAGCCTCTCACCATCCTGATTTTGAACCACATTGTTGCTGGGTTTCTATCGTAGAACTGTCCCAACTCTTAACAGCACTGTGGGAGTACCTTCACCAAGCAGACTCCATTGGCTCAAAAAGGTGGCTTACTATCACCTTCTCCAGGACAATTATGTATTGGCAAGAAATGCTGACCTTGGAGTGACGCCTGCATACCACGAAAGAATAATAATTAAAAAGAGGGATAGTGAAACACAGTCACAGAATGTCATGCGTGATTTAGTTAAAAATGTCTCAGTACTAATCAAAGTATCAAGCAGAATTCTCTGTGCTATGGGTGGATTTGAACAGTGATGAGCACGAATGTGGGAGGTAACAACATATTCCAGAACCTTCATAAGCACTGGAACTTGGAGATGAATGAGAGTTACTGAGGACGGAAGATTGTTGCAGGTAGGGGAATAAT
The DNA here is from genome assembly GCF_021869965.1 of Rhincodon typus. NCBI lineage: Eukaryota > Metazoa > Chordata > Chondrichthyes > Orectolobiformes > Rhincodontidae > Rhincodon > Rhincodon typus. The sequence continues at coordinate 60,436,516 of NC_063341.1, read as the reverse complement.
GCCTGAGGAAAAGCTACTATTTACAATATTGGCTGAAATGAAGGGATTGATAATGGGCAGGCAGGTTTTTTTTATGAAATGTTTAATATAAATGAGGTTAGAGAATGAGATGGTTGGAGTTGTGACTGAGATGAGTCTGCAAGAGGCAGCATGGTCTTGGTGGAAAGAGGGCAAGGAATCTAAAGAAAAAAGGTTGTGGTGTATTGGTAAAATTTCTAGATGGTCTACAGGAGGCAAGCAGCTACTAAATCAAAGAATTATTCAAATGTAAATATTACGTAAATAAAATCATGATACAGGTGAAAGTATTTTTTTGTCTTGCTACAAGGATGTCACATCAGAAAATAATGTTCACTTAATGGTTGTGCAGGCTACTGTGAAATTGTTGTTTTATTCTGAAGTAATTTTGCTTTGTGCTCTTAGTCAACCCACTCAAGGCTATTTGAATTGCTCCGTTTTTTTCTGAAAGTAACTACTTTGTAGTTGAATGGATATCAGCATGATAAGCATAACTAAAGTAAAACTTGTAAAGCCAGACAGTTCCTATGTGTGATGCGACGGATGTAAAGAAGAGCATTTTTATGTTTTGCTGAGCCCTTAAACGCATTTGTGCACGATGATTACTAACTCATCTTTTGAAAAGGAATGCCTATGAAAACACATTTTGGGATTGGACATGAAAAACAGCACTGCAACAAGCAGGAATTGTAACTCTTTGTTTGACATAGTTTGATATCTGGTGAAGTTTCCATGCAAGGGCCTATGCTGTTACATTGTTATATAAATGACTGGCAAAAATGTTGTATTCAATCCAAATCCTGTTTTGAGCTAGATAACATAATTGTTTTCTGTACTACACATCACTAAAGATCATTGAACAAAAACAAATACACCAAGGATATAGCTAAATTCTGAAGTGGTTTAATGGGAAGAATCTGATGCCGTGCCTAAGCAAATGATAAGTTTTCATTTATCTCAGTTATATAAGGTTGATTTTTTTTTTAATTGCCCTTTCTGCTACATCAATGGGCTGCAATTCTTAGCTGCATTATTGCAAGCAAGTGCCAATAATTCCTTTTAATTATCCTGTTTAGACACATTTTCAAGCCAGGTGGGACTTGGACCTGGACCTTGAGACCTAGAGATAGGGACTAGCACTTTGTCACTAGACCCTTAATCAAGAAAGCATATGTTTTCCTGCAAGGAGAGAAGAAATAATTGATGGCTGCTTCAATGCCATTACATCTTACTGGTATGGAAACAACTGAAGGTAGGTCATCTACCTAGCCTTTGGTCAGTGGTAAGCACTTGTGTTATGCTACAAAAACAGATGTTGCTGGAAAAAGGTGCAAGTCTGGCATCATCTGTGAAGGAAAATCAGAGTTAATGTTTCAGGTCCAGTGACCCTTCCTCAGGACTTGTGTTATGCTGTTGGGTTATTTGTTTTATAAACTATTTTCTTGGCTTGTGGACATAACCAGCAAGGTTGTCTGCTGTTAATTCTGAGAAAGTAATGGTGAACATCATTTTCCAGCAAGTTTGTGCAACATATTTCTGGTTTGTTAACACATTTTTTGATATGATTTATTATTGTCACATGTATCTGGGTACAGTGAAAAGTTTTGTTTTGCATGCAGTACAGGCAGATCATACCATACAAAGTGCATAGGGGGTAATAGAACAGAGTGAGGAACACTATGTTACAGCTGCAGAGCAAGCGCACAGACAGTGAGATCAATATTAAATTTAAAATTTGAGAGGTCCATTCAGAAGTCTAACAACAGCAGGGAAGAAGCTGTTCTTGAATCTGTTGGTTCGTGTGTTTAAGCTTTTGAATTTTAAGCTTCAGAATTGAATATATAATGGGCTGGAAGATTGCCTTAAATTATAAGTTATTAGTGAAACAGTTATGCTTTTATGACAATGCAGTTGCTTTTCCTGATGGTGAACAGTCATATGGGAAGATTGAAAGCTTTGGTTTACTGATCTCGTACTGCCATATCAAAGATTGATTTTTTCCATTATTTCATGGAAGTTGTATCATAGCTGCAAGTTTTTATGTATATATTTTCTAGCCCATCTCCTCTGGCATGATTAATATTAATTACTAGATATGTTGTTTTGGTGTGTTTGTTACTGCATATCTATTCTTTCTGATTTTCATTCACACTGAGTAAACTAGCTAAAGAGTCCAAACGCTTATTTAGTGTATTACTGAAATAAAAATGGAGAGTCATGGTTTTCCAAAATTCTTAATACTGAATTTTATATGTATTTCTTTTAATTCTAAAGATATACTTTCTCCGCCCCTGTGCCCTATAGTTGATTTAATTGTGTTACCTGAAGCAAAATGTAAATTTTACATTGTGTTTTTTCTAATATCTGAGCTTACAGAAAACAAGCATTCACTTATTAACGACCCTGTACAGTTTGTACTAGGCTTACCTTAAGTATTTATAAAGAACTCTTGCTGTTACTACACTTCAGTCATGACTTGTAAGGAGCTTGGACTTGCAGTGTAACTCTCCAAGGGAGTCCCAGGTCATGAATTGAAGGGTGGGGATGAGTTGATACCTAGGATGTCAGATTTGAAGCCTGCCACAATACTAAAGTATGATTTGTAACTGAGGTCACAAGAGCCTGCCTAAAATTTCAATTTAGAATTACTTGTTTAGGGTTATACTTGCCTTACATGTTGGCATGGAAAGAAGGAAGCAATATGGGACATGCTGGCAGGAAGATGCACAGGAGTTTAAGGCATGCCCATCCATTTCAAAATAGCAACCTACACTACACTGACACTGGTGGTTCACATCATATATTTGCCCTATAGGTCAACCACCAGCCATTGAAAGGATTTTTCAAGGGTGACTTGTACTCCTTCTTTGGCTGTAAAAGTGTGTGACAGCCAGTGGTCATGAAACGTATTATAGAAAGATAGTTTTATTCGCCGTTTTATTCGTACTTAATTCTTGTAAACTGCATCATGGAACTTATCTGACCTCTCAATAATTTTCCCAGAACTTGTTGCTGCAACAGTTTCTGTCTTTGCTGCAGTGTTGTATGTTACTTCAGTAAACTAAACTTTAATCTAATCAAGAGAAGTACTTTATCCCAATATTGTATACTTGGTATTCTTTTGCTCTATAATCAACTGTCTGAAATATCAATGTTACGTGAAAGGAGGTCAGATCTGATATAAAGAAACATTAGATTTATTGTTCTGAACAAGAGCCTTATTTGATTCAAAACGTTAAACCTGCTTCTGTCTTCACAGACACTGGTAGACCTGATGAATATTTCCTGCAATCGAAAATTTAATTTCAGATTTCCAGCATCTGCAGTATTTTTCTTTTATTCATATTTACAGACCCCCTGTATACCTTAAAACAAGCAACTGATAGTTCTATTATCTCTCACCTAGATTTGAATGGGACTAGCTCCAATTTACTATGATTTCAAAGCTTTTCCCTGCTGTTCCTGATTACAAATTCCCAAATTTGAAAACATCTAGTTACTTGTAGCTTGAGGGTTGCTAGAACCAAGGCAAACTCTGATTGCTAAACTATGAGAACAATTCTGCCAATCTATGGTATAATAAGCATTATGTACTTGGTTGTGAAAGGTTAGTGTGTCCTGTACAATCTCCTGTGTCTTCTCAAAGAAACACTTTTTTAAAAGTGTGCCATTTTGATGAATTTTTAAAACTAACACGATTCTTTATATTTTGCCAATCTGATTATTCCTATTACAGTCTATTCTCCCAATTATTATAAACATTTCTTGTCCAAAGAATATAACCCAAAATTTCAGTTAATCAGCACAAAACTAGGAAATTTGTGCATAAAATAACTGCAGTTCTAAGGCTTTTGAATGAACAGCTTTGAAATAAGGACATTGACAATATCAATATTTCTAAAAATATTCTGTAAGGTGTTGATCTTTTCAACTTCTTTGAGACAGCAGATACATATAATTTGCAGAAACCTGATTATGTCATGGCCCATGAGACGACAGATCTTGTTCAGTTATTTGGATATGGATCAGTTGCTTTATAATCATGAGTTATGATCCTAAGATTTTCCAGTCTCAACACTTTCACTGAAGTATCTCTGCAGCAATAACCATGTAATTTGCTTGAAACTTTTCTGCTCGTTCTTTAGCTGACTGTTGCATTTATTTCCCTTCAAGTCTCTCCTTATTTGTTTCTCCCTCCTGTCAAATCCATCCTTTTTTTTTACAGAGAATTTCCATTTTTAACTTGCATTTATATCGATCTACTCAGTGCCCACCCAGCACTGTTTTCAAGTGATACATGATGTTGTCTTTCAAGCATTTAACCTGTGGTATTCAAAAGGCCAGACAAACATGTTTAGTCAGAGTTTTATTTCTACTCTTACTCCACAGTTCCAACAATGCAACTTACCTGCTCCCTACCTCCAGTCAAATGCTCACCCAATGATTGTAGAGTCATACAGCATGGAAACAAACACTTGAATCCAACTATTCCACTCCAACCCTGTTCCCAAACCAAAGAAATCCGACTTGCCTGCGTTTGGCCCATATCCCTCCAAACCTTTCCTATTCATATACTTATCCAAATGTCTTTTCAATGTTGTAGCTGTACCTGCACCCACCTCTTTCTATGGTGGTTCATTCCACACATGAACCACTGTGTAAAAAAAAAATTGCCCGTCATGTCCCTCTTTAAATTTCTCCTCTCACCTTAAAAAAATGCCCCCTGGTTTTGAACTCCCCCACCCTAGGGAGAAGACTTTTGCTATTCACCTTATCTATGCCCCTCATGATTTTATAAACCTCTTTAAGGTCACACCGCAACCTCCTACGCTCCAGTGAAAAAAGTCCTAACCTATCCAGTCTATCTTTATAACTCAAGCCTTCCATTCCTGGCATCATCCTGGTAAGTCTTTTCTGAACCCTCTCCAATTTAATAATATCCTTCCTATAACAGGGTGTGACCAGAACTGCACATAGTACTACAGAAGAAGCCTCACCAATATGCCGTACAACTTAACATGACATGCCCACTCCTATACTAAGAGGTCTGAGCAAGGAAGGCAAGCGTGCTTAACCACCCTGTCTACATATGAAGCAAATTTCAAAGAATTATGCACCTGAACCCCTAGGTCTCTCTGTTCTACAATATTACCCAGGGCCCTACCATTAATTGTATAAGTCCTGCACTTGTTTGTTTCACCAAAATGCAATACCTCATATTTATCCAAATTAAACTGCATCTGCTACTCCTCAGCCCATTGACCCAATCGATCATGATCTCTTTGTAATCTTAGGTAATCTTCTTTAATGGATCCTTTAATATGCAATCATTGCTTGTTCTCTATTCTATTTGGTCTTGGGCATCCCTGTACTAGATTATTAAAAATCTTGGCACCAGCAATATCAAGCTGCCAATATCCGAATGCATGCAACATATGGGGCCCTCTTGTGGCACAGTGGTAGCATCCCTACCCTTGAACTGGGAGGTGCAGGTCAAAGTCCCACCTGCTCCAGAGGTGTGTAATAACATCTCCGAACAGGTTGATTTGTGGGGAAAAAAAATAGAAGGTTTACAAATGGTAACAGAATATAACTAACATTGTTGTTTAAAATCACGGTACCAGGATTTGTGTTATGAATCAAACACACGTTAAAGTAGCAGTGGGTTACAGGAAATGGATTACATTGCTGAAAATAACTCCTTTGTGCTTGTAGTGTGAAAGAATTATAAATTCACCAGTATTCAACTTTCAATAGTCTATTAATTGCTGGTGCCTGTCCTCCATGCCAATGTAGATTTTGTTCAACTTTCTGAATCTGTTGTAATTTCAAAAGGGCTGCTGGGATATCTTTATAAAATGTGACTGAAAAATTGAATGTAGTCTAATCAGGTGTAAAATGCACTCTCTCTATACTCTTACACTGATATTGAACAGAATAAATGAGGAACTCTTTCTGGCATTTCTAATTTATATTGTAGTAATTGCTTTATTCCAAACTAATGTACTTCTTGTCTTGACAGATGAGTTAATTTCAGTCAGATTTTCTGAAGAAGTTATCTTCTTGGAGAAAGATTGTCATAAACTGAAATGATGTTTAATATTTGGTTTTGAGGGAACAAAAGTAGTTCCATGCATGTAACAGCAGGAGAAGGTGTCCTTGTAATCTTTTCAGTAGCAAAGCTATAACCTCAACTGTGGATGGATACCCAGAAAGATTATTCGCCAGGAATTCTGAAACGAATACCTCAGATCTTCAGTTGTTGAGATAGTTCTTTAGTTGAAACTAGGGCAATTTGGCAACTGCTTTCAAGTGAAGTGCCCTTTGACAAACAGTAATTATAAAAGTGATTCCATAACGATTATCACTGAAGGTTTAACAAATTAGCTATTCACTGTAAATTAACATGGAAACTAAGTTTACTATTGACCAGTTAATTGTGATAATATTCTGAATTTTTCTTTGTTCTGTACTTAGTTTTTATCAATGAACACACTGCCCTGTACACTGAAAGTCAAATCCAAGGTGAATGGGATTAACTTGCTTCAGGAATAACAACGTACCTGTGAACCAAAAGTAATGCTCTGTTGATTTCTTAAAATTACTTTTGCACATTCATGTCAGGGCATAGTTCAAACTCTATAGTTGCATTTCTCGGAGAAGTAAATTTACAAAGAAGTAATAAAACAGCAGATCAACAGAGGACCAGACTGTAACACAGCACAGATGCCTTAAGCAATTTGCAAAATCAAAATAATGAATATTTAAAGGGTTGACTGCCAATTTTTCATTGCTATCGTTGAGCTGAATGGAACATGTCTTTAGGGAGATTAAAATTACTACAATGTGATATCAGGTCTGCACTGACTGCCTACTATTTATGATTTCCATTGACATGTTTCAGGCAGCGTGTCATGCTGTAGTCTGAAATATGGAAGTGCAACAGTTAGAGTCTGATAATGTTATTCAGACCCCAAAAGCATTTTGAAGCATTTTCAGTGAGATAACCAGAAACTGCAGGTACTAAGGCTGCAGAGGTCAGGAGAGAAGCACTTGAGGCTGTCTTCATCTGCTATTGAGGCCAGAGGTAGGATTTTCAAAGGAACTTTTGGGTTATTTAGTGATTTATTGCATTCAAACAGGAAAGAAGGAGCATAATCTGGTGTGTATCATTCACATGTAATTAATTTGGACATTTCCTGGAAATAGTAATTGATATCAGAAATTTTAGATCTAGCAATCATTGAAATGTAACTTATCATGTAGAAGGAGGCCATTTTTTTCCATTGTGCTAGTGCTAGCTCTTGAAAGCTTAGTCGTATTTAATCCTTCATGCGAGCATTTTGTTCATAACCCTTAATGTTCCTCATCCTCCAGTTCCTTTCCAACACCCATTTTAAAATGATGGGTTATCTGTTTTGCCAAAGTGACCCCTGGGCATGCGCAGTCAATTGAATGCAGCAGGCTGCAGGAAGAGTCCACATTACCATGTACCATGCGGACATCATCAGGCTGAGAATGAGAGGACTGGGAGTTGGAGACTGGGAGTGATGTAGAGGAGCAACCCCTCACTAGTGGTGTCTGCAGAGTAGGTCTTCTTGGCCAATGCTCCCTCACAGTACTTGCCAAGATACTGTCCAGACCCCTCCTGCTTGCCATGCTTCTTGGGGAGGGTCCCTTTCCCAAGCCAGAGGCTGTGCTTGAGAGTCAGAACTGCCCCCATGCCAGTTTCCCCTCTTCCCTTACTCCCACCTCAACCCAGATTCTCAACCTGATCCGGACACTAAAGTGTCTGATAAAATGGCCACTGGCACATGCACAGTTGTGGCTGGTGAGATCAGCTGATTGTGATGTTGTCTTCCTGATCGTGGCGTAGACAATATTATGCAGCCTCTGCATTATTGATGGAATCACTGTCTCCTAATGCTCACTTGGCCTGTTGTTATTACCTGGTTTATCCTCCTCCCCATTCTCGAATAGTCGTTCAACACGAACGAACCTCCAGTCGGCACCACTTAGAGACTGTGGTTATCAATGCCTCTGCTAATTCTCCCTTATGTTGTTTTCAGCACTACCATGGAACCGTAGAGTTTTGCACCTGAGAAAAGGCAGCACGGTGGCACAGTGGTTAGCACTGCTGCCTCACAGCGCCATGGACCCGGGTTTCAATCCAGCCTCGGGTGACTGTCTGTGTGGAGTTTGCATATTCTCCCTGTGTCTGTGTGGGTTTCCTCTGGGTGCTCTTGTTTCTTCCCATAGTCCAAAGATCTGCAGGTTATGTGGATTGGCCATGCTTGAAAAATTGCCCCAAAGTGTCTACTGATGTGCAGGATAAGTGGATTAGCCATGGGAAATGTGGGGATAAGATGGGGCAGTGCAGACTCAGTGGGCTGAATGGCCTCTTTCCACACAATAGGGATTCTATAATTCTAAAGAGACCCTTCAGCCCATCATGTCCACTTCGGTCATTCAACATCTATCTTTATTAATCTCATTTTCCAGCACATGGCCCATAGCCTTGTATGCTATGGTTTTTCAAGTACTCATCGGAATAGTTCTGAAATGTCTTGCGAGTTATTGCCTCTACCACCCTTTGAGGTAGTAGTAGTATTGTCACTGAGCTGGTAAACTAAAGACCCCAGGCTAATGTTCTGGGGATGCGGGTTCGAATCCCATTACAGCCAACAGTATAATTGGAATTTGATAGGATTCTAGAATGGGAGTTCTGTAACCACTGTCAATTGCTTTAATACCCATCTGATTTACTGCTGCCCTTTCAATAGTATTTATAGCATGTTTCTTCTCTATCTTTTATTTAATTCATAACATTAAGTTTTAAAGATCCTGACCTAATATTATATTTAACTTTGTGACAAAAATTAGCAATCTTGTTACATTATAATAATGTTTGGACCTCCCTGGGCTACCTGTTCGGTTTTGATGCAGAATCTTAAGTTTCCAGCTCTCTCAACTTCATCACAAGAGCAACTTCTTTTTCCTTATACTACAGCTGTTTTTGTATAAAGTTACAGGATTTGACCTCATTAATAACTTGTATCAATAGATGTTCCTGCTATTTGAGGTGCAGTTAGAAACTTTTACTCTGTACTATAAATTGCTATAAATTACTATAAAGTAATTCTAAAGTTACTGGCCAGTGAGTTGCACAATATTCTACACAAGGTTTAGTTATTTGATTAAAACAATATCTAGCATTGGAACCATCTTTCAGTGGAACCTTAAACATCTTTACCCTTTTAATAACACTGACTGGTGATTCAATGGAATAGAGCCATCAAGGGCTATAAAAGAACGTTGGGTGTATATAGTTCTTTACTAAGACAGTAATTGGGTTACCTTCAGCAGTAAGAAACTAAAATATTCATCAGAGTGCGTGTTCAACTTTTGCTAAAAGTTGATCTTGTACACTATCAAGAATGTGTATTCACTCAATCCGATTTCAGTTATACAATCCAAAGTTGTTTATACTTCTCTGTTGAAGCAATTTAGTTTCTTTAGAAGAATCTACACTTAAGAACATTGAAAATGAACAGTCATTAACTTAATTTCCATCACAAATAATATCATCCTATTGTTGCTCACTCAGGAGTCAAATTATAAATAAAAGCGAAATGCTGTGGAAGGTGGAGTTCTGAAATGACAAACAAGTGTTGGAGAAACTCAGCTGGTCTGGCAGCATCTGTGAAAATCTATGTCACATCATCAATACTTTTCTATTCAGGAAGTTTTGTTTATTTGGAAAAGAAAATATTATTGTATTAGAAGTTCAGAAAAGTTTTGCTCAAGTCATTCTTAGGACGTAGGGCTTACCTTTCGAAACATAGAGAGAGAGAATATAGGAGCAGCAGTAGGCCATTTGGCTTTTAGAGCCTGGTTTGCCATCCAATATAATCATGGGTATTCATCCAACTCTCTACCCTGTTCCTGCTTTTAACCTGCATCCCTTCATCACTTTAGTCCTCAGAACTATATCCTTCTTGGAAGTTTTCAACGTTTTGGCCTCAACAGTTTTCTGTGACAGAGGCTTACCACTCTCTGGATGAAGAAATGTCTCCTTATTTTGATCAAAGAACAGTACAGCACAGGAACAGGATCTTTGGCACCAAGACTGGACCGAAACATGATGTCTTTCTAAACTAAAAGCCTCTGCGTCTCTGAAGTCTGAATCCCTCTATTCCCTGCCTATTCATGTATCTGTCAAGATGCCTCTGAAACATTTCAATTTCCAAACATTCCACTTCCTCCAGCAGCACATTCCAGGCACTTATAACCTTCTGTGTAAAAACAAAATTGCCTTTCACATCTCAGAACGTAGAACTGTACAGCACAGGAACACAATGTTGTGCCAAACATTACGCCAAATTGAACTAATCCCTTCTGCCAGCCCTTGGTCTATACCCCTTCATTCCTTACATATTAATGTGCTTATCTACAAGTGTCTTAAATGCGCCTTATATCTGCCTCCACTACCACCCTTGCAGCGTGTTTCACACTTGCCCCTCACATCTCCTTTGAACTTTGCCCGATCTCCTTTAATCTTATTTGCTTTTTTAAAACTCATGTCCCCTAGTAATTGACGTTTTGTCCTGGGAAAAAGACTCCAATTATAGATTCTATCCATGCCTCTCATAATTTTGTAAATTTCTATCAGGTTGCCCCTCATCCTTCCACATTCAAGTGAAAACAAACCAAGTTTGCACAATCTCTCCTCATAGCTAATACTCTCCAAACCAGGCAAAATCCTGGTAAACCGTTTCTGTACACTCCCTAAAGCTTCCACATCCTTCTTGTAGTGTGGCAACCAGAACTGTACATGATATTCCAAATGTGGCCTAACTAAAGTTCTACACAGCAGCATTTCTATCCTATCCCTTATCCTTAGAATGTAATCCCTGGTTCTGGACTTCCCAATCATTGAGAAAATCCTTCTTGCATCTACCCTTTCTAATCCTGTTAGAATTTTAAAACTTTCTATGAGACCATGTCTCATTTTTGTAAACTCTAACAAATATAGTCATAACTGATCTAGTCCCTCCCTGTGTGTCAGTCCTGCCATCCTAGGAATCAGTCTGGTAAACCTTCTTTGCATTCAATCAATTGTCAGAACATCTTTCCTCGGGTAAGGAGAACAGAACTGCACACATTGCTCCAGATATTAATGTCTTGTATAGTCGCAACAAGACTAGGGAATTCTCTCACCCTATGAAGACCAGTGTACTATTTGCTTTCTTCACTAACTGCTTCACCTGCTTGCTTACTTTCAGGGCACCCAGATCTCATTGCATCCCCCTCTTTCTGAATCTATCGCCATTGAGGTAATAATTTGCCTTCCTGTTTTTGAAGAGAGGTTGATCAAGTTGTTGGAAATTAGAAGAATGTAAAGTGATTTATTTCATTGAAATATAAAAGGCTAATATAACTGTTTCCTCTCGTGAAGGACACCAGAACTAAGAGGAATAATTTAAGAATAAGGTGTTCCCTTTGTAAGTTGGAGATAAGAGAACTTTTCTTTCTGAGGTTATTACTCTGTATAATTGTCTTCCCAGGCAAGTAGTGAAGGTTGGGTCATTGAATTTATTCAGGGATGAATTAGACAGGTTATTGATAGGCAAGTGAGTTGAGGCTTATGAGGAAATTGGAGCTGACACCATAGACACAGCTACCATCATCTTATTGATTGGTGCAGCAGCAGGTCTAATGGGCTGCATGGCCCACTCCTGTTTCTATGGTTCTACATGCTGAGGAGGATGAGCAATGGAGGAACATAGTTATGGAGAGATAGTAGTATAGTCACTGGACTCGTAATCCAGAATCCCAGGCTAATGATCTGGATAAATTGGTTGAAATTGGACCATTGCAGATAGAGAAATTTGAATTCCTTAAAAAAGACATCTGGATTAAAAAGGAAGTCTAATGATGACCATGAAACCACTGTCAATTGTCTGCAAAACCCATCTGGTTCACTAATGTCCTTCAGGGAAAGAAATTTGCCATTCTTACCAAGCCTGGCCCACTTGTAACTCCCAAGCCACAGCAATGTGTTTGACACAAGCACAGAGAATGCTGAAGAAACGTAACAGGTCTGGCTGTGTCTATGAAGAGAGAAACAGAGTTAATGTTTCAAGTCTGGTATGACTTCTTCAGAATTGAATGGTGTTAGAAAGTCGATTCCTTTTAATACAGGTATTTCTGCTATAACGCGCGTTTCGTTAACATGAATTAGCTGTAATGCGATTGATGAATAGTGTTTGGATAATGCAAACTTTCTGCTGTACAGGTATAGCGATTTCTCTCTAATGCAATTTTCTGTAGCGTGAGGTTACACAAGAACACAACCATCATGTTATAGGAGAAATTCCAGCACTTTTGACAGCAGAGGAGCAAGAGAGCAGATGGGAGAGAGGTCCAATGCAAAATTCAAAGGGGTTGTTCATAGTGAAGAAAGACAAAGAGATGTTAAAAGGGTATAAATCGTAGTATGAAAGGGAGAGAATTGGTCCTTACTACTAAGTGCAGAGTAAACAAGACACATACACAACAAGGCTGTGGGGGAAGAAGGATGGGAGGAAGAAAATAGGAAAAAATAGAGAGCAGATATACTGTGGTCAGATTCTGAAGTTATTTAATTAAATATTGAGACGTCAAGACTGTAAAATGCCTTCACAGAAAATGAGGTGCTATTCCTTGAGCTTGTGTTGTGCTTTTTTGGAGCATTACATCAGGCCTAGGCCAGAAATGTTAGCATGAGAGCAAGGAGGTTTGCTGTAATGACAAACAACTGGGAGGTCAGGGTCATTCCTACCAACAGAGCAGAGGTGTTCTGTAAAATGGTCACCTTCTATGTTTGGTCTCGCCAATGTAAAGGAGACCACATTGTGAGCAGTGAATAAGGGAGACTGGATTGAAAGAAGTACGAGTGAAATATTGCTTCACCTGGAAGGTGTGTTAGGGGCCTGGGGAGGGAGGAGGTGAATGGGCAAGTGTTATATTACTGCGATTGCATGGGAAGGTGCCATGGGAGATTGAGAAAGCATTAGGAGTAATGGAGTAGCCCAAGGTGTGCCTGCGAGAACAGTCCTTGTGGGAAAAGTCCCTGTGGATAGTTGGGAAGATAGTGGGAAAAATGTGTTTGGTGTTAGCAGCCTGCTCGAGATGGGGGAAGTGGCAGTGGATGATCTTTTCAATGCAAAGACTAATGGAACATAAGAACAAGTGGAACCCTGTTGTAGTTTTAAAATGGAAGGGAATGGGTGAGGGCCAAAATGTGGGGCTTGGGTCAGGCACGGCCGAAGGCCCTGTCAACCACTGTGGAGTGGCGTCCATTGTTTGAAGAAAAGGGTTGTCATGTTGGAGGCAGCTGGGCAGAAGTTGGCATCAGAACAGATGTGACAGAGATGGAGAAACTGGGAGAATGGAATGGAATCCTTGCAGGAAGTGGGGTGTGAAGAGGTGTAGTCTAGATAACTTTATTTTATTCATTCATGGGATGAGGGCGTCGCTGGCTAGGCAGCATTTATTGCCCATCCCTAATTGCCCAGAGGGCAGTTATGAGTCAACCACATTGCTGTGGGTCTGGAGTCACATGTAGGCCAGGCCAGGTAAGGATGGCAGTTTCCTTCTCTAAAGGACATTAGTGAACCAGATGGGTTTTTCCAACAAGCAACAATGGATTCATGGCCATCATTAGACTCTTAGTTCCAGATATTTATTGAATTCAAATTCCACCATCTGCCGTGGCGGGATTCGAAAACAGGTCCCCAGACATTATCTGAATCTCTGGATTAACAGTCCAGCAATAATACCAGTAGGCTATCACCTCCCCCTCCCCTGTGGTGGATAACAGATTCCAAAAATGGAAATGGTAAAGTCAAGGAAGGGAAGGAAAGAATTTCAGCAAAACGTCACTGCTGTTGTATTCTAACCCCCTTGAAATGAATGCCAACATTGCATTTGCCTTCGTGAGAACCAACTGAACTTGCATGTTAACCGTAAGAGTATCCTGTCAACTAGGAACCCAAGTCCTTTCGTATTTCAGATTTCTGAAGCTAATCCCTTTTAGAAAATAGTCTACGCCTTTATTCACCTACCAAATGCATAACCTCACATTTTTCCACATTGTATTCCATCTGCCACTGAACAGGAAGGTGTGGCAATCATTTAGAGAGGCAAATTTATATTGGCCTTCATTGCAAGAAGATTTGAGTTCAGGATCAGGGATACCTTTCTGCAGTTGGTGTGAACCAGATCAAACCCCCTCCAAATGTTCAGAAGATAGTCTAAACCCTAACTTTTTCTTATTTTAAAGGTAATTGTAAAGTGTTCCAGATGCAGTTGGATTGGTCAAGCTACCGGATTTAAAGCAAAACACACTTTATTCATCCACTATAGTTAAAATACAACAAAAGAAAGAAGGAATTGGAATAACTTAACTCTATTGAAAAACTTAACAGAATAATAGACACACTAACTATTACTAATTAACTGTTACAATGTAGTAACATCCCATAAACACACACTTGGCAAAGGGCAAATTTAGAAAACAGATTGTCTCACATACAGCTCTGGTACAGGAAGAGAACCCCCAGCTTTTGGCTGTAATGTAAAGAGTGGAAAAGTAGCTTCTACTTCTTCAAGAACTCAACAACAACTGCTGAAAGCTAAAACTAAAAATCTTGGTTCTGAGGGAGCTTGACCACACCCATTCAAGCTGCTTCTACTGTTCCAACTTTAAAAAAAAATCCCCAAGGCTTTGCAAGCTGTTTACTATTGTAGACTGCTTGGCTCCTCTGCCTTAAAAACTCCCTTCAAAAAATACCAGGACAAAATAACCTCTTAAAGCCATAGTATTATCAAATTATGCAGAAAATAGGTGGGTGGATGGTGTAAGGAGTAAATGATACATGGAGATAGAGTCCAAAGAGAGATAAGAGCAGTTGAAGAGACAAAGAAGTGGATAATGGTCAGCCTAGCAGAATGAATAGCTGCTAATGGGGATTATTAGTGGCTAACAGTGGGTTGTGTGTATTAACAGACCATGCAATAATAAGGCCTGGTGTGTGGGGTTGGGATAAGGACATGGGAAATGGTGCCTCAAGCCCTAAAATTGTTGACCTTGATATCAGGCCCAGTGGGATGTAGAGTCCTTAAGTAGAAAATGAAGTGCTGTTCTTCCAGCTTATGTTGAGCTTCGCTGGAGCACTGCAGCATTCCTGAGACAAAGGTGTTGGCCAGGGAACAAGGTGGTGTGTTGAAGATGCGGTCACTGGAAGCTCAGGGTCTTTTTTGCAGACAGTACATGGGTGTTCTACAAAGTGGTCACCCTGTCTACGCTTCATTTCTCCAGTGTACAGGAGACCACATTGTGAGCAGCGAATGCAGTACACTAGATTAATGGGAGTGAAGGTAAAGCACTGTTTCACCTGTATAGATGTGTTAGGGCCCTTGGATACTGAGGAGGGAGAAAGTAAACAGGCAGGTGTTACACCTTCTGCAGATTATCCAGTTAGAGGGAGCAATGAAGTCAGACACAAGAATCTATAAAGGAACTGCATTGCGAGCAACAGCTTTTGAGGTAGGGCAGGGAGAAAAGAATGATGGATTTATAACAACAGATTCCTGTTTTTCCTTCAGCCTCTTGGAAAAAGAGTGGCTGGTGATAAAGCAGTTTGGTAAAGGAGCTAATTACTGAGACATCTTCAAATGTCACTGTTAATGAGAATTCAAGTCATCACTTAAACAAGTGTAGTCCCAGGTCAAACTGAAAACCGCAAGGATTCTAAGGACTTTCTAAAATGCACATTCTTGATCTTCGTTTTGTCCCACACACATTCCTCTTTTTAAACTTTATACCCGAGTCTGTGTCGGTGTGAGTTTGATCTCCAATTATTTTTTTCAGTAGGTTAGTCCTTCACTCAAGAAAAAATTGTATTTTGCCTCCTATTTGATTCGAGGGGGGTGATTACAGCTGCTAAAAAGAATTTAAAATGTTTATTGTAGCCAACCAAGGTAGTTAAAAAGTGGGGATTCAATTCGTCCCTCCTTGTCTCATTGCAACACTTATAAAAACTCTTAAAGAAAGGAGTGGAGTTACATTTTAAAATCTACAGATCTATTCAATAGTTGACCGGGTATCCTGTCTCCATTGTTGTGCTATCACTGTAATAATTTGTAAACTCTGCAAGTTCCTGAATGAGGGTTAATGGTCCAATCATTTTGTGAAAATATTGATGGACATTCTGAAGTATTAAAAAAGGATTGCATTTTGTATATCATGCTTTTTCTGATGTTGGAACATTCCAAAGAGCTTTATGATCAATGAGGCACGTTAGGAGTGTGGCTCCTGTTCCTGCCGCTAAAATGCCCACAGCAAAGTGCTATAATCGGCAATGAAATATAATGACAAGATTATCTGCTTTAAGTGGTTGAAGGATAAAAGTTACCCAGGAAACCAAAAGAAATCCTATTCTGCTTCTCCTTTTGTCAGATCGAAAAGGGCCTTGACTTTTAACACCTCAAAAAAAAACAATGTCTGAAATTAATATTTTTGTTCTTTCTTGAACTGTGATCAAACTGTCTAGAAAGCATTTTAATAATTTTCATGTATGTTTATCTTTTGTAGCCAAGAGCCTTCCTGACCAAGTGGAAAAAGAATGGCAAGGAACTGAAAGGAAATGTTAATGTGGGAGATACTTGTGCACCAACTGTAACCATGGAAACCAGTGAGGATATTTTGGAACATAAAACTACTTGTGTGTCCAACTCCGTTGTTATGGAAACAGAAGGAACAGAAAATGGCACTTTTCATCAAGGAACCATTACTGTGACTGCTGAAAGAGAACATGCTGGGTTAAATGATCAACAGCAAATGTTGAATCCTTGTGCATTAATAGAACCTACTATATTAGCGAGTGTAAAAGAAGCCGGTGATGGAAATCAAAATGACAATGTATCTGGAATTGAACTTCCTTTCCAAATGGATAGCCTAGATCAAACGGAGCAAGTACCTTTAGTGTTTGAAAGCATGTCTTCATCCTATGAAATGCCTGAAGCAATTTATGCCATTATTCACAAAGACCACTTCAAAGATTCTTCAACTAATGTCCTGAGTACAGCGACTGCTCAATCACTGGAAGAGGATTTAGAGGTGACATGCCAAGACATTGCAAGTGAACCTTTCACACTGACCACAGCTGCAGCAGTTGTAGATGAGTTCAACCAAGAGGCAACAGTGAGTGCCTTCCAAACTACCAGTGAAACTGAAAATGAAACAGCCAGTTCTGCAGTCACTGGGCCAAAGGGGTATTCAACAGCAAATTTGTCAGTAACCAACGAGAATGAAGGAATAAAAGAAATCATTCTAGAAGTTGGCGGAAATGAAGAAATTGTTGAACCTTTCTCCACAATGGATCAGGGCGTGAATGGTCTGTCAGCCACTCATCTAAATGGACCTATAACATTTTATTCGATCAGTAATGGTAATAAAACATCAAACAAAAGTACAACTTATCAGAGAGATTCAGAATGTTTGCAAAATGACACTGCTGTGCATTATGTGGACGAATTAGAATCTGCCGGTACGGAGAAATTCAAATTCATGAATAAAAATTCAAATTACTTCATTCATGAAAGTCAATCTAATGGGAGTGCACCTTCCCGAAGTAAGAACCTTGTGTTCAAAGAAATGGAAACAGAGGATAGGTCGCTAAGCAGTAAAACTAACCAGAATGATGAAGTGAAAGTTAAACCCAATAATACCAAGTTTCAATCTGCTGAACAGAATCAGGAACAAAACAGCCAGACTGAAGCATCAGGCAATGAAAATGTGGACACAGACCATATGGATTTTGCCACTGCCCGCAGACAATGGTTGCTATTAGAAGAAATTAGCAAAATGCAAGACCATCGGCCACCAGTCAAATCACAGAAGACCAAAAGTTTAATTAAACGTATTTTTAAGGACAACACTGATGGTCCTTCCATTATGGAACTTACAAATAAAATGACAGCTCATGCAGATTCTGCTTCTTTCTCTGGAGATAAAGTACAAAGCAGCACATCAGAAGCAATCAAAATGCATGAAGTGGAATCCTGGAGAGATTTGACAAACCTACATAACAAAGTAGGCATAGCTGCATTACAGGAGAATAAGGGTGGAGTGGAGAATTTAGGGCAGAACCTGTTCTTGAATATAGCAGATTTTAGTGCTTGTTCAGAAGACAGCGATTCTGGTCTGGATGACTCAACGTCCAGATCTGAAAGTGACAATTTAACTGACACAATATTTCAGAATGAAGCTTCAAGCTCTATGTCGGCCACAAGTGGAAAATCTGAAACACCGATTGAAAGAGAGATCCGTCTAGGTGTGAAACGAGAAGAAAGCCTAAGAAAGGCCAGGGGCATTAAAAAACACCCTGGCTCTGAGGAGTATGTTGAAATCAAAACCAGGCCACTTATTTTTCAGCCAGTTCCTTCCCCTTTGGCCAAAGCTAAAATTAATCAATTTGCTGAGATGCAGATGCAGCGTGAAATTTTACTTGAGCGCCAACGGGAGGAAGACCTTGTCCAGCAAGGAAAGGTAAAGGGAACATATGACCAAAGTCTGATTCCAGAGATTGAGGAGAGAAGGAAATTCTTTGAACAACATTATCCTTTTCCACTACCGATAAACAGCAAAATGTTTAACCTCCATATGACTCCTGCACCTTCTACAATGAAAAAGTGTTCTTTCAATAATGAAATGAATTTTGATAACATTAGATTGGAAAATAGTTTATTAAATTCTTCCAAGGAAGAGAAGACAGGAGTTGGTGATGAAATATCGAAGTTTAAATATCCAACTGCCGAAACCTCTAACGTTGTGATACTGGAAACTTCAGATGTGGTCCTGCGCCGTTCCTCAAACTTTTCACTGTCATCGATCTCATCTCCACAGTCAGAGGAGATATTGCAAAAGAACCCCTTCTTCAAGCTCCGCTCAAATGGATCTGAATCCATTCTGAATCAGGAGATTAAAGAAGTCCTGCAGCGAGAGGAAGAGCTTCGTAAACAAAGGTGCTTTCTTCATGGAATGGAAAATTCATCTGAAAGCAGTTTATCATCTTCAGCCATTGCTGGTAATTTGTCACCAGGTAAAATTGATCAATTATTCACATGGTTTACATCCCACGTAAGAGATTTGATTGCCCGAGAATTTTCAAACATTAACCACATGATTTGCCTTTTATTTAGTGTTTCAGAGACTGACCTCAAGTTGCATGGACCCTAAAATTGCTCAGGTCACAGTCACAGTCACAGTGGATACACTGGTGTCCTACAATATCCTGCAACATAAATATCTCCAAACGTTTCTGGGATCACTGGGGAGACACTTACATTAACATGGATCAGATGTATACAACACCTCTTTGATTTTGTCACTGCCAGTCTTTTTCCCATTTGGTGGGAGACACTTAACTTTGGGATGAGGTAATGAGGTATTTGGAGTTTGCCTAGGTCCAGATAATTGTTCAAAGTCACGTGACACCAGGTTATAGTCCAACAGGTTTATTTGAAATTGCAAGCTTTTGGAGTGCTGCTCCTTCATCAAGCACTTCACCTGACAAAGGAGCAGCGCTGCAAAAGCTTGTGATTTCAAATAAACCTGTTGGACTGTAACCTGATGTCATGTGACTTCTAATTTTGGCCACCCCAGTCCAACACCAGCACCTCCACATCACACGTAGTTGTTATATCAGTATTCCTGGGGCTGATTCCAATAGGGAGTTCAAGTAAAGTTTCATTTACAAAGAGACCAGTAAGAATATGGTTTGAAGAACAAGGGAGCCTTTCAAATAAATGGAGTAGCTGCAAGTGAAATAAGCAATGACAAATGGAACAGAAGGATATGCTGAAAGGGTTAGTTGAAAAGAGGATAACAGAAGGTTCAGGTGGAAACTAAATGGCAGCAGTGGCTATTTCTTAGTCTGAATGATCTTTCTCTGTGATGATGTGGATGTTTGCAAATCTTTTTGTAATCTAAAACCAAAATGTTTCTTGAATATCCAGACCACTTAACTGTAGGTTTAGACCAGTTGATGCAATCCAAATGAGGCCACAGGACTTCTGCTTCCTTAGTTTGCTAAAATGCTGGGTGCCTGGGAAGAATAATTATATGATAAAAGCAAAATACTGTGGATGCTGGAAATCTGAAACAAACACAGAGAATGCTGGGGAAATTCAGCAGGTCTGGCAGCATCTGTAGAGCGAGAAACAGAGTTAATGTTCTGAGTCCAGTGACTCTTCTTTGGAACTGAAAGATGTCAGCTTTTTTATTACAACCTTTTGACAGAGACAGAGGAGAGGTGAAGGGAATGGATGGTGTATGGACCTAGTACAAAACACAAAGGAGTTGTTAATGGTGGTGAAAGGGAAAAACAGGGTGTAGATTAAGGTGTGAAATGGAGAGAATGGATTCTGTCTATTGAAATCAAAGTAGTAAACAAAACACAATCAAGACAAGAGATAACAAGGTGTAGAGCTGGATGAACACAGCAGGCCAAGCAGCATCAGAGGAGCAGCAAAAGCTGACGTTTCGGGCCTAGACCCTTCTACAATCAAGACAAGGCTGTGGGGGGCTCATGGAGGTGAGGGAGACAATTAAGAAGAATTTAAGCAAGATGGAGAACAAACATCATGCAGTCAGTTATGTGATTCATTATTGACACCTCGACACTATAACATGCCTAAACATAAGATGAGGTGTTGTTCCACGAGCTTTTCCATTGTGCTTCATTGGAACATTGCAGGAGGCCCAGGACAGAAATGTTAGCATGAGAGCAAAGACCTTGGGATGTTTGGGGCCTAATATGGCTGTAACTGCAACTCTTTCTTTTCTTGCCCTTGTACTAACACTGACCCTGTTAGGGAGCAGTTTTCAGCCAAATGTTGCTGGGAAAGGAAGTCCTTATAATCTTCAGACTGGATAAGGACCGTGTGTTATAGGTGCTGTAATACAGCTAAGAAAGGCCACATACATTATTTTTCTCTGTCTGCCCACACTTCCATTATAGCCAGTTGAGAAGCCAAGCTTTAAAACTGTCTGCAGTTGGCCCTGATGGTTCATACAAAAGTTCAGTAAGAAAGACTATTTGCTGCAGATTGTCTACCATCCAACCATGTCTTTGAAAGTTCTGCCCACAAATAACTTAGAAAGAAAAATATTTCCAAAATACTCAGTGGACTTTCAAAAATTTGAAAGGCAGAATCCTTCAACAGGAAAGATAATAACATTATATTTTTGTAACAAAATAAAATGGATTCAGAAGCTAGAATGTAACTTTTGTAATTGTTTTCCAATAGGAGAATATAGTCACATTTCTAAATATGTAGTAAAGTGCTTCATTCTAAGAATTTTGCTTATACTTCTTGTTTTTCTTCTTATAGTAACATTATAGCAAGTGCGTGAACTAGAAATTCTCAGAAGTGAAAAATGTGTTGCAATAGAATGCAGTCTTTTGTAATGAATCTGCAGGAAGCATTTCTGTTTCAAATTTTACAGTTTTTATGTAATAAGTGCTGACCAGGCTGCGATGCCCACATCCCAGAATTGAATAAATAAAAAAACAATTTTGCCACAATGCAAGTACAGATTACTATCCGAAGTTCAACTAAGTAGCCAATCAAGTCTTACCTGCAGCAATTTTGCTGAAGTTCTAGTTAATGAACCATGCAACCGTTGACTGGCTGTATCAGTTTAACTCAGCAGTAGCATTTTTAGACACAATCTGCAGTTCTTTTGCAGTAGTGCTGGCAAAACTTTTATACTAATGATGAAATATTAATGGAATGCAGAATAAGTCTGTCAGCATCAGTATGGAAAAGACAAATGGCTGTATTTGGGAGTGTCATAGTAATAATCATAGAATAGAATGATGCAACATTTGTACTTGTACAAGCCCTTTATTTAGAGCCATCTAGTTAGTCCCATTCTCCTCCTGTTTCCCCATAGCCATGTAAATTATTCCTCTCTATGTATTTCTCTATTTCTCTTTTGAAAGTTATTATTGAATCTCCTTCCATCATCCTTTTAAGGCATTGCACATCACATCAATTCACTGTTTAACAGGAAAGGCTTCTCACATCACCTCTAGCTAAACAACTTAAATTTGAGAAATTCTTTGTGCAGGAATCAGTCATGTTAATTTTCTTTGAACAGTTTTTAATGAAATTATCAAATTTCTTAAGGAGAACAAAACTGTATACAGTACTCAAATGCAGCATACAAACAGCTATAGGAAAAATTCCTTACTTTTATACTTGAGTTTCATTTGCAATAAAGGCCAAACTTGCATTTACCTTCCTAATCACATATTATACCTGCACACTAATGTTTTGTGATTCAGGTACCAGGATAACCCATGTTCCTCAAGTGTAGAGTCATGTAGTCTCTCTCCATTTGAAGAATATACTGTTCTTTAATTCCTCCTGCCAAAGTGAACAAGTTCACACTTTCTCACATACTTCCTCTGCCATTTTTTGCCAACATTCAACCAATCTAATTCCCTTTGTAGATTCTGTCTTCTGACAATCTACTTCCCCATCTATTTTTAATGAATAATTTATTTACCCTATCCAAACGTCAAAGTCATTAATATAAATGAGGCTATGATATTGATCGCTGCGACGCTCTGCCAGTTACAGCTTGCCTACCTGGAAATGACTCATTTATCGTTATGAAGATAGAGTTAGCTAAGTAGACCAGGCAAATAGGTAAAAAGACGAGGCGGTAGATATGCACTGAAAGATATTAAGAAGATATTTCATAACTCTCAAAAAATATATTCTATTGTGAGAGAAAGTCTCTGTAAGAGACCATCTTTCACTAAGTAGGGAAAAAGGGAAAATATGAGACAGTTAGTTTAATATCTGTCATTGGGAAAATGCTGGAATATATTATTAAGGATGTTGTAGCAGGCCATTTAGGAAGTCATAATTAACCCATGTCGAGAAAAGGGGAAATCATGTCCATCAAATTTATTACATTATTTGAGGATGTGTAAAGCAGAATGGATAAAGGGGAACCAGTAGCTGTATTCAGGGTGTCAACATCTATTTTACCAATAAAACTGTTCAGAGGGTGCATGGAGTGTGCTCGGGCAATTCTGGCCAAAAATAGCAATCCTGATTTGAATATTAACAGGACAGATGCTTAAAAGAGGCATTGGCAATAGTAAACCTATCCAAAAACTGACTGTGGACACAACGACCATGTGAATGGTGTGCTGTATCTACCTGGGCACTCTTTTACAGAAGTGCCCCTCATTATTTTGATAAGTTAAATTTGATCTACTGTGCTGGCACTATGTAATGTCATCTTGTATCTTCTTCTATTTTAAGGGTTCCTTTACAGAACACCAATATTGAGTGCAGCACAAGCCGTTCCTGCTACAGTTGAGTTATCACTAGGCAAGCACATGGAGATAGCAAGTTAATCGGAACCCCAAGGAGCAGGCAAGCAGAAGTTGCAGAATCTTGCATAAGTTTGTAATCAATTAAGAATGGGCATCCATGGATAAACTAACAGTATGTCATTTATCTGCAGGACATAAGGACAACAAAATCATGTCACAGGATTGCCGTGACTCTGCACTGGGAGACTGTATATGCACTAGCACCTACAGAAATGAATAGCACTCCTAGAGGAACAAAATGAATTGAATTGCATACTTCAGCAAATAAGCTACCCTGAAGCTTGTTGAACTAAGTTCAGACCCAAAGGCCACTGTGTTCTGCACTTCCATATGCTTTGAGCTATTACATGATTAATACATTTTCTTAATCATTTAAAATATTCTTTCACTTCTTTTAATTGATGAACAATTGTATTATTCATGTCCTATTTGCATACTGTTTTTATTTTCTCTCACTGGTTTGAAATTTCAGCTTACACAAGTAGATGGACTTTGTGATTTCAGTGAAATGAGCTGTCCCTGTAACTAGTCTAAAGTTTCAATTCATAAACCTCGAAACAAAAGGAGAAACATGTGAAACTAATAATTCCATAAGGTTTTTATTTGTTAAAGTGTTTATAAGAAGATATTAATATGGAATTTAAATATAGAAGGATAATGGTTTCTCTAATTGCACCTAATACACTTCAGAATAAGATGTGTTGTAATATTTTTAAAAAGCTCCTTGCAAAAGATGCTTCATTTTCCCTATTACTGCAAAAGCCAAGTCTTTGTAAATTCCTGCATGTAAACCTAATTTAAAAACAAAAAGAAAATACTCAAAATACTCCGCATTAAAAGCAAAGTTGCTGAAATATTTAACTTCAGAGCAAGAGCAGAAAACGACAGTGATATAATCATCAGTGGTCTGGAAAGAGACCTGAGGCAAGGAACCCAACTTCAGGTGGAACAAACAGTATTCCACATATTGTGTGAAAAGGCAGGTGTAGTTAGGTCTAACAGTTCCTTTTTAGTGTATAATCTATTCAATATGATAACATAACCAGCACATTTCCTTCTCCCTCCTATCACCTTGATTCGCTCCACAACAACCTCCAACATCCCCTTCCTTTTCACAGCACCTTTCTACGCAAGTACAGCACATGCAACACCTTTCACTTGTACCTCTTCACAACCTCCCAGGTTCATAAACAGTTGTTTCAGTTGTAACAACAATTTACTAGTACTTGTTTCTATTTAGTAAGCTGGATATACTGCTCACTATACAGTGCACTCCAACATTAGTGAATGACAACTTTGCGGTTTCCCCATGGAATCCACATGTGTAATGCCAACTTGCTGGTTCCCTTTCAGTTTAGTTCTCTGCCCCACTCCCACTGTGTCTTCTGTCTTCATTTCCAATGAAGCTTAAAGAACTGAATTTCATCTTTCAGTTAATCATTTTACAGTCTTCTAGACTTAATGTTGAGTTGAATAACAAAATCATAAGTGTTGCCCCTTTTTGTTCAAGAGACAGCTGTTGATGATGATGAACCATTCCTGTCTTCATTCTACCTGTTTCATTATCACCTCTTGTTTGCCTTGTACCATCATCCGATTTGTCAAACAAATTCGCCCTCCTATCGCAAAGATTTACTCTTGCTCTAAACCTACTTCTCTTCTTTCCTGCTTTAGTGCTTGTTAAAAACATTAATTAAGTTTGTAACTTTTTCAAATTCTGACTAGAAGTGATTGACCTGAAACACTAACTCTATTTCTGTCTCCACAAATGTTGTCCGGATTCTTGAATATTACCAGCATTTTCTGTTTTTTTTTCATTTCAATTTTCCAGCATTGCAGTATTTTGCTTTTGTATTGTGGCCTAAACTAAGTGTAGCCATAAGAGCACACTTAGGTATTTAGCATTAAACTTGTTTCATTTTACTATTACCATTTTAGAAGTTGATTTCTTGAACCACTGCAGTAGGAACACCCGATTATGCAACTATTGAGGGAGTTCCAGGATTTTGACCCAGCAACACTGAAGGAACAGTGATATATTCCCAAGTGAATGGTGACTGGCTTAGATGGGAATATGCAGGTCGTAGTGTTTCCAAATATCTGTGGCCCTTGTCCTTCGAATGGAAATTGTTGTGGATTTGGAAGTTGCTGTCAGAGAAGCCATGGTGAATTTCTGCAGTGTATCTTGGAGATGGTAAACATTGTTGCTACTGACCATTGGTAGTGGATGTTCATGTATGTGGTGTCAATCAAATGGGCTGCTTAGTCCCAGATGATGTCATGCTTCTTGAGTGTTTTTGGAGCTGCACTCATTCAGACAAGTGGGAAGTATTCCATCACACTCCAAACACATGGTGGACAGGCTTTAGGGAGACAGGAGATGAGTTACACTCTGCAGGATTCCTAGCCTCTAACCTTCTGTTGGAGCCACAGTAATTATATTGCAAGCACAGTTCAATTTGTGGTAAATGATAACTCCAGAATGTTAATAGTGGGGGAATTCAGTGATGGTAATCCCATTAAATGTCAAAAAGTGATGGTTATATTCTCTCTTGTTGGAGATGGTCATTGCTTGGCACTTGTATGACATGAATGTTACCTGCTGCTTGTCAGCCCAAGCTTAGATATTGTCCAGACCTTGTGGCATTTTGGCCATGCCCTGCTCAGTATCTGAGGAATTGTGAATTGTGCTGAACATTGTGCAATCATTAGTGAACATCCTCACTTCTGAACTTGCATGGAGTGAAAGTTATTAACGAAGCAGCTGAAGACAGAGACCATGCTGAAGAATTCCTGCAGAGATGTCCTGGAGCTGAGATGACTGACCTCTAACAACTACAGGCATATTTCTTTGTGTCAGGTATGAATCCAATCAGCAGAGAGTTTTCCTTTGGTTCTTATTGTCTGTCATGTTGCTAGTGCTACTTGTTGTCACGTTCGGTCAAATGTGGCTTTGATATCAAGGTCAGTCAATTTCAGGAACAATTACAGCATCTGCAGTTCTTTTGGTTTTTTTTTCACCTCACCTCCAGAATTCAGCTCTCTTGTCCATGTTTAAACTGTGGTTGTGATGAAGTCACGAGTCAAATGGTCCTGGTGGAAACCATATTGAATATCAAGGAGGAATTTCTTCCTAAGCAAGTGCTGCTTGATGACCCCTTCCAGGACTTTACTGATGATTGACGATAGACTGTTTGAGCAGTAATTGGCCAGGTTGATTTTCCACATTGCCATGCAGTTGCCAGTGTTTAGCTAAAATAAAACAGCTTCACTAAGGGGACAGCAAGTTCTGGAACACAAGTCTTCAATACTTTTGCCAGAATATTGTCAGTGCCTTCATATTATTCTGTGCCTTTGCCATTTCATGATTTCATGTGGAGTAAATCGAATTTGCTGAAAACTGCTGGGAACCTCTGACGGAGGCCGTGATGGTTCATCATCTCGTCACTTCAGGCAGAAGATTGTTGCAAATGCTTCAGACTTAAATTTTGCCCTAATGTATTGGTCTTCCCTGTCATTGAGGATGGGAATATTTGTGTAGCCACCTCCTTCTGTGATTTGTTTTATTATCCTCCACCATTCACGACTGGACGTAGTAGGACAGCAGAGTTTAGATCTGCTCTGTTGGTGATAGAATTGGTTAGCCCTGTCTCTCACTTATTGTTTCAGCTATTTGCTATGCAATTAGTCCTGTGTTGTAGCTTTGCCGGGTTGACAATTCATTTTTAGGTAGGCTGATGAAGCAGGCAAGCTGTTCTGCATTCTTCATTGAACCAGGATTGATCCCCTGGCTTAATGGTCATGGTGGAGTAGGAGTATACACCAAACCATGAGACTACAAATTTTGTTTGAGTAAATTTCTACTGCTGATGATGGTCTACAGTGCATCATGGATGTCAGTCTTGAGTTGCTAGATCTGTTTGAAGTCTATCCCACTTAACATATTGACCATGGCACACAACATGAAGGATGTTATTCTCTGTGTGAAGAAGAGACTTCACCTTCACAAGGACTGTGTGGTGGTCACTTCTACTAATACCATTCTGGACAGATGCACCTGTAATAGGCAGATTGGTGAGGGTGAAGTCAATATGGTTTTCCATCTTGTTGGTTCCTTCACCAGTTGCTAACAGACCCAGTCTAGCAATATCCTTCAGTACTCAATGCGTTGGTCAGTAGTGATGCCGCTGAACCTGTATTGGTGATAGACATTGATTACACAGAATACATTCTGCATTCTTGCTATCCTCGCTGCTTCCTCCAAATGGCATTCAACATGGAGAAAGCGTAGGGTGGGACATGTTAATCAGCAAGATCTTTCCTTGTCCATATTCAACCTGGTACCATGAGACACCATGGAGTCTGAAGTCAATTTTGAGGATCCCCAAGACATGTCCAGGGTTTGGGGTGGTGTTGTCTCGGACATTGTGTGTAAGGTAGATTCTGTGAGTATGATTACGTTATTTTGTTCCTTGACTAGTCTGTCAAACAATTATTGCAATTTTGACACTAGCCCCAGATTTTGGTAACAAGGACTTTGTGGCTTTGACGGGGCAGATTTTGTCATTGTAGTTTCCGATGCTTGGGTCGATACCAGGTTGTCTGTTCAGTTTCATGCATTTCTTGAAGCTTTTTGTTGGTTTGAATGGCATCCTAGGCTATTTAGGCAGAGAGTTAAGAGTCAATAACATTGCTTTGAGTCTGGTCACATGTAGGCCGAACCAGGTCAGGAAGGTAGTTTGCCTTCCATAAAGAGCATTAGTGAACCTATACGTTTTTAAGATCATGTTTTCATGGTTATCATTACATTTTTAATTCCAGATTTTTCATTGATTTCAAAACCCACAATCTGCCATGGTGGGATTCAAACCTAGCTCCCCAGAATATTAGCTGCGTCTTTAGTCACACTGCACCGATCATTTCCCCAGTATAATTTATATAGTATGCCTCTGACAGTACAGTCTAACTAACTGCATGGGGACCATTTTCTAATATAAGTCCCTTTTCCTCTGCGTGAACCCTGAAAACATTATAATTCAAAAGAGAATTCTTATAGCCCATGTCTTCTGGTGCCAATTGCCTTTGTCCTTTGCAATACACTGAAACATAATTTGTATGAAAAAGCACTGAAACAACATATTTAACTTTTCTGTCTGTCAGCACTCAATAGCGCAAGACACGCTCTAACAGAAGTAACATTGCACAGTATTGCTTCTGTTAAGATATCAATAAAAGATAAGTTAATGCATTCTGCTTTGAAATCAAGTTTCTGTTCTTCAAATCCAACATTTAACATTAGTATTACTGCTAGTGCTGGTGGGGAGATGAAGAGTTCTATAAGTAGTGTCATTCGACTGATAAAGTGAATGCTGATAAAGAGAAAGGAGTTCTAATTTGAACATGTGCAATTGTTAATGCTAATGAAGGAGAACCTAAGTTGATGGCACGTCTTACCAATTGTTTCCTTCAATAATTCTACATGCCGAGAAACAGTTTCTAAAATTAAGCATGTAAATGGCAAAGAATTAAAAAGCCTTTAACCAAAATAATGCAAAACTCCTGTGTAAGGTCTCCCGTACGTTGGTGTTCAGCTAACATAAGTCTTTTTATATTCATTCACTTACAGGATATGGGTATTTCTAGCTGGGTGGTATTCCCATGTATCTGCTGTCCTTATCCTTCTTGATAATAATGGTCATGGTTTGGAAGTGCTGTCTAAGGAGCCTTGGTGAATTTCTGCAGTACATCTTGTAGATAGCACTCACTAGTGCGACTGAGCGTCAGTGGTAGAGGGAATCGATGCTTGTGGATGTGGTGCCAATCAAGCAGGCTGCTGTATCCAGGATAATGTCAAGTTTCTGAGTGTTTTTGTATGTGTACTCATAGAATCCCTACAGTGTGGAAACAGGTCATTTGGCCCTTCAAGTCCAACCCTCTGAACAGGATCCCACCCAGACCCATCCCCCTGTCCCTGTAACCCTGCATTTCCCATGGCTGATCCACTTCGCCTGCACATCCCTGGACACTATAGGCAATTTAGCACGGCCAGTCCACCTAACCTGCACATCTTTAGACCATGGGAGGAAACCTGAGTACCTGCAGGAAACCCATACAGACATAGGGAGAACATGCAAATTCCACACAGGCAGTCACCTGAGACTGGAATTGAACACAGGTCCCTGGCACTGTGAGGCAGCAGTGCTACGCACTAACCCATGTTCCACCCCTCATCTGGGCACTCCTGACGTGTGCCTTGTGGATGGTTGACAGCATTTGGGGAGTCAGGAGGTGAATTATTCACCGCAAGTTTCCTAGCCTATGACCTGTTCTTGTAGCCACAGTCCAGTTCAGTTTTTGGTCATTGGTAACCCCAGAATGTTGATAGTGGGGAATTTAGTGATGATGATGCCATTGAATGTCAAGGGGTGATGGTTAGATTCTCTCTCTTGTTGGAGGTCATTGCCTGACGTTTGTTTAGTGTGAATGTTACTTGCCACTTGTCAGTCCAAGCCTGGATATTGTCCAGGTCTTGCTGCATTTGGGTATGGACTGCTTTAGTAGCTGAGGAACCATGAATGATGCTGAACATTGTCCCCATTTCTGATCTCATGATGGTGGCAAGTTTATTATGAAGCAACTGAAGTTATTTGAGCCGAGGACACTGCCCTGAGAAGTGATGCAGAGATATCCTGGAGCAGAGTTGACTGACCTCCAACCACCACAACCTCATATTCTTTAGTGCTAGGTATGACTCCAACCTGCAGAGCGTTTTACATCTGATTCCCATTGACTCCAGTTTTGGTAGAGCTCCTTGATGCAACACTCATTCAAACACAGCAATGATGTCAAGGACTATCACTCTCACCTCTCCTCTCCTCTGGAATTCAGCTCTTTTATCTATGTTGGTTTCAAGGCTTCAATGAGGTCAGGAGCTGAGTGGCCCTGACAGAAACCAAACTGAGCATCAGCGAGCAGGTTATTGCTCCGTGAATGCTGCCGTAGCCTTTGCAATATCCAGTGTTTTGAACTGCTTCTAGATATCACATAAAGTGAGTCTAATTGGCTGAAGTCTGGCATCCATGATGCTGGGGATTTCTGGAGGAGGCTGAGACATGTCATCCATTTGGCACTTCTGGTTGAAATGCAACACATGTGCAGGTCTTCCCCATTTTTGCAGATATAGATGTTTGTGGAGCCTCCTCCTCCAGTGAGTTGTCTAATTGTCCACCACCATTCATGAGTGGATGTAACAACACTGCAGAACTTAGATGTAATCTTTTTGTTATTTGATCTATTAGGTACTTTACATCAGTCTTCAGGGTGAAAGACACCTGCAGCATATCAGAACTTCAAGAGAGTCAGGGGCAGAGGTGAGTGTAGTGGAGAAGGTGGTGGGTTGGCTGAAAGGTCTGAAGGTGAATAAATTACCCAGACCAGATGGACTACACACCAGAGTTGTGAAGGAGACAGCTGAGGAGATTATGGAGGCATTGGTGGCGATCTTTCAGGAATCACTGGAGTCAGAGAGGGTCCCAGAAGACTGGAAAATGATGAATATAACACACCGCCGTTTATGAAAAGAGGGAGGCAAAAGACAGGAAACTATTGGCCAGTTAGCCTGACCTTAGTCATTGGTAAGATTTTAGTGTCCATTATTAAGGATGTGACTGCGGAGTACTTGCAAGTGCATAGTAAAATAGGGCTGAGTCAGCACAGTTTTGTCTGACAAATCTGTTAGATTTCTTTGAGGAGTTAATGAAAAAGTTAGACAAAGGAAAGGCAGTGGACATAATCTTGGATTTGCCAAGGTGCCACACACGAGGCTGCTAAATAAGATAAGAGCCCATAGTGTTAGGGGCAAGGTACTGGCATGGATAGACGATTGGCTGACTGGAAAAATGCAGAGAGTGGGAATAAAGGGGTCTTTTTCAGGATGGCAGCTGTCGCTTGGTGGAATTCCGCAGGGATCAGTGTTGGGACCACAACTGTTCACGTTATACACTAACAATCAGGAAGAAGGAACTAAGGACATTGTTGCTAAGTTTGCAGATGACACAAAGATAGGTGGAGGACAGGTAGTGTTGAGAAAGCGGGAAGGCTGTAGAAGGCCTTACACAGGCTGGGAAAGTGGGCAAAGAAGTGGCAGATGGAATACAATGTGGGAAAATGTGAGTTCAGAAAGAACTTTGGTAGGAAGAAAAGAGGAATAGACCATGTTCTAAATGGGAGAAGGCTTTGCAAATCTGAAGCACAAAGAGATTTAAGGAGTCCTAGTTCAGAATTTTTGTAAGGTTAACATGGCAGGTTCAGTTAGTAAGGCAAATGCAATGTTAGCATTCATTTCAAGAAGGCTAGAAAACAAGAGCAGAGATGTATAAGGCTGTGGTCAGACTGTATTTAGTGTATGGGGCAGTTTTGGGCCCTGTAATTAAAGAAGAAATGTGCTGAAATTGGAGGGGGTCTAAAGGAGGTGCTATTTCATTGAAACTTACAGAACACAGAGAGGCCTGGATAGAGGGGACATGAACAAGATATTTCCACAATAGGAGAGACTAGGACCTGAGGGCACAACCTCAGAGTGAAGGGCTGATCCTTTAGAACTGGGATGTGGAGGAGTTTCTTCAGCCAGAGGGTAGTTAATCTGTAGAAATCATTGCCACAGAAGGCTGTGGAGGCAAGTCATTGAGTGTATTTAAGACAGAGATAGATAGGTTCTAGATTAGTAGTGGATTAAGAGTTACAGGGAGAAGGCAAGAGAATGAGTTATCAGCCATGATCAAATGACAGAGCAGACTTGATGAACCAAATGGTCTATTTCTGTGCCTACATCTTATGGTCTTATGATCTGAAAGAATTACTTAGCTCTGTCTATCAGTTGTTGCTTATGCTGGTTGGCACATAAGTAGACCTGTTTTGTAGCTTCACCCAGTTGACACTTCTCTTTTAGGTATGCTTAGGGCTGCTCCTGGCATGTCCTCCTGCTATCTTCATTGAACTAGGGTTAATCCCCTGGTTTGATGGTAGAAGGGGATATGCTGGGCCATGAAGTTGCATATTGTATTGGAGTACATTTCTTCTGCTTCTATTAGTGTCCCACAGGGCCTCATAAATGCCCAGTCTTGAGTTGCTAGATATGTTCAAAGTCTATCCCATTTAGCATGGTGATAGTGACATATAACATGATGAATTGTATTCTCAATGTAACAAAGGGATTTCATCTCAAAAAGGAATGTGCAGTGTTCACTCCTACTGATGCTGTCAAGAAGAGATGCATCTATAGCAGAAAGATTGCTGAGGATGGAATCAAGAATGTTCTTTCCTCTTGTTGGTTCCCTCCCCACCTGCCACAGACCCAGTCTGGCCACTATGTCCTTTAGGACCTGACCAGCTTGATCAGTGGTGGTGCTACCAAGCCAAACTTGGGGTTGTGGACATTGAATTCCCCACACAGAGTACATTCTGTGCCCTTGCCAGCTTCATTGTTCCCTCCAAGTGCTGTTCAATATGGAGAAGTACTGATTCATCAGCTGAGGGAGGTTGATACATGATACTTATGAGGAGGTTTCCTTGCCTGCACAGTATTTGAATGATATGTCATTTGGAATTCCTACACTTAACTCTCACTATGTTGAAATGGTCCCTACACAGTTAGTTAAACTGTATTAGGGGAGGTGATGGTGTAGTGGCCCTGTCACTGGCCGAGTAATCCCAAGACCCAGGTAATATTCTGGGCACCCAGGTTTGCAAGCCACCATGACAGCTCGGCAAGTTGTAGACACTGGTCAGCTCACCTGTAATAAAATCAAAACACTGCAGATGCCAGAAATCTGAACAGCCGCAGAGAATGCTGGAGAAACTCAGCAAGACTGGCAACTTCTGTGCAGAGAGAAACAGAGTGAACACTTCAAGTCTAATATGATTCTCCAGCACTTGCAAATCTGCTGAGATGATTCTTACTCATCTTGGGAACATTAGCGTCGCTGGCTGGCCAGCATGTATTGCCCATCCTAGGTGTCCTTCAGTAGGTGGTAGTGAGCTATTTTCTTCAACCATTGCAGTCCACATGCTGTACATTGATCCACAATGCCCTTAGGGAGGGAAGTCCAGGATTTTGACCATTCATGAGAAAGGGCAGGGCAGGTTGATGGCCAACAATGCCATTGCCACTCCTTTCGATAAGGCCCCACATGGGAGACTGATAACAAAGGTAAAAGCCCACGGAATCCAAGAAAATTTGGTAAATTAAATCCAGAATTAGGGAGGCTACGGCCTAGTGGTATTATCGCTGGACTGTTAATCCAGAGACCCAGACAACATCCTGGGGACCCAGGTTCGAATCCTGCCATGGGAGATGGTGGAATTTGAAGTCAATAAATATTTGGAATTAAGAATCCAGCGATGACCAAGAATCCATTGTCGATTGTCAGAAAAACCCATCTGGTTCACTAACGTCCTTAAGGGAAGGAAACTGTCATCCTTACCTGGTCTGGCCTACATGTGACTCCAGACCCACAGCAATGTGGTTGACTCTTAACTGTCCTCTGGGCAATTAGGGATGGGCAATAAATGCTGCCTAGCCAGCGATGCCCTCATCCTGTGAATGAATAAAGAAAACAAAAGTGGTAGGAAGCAGAAGGTAATTAAAATGAGGAGTGTTTTTGTGACTGGAAGCCTGTGTTCAGTGAGGTCTGTAGGGATCAGGGCTAGGGCCCTTGCTCCTTGGGGTATATATAAGTGATTTAGACTTGAATGATGGAGCGTTCATCAGTAAGTTTGCGGATGATTCAGAAATTGTTGAGGTGGCAAATAGTGAGGAAGATAGTCTTAGATCACAGGAGGATATAGACAGTGGGTCAGAAGGGCTGATTAATGGTATATGGAATTCAATGCGGTATGAGGTGACGCACTTGGAATGGAATACATGATGAATGGTAGGACCCTGGGAAGCACCAAGAATCAGAGGGACTTAATCCCTTAAGGTAGCTCGACAGGTAGATAAACTGATTAAAGAGACATATGTACAATGATTCAGAGGTATAAAATTATGAGGGTCATATATATATGGCAGATAGAAGGGAACTTTACCCCTTGATGGATGTATCAATGACCAGGGCATAGATTAAAGGTAAGAGGCAGGGGGTTAGAGAGGATGTGAGGAAAACAGTGTTTTACCTACAGGTTGGTGGGAATCTGGAACTCACTGCCTGAAAGAACAGTACAAGCAGAGACCCTGAGAACATTTAGAAAGTATTTAGATGTACACTTGTGATGCCAAGACATATAAAGCCACGGTCCAAATGCTGAAAAATGGGATTAGAATAATGAGGTGGTTGTTTTTGACCAGCAGAGATTAGATGAACTAAAGCGCCTTTTGCTCTGCTATCGACCTCTATAGTTCCACACCTATCAAGTACTGTCTATTGCTATTTGTATTATGTGCAAAAGCTGATTTTATGTACTTATTTTAAGCAGCTTCTTACTTAAATGTTGTGAATCATTATTACAACTGCTATTGGCATATAAGAAACCTGAAAAATCTTTCCAGTATTGAGTGGGTTACCGCTGTCTGATTGTACACTGAATATAAAAATTAATTGCCAATGTGGGTGGTCACCTTTTTGAAATCTCAAGATCTGTCACGAAGAATGCGCATCTTGGCAATACAATCCATATTGCCTACTTGACCCCTTATGCCCATTTACAAGGTACCGACTCATAAAAACATACACTGTGACGCATCGAGAGCATGTCATGGCTGAATAGGAAATGCTGAGTATACAGGATTACATGATTTTGGGGCCAAAACTGCGGTTGTCTTACATGCCACAATTTACTATATTTTAATGGGGTTTTTTCTGTATGTTTCAATTTTTGTACAGTTGAGTTTTCTATCTCGAAAATTCTTTGATTTTCAGGTGCTTGTGTGGACAGATTGCTGAAAACGAGGGCAGGAATCATGATGTGAAATTAACTGGTGCTTATTCTTTCTGATGCAGACTTTATACTACCTGCACATTTAAATGATTGTGGCATGTAGGACAGAAATAAGCACACTGTTGTGTGGGTACATGTCACATCAGGGGGGCCAGTTCATGTGAGAATAGCATCGCTGCTAGCCTACATAATTTGTAAAGGGAAGTGCATTCCGGCAGTAGCAGATGCTAAATGCCTAGTGAAGAGTGTCTAAGCTCCAAGAGAGAATGTTGTGCAACAGGGCAAGGACTGCACTTCAAGGTTCACTGATGCAGTTTTGCAGTCCTTGGTGCATGAAGTCAACAGAAAACAGGTCCTTCATCGATAGTGAGCTAGGAGGACTCCCAGGCAAACTGAGTTGGCAGTGCGAGCAGAAGTCAGTCAAATCATTATTGTCCCAAAGTTCTAAGTGCAGTGCAGAAAAAGTTTTAATGGCTTCATGTGAATGGTTGAAGTCAGTGATCTTCAAATGTCATTGCCCTCAAACAATGCTCAATTTACCAAATCCTCTTTATTTACCATCCAATAATCTTTCTCAACCACAAATCATGCTTCACATTAGAGTCTCACCTCAGCCTACACCAGTGAAGCCTCACAAACACATCTCACAATTTGTACACAATGCCAGCTGTTCAATCAGGACAGTCACATCATCTAAACACAGTGCCTTGTGCACTGACACACACTTCTCACTCTTGTAGGATGAGGTTGAGCACAACTGGAAAACTGACTGGGTGAGGATAACAAAGTCCTCACTCTGATGGCGGAGATGGCGCTTGCCATCAGTGAAGTGGCCATCACCAAGATTATGGCCCAGGATGAGGCTGAAACCATTCAAGGCAACAGTGTGCTTACATTTTGTCGTCCTCCTCATAATTTACTTTCTCCTTATCCCAAACACGCTTCTGATTTACAGGCTGCAGACGGTGTCAGCATGCAAATCTCGTTTTCCCCTCACTCTGCCCTAACCGTGGGATGGCTTGGGGATGGGGGCACCTGTGTGATCCCTTATGCTACTGGCTAGTACCTTGTGAGAACCATTTACTCTCCTTCCTTCCAGAGGTCCAGCCAGACATTCCCCTGCCCTGATTCTGAACTCTTCCTGCCATCTCCAAAGCTGGGGCCAGGTGGTAAATTACCTTCAAGTAGCGAATAAATGGCCTCAGTTGGGGCAAGACAAGAAGCCTCCTTTAGGGCTCTCATACCCACATGAAATTGCAGGCAGGAGGGCAACAGGAAGACCTGGAAATGTTAGTGACACAACTCAACCCCCCCCCCCCCACAACCTGAAAATCTGTAAGTAGGGGATCTGTAAAACTCAACTTGTGCTTCAGAGAGTGGTGTATGTGTGGAATTTACTCGCGGGAAGACACAGAGCATGACCAACCAGTAGCTAAATGCCACTGTCATGGCCGAAGATACTAACACTCAAAAGGAGTTTGCAGAATCTGTCCATGATCCAGGAATCTGTGCTCCAGCAAATCAAAGCCATGTCCGAGACCTCCCACCCTGAAGGAATGGCAGTGGCATTGTCAGCTATCAACCTGCCCTGCCCTTTCTCAGGAAAGACTGTGTTTCTGCTTCAATCAGAGTCATTTCTCCAGGGCTTTTGCTGTTGCCTATCAATCAGCACAGAACGCTTCTGCTCATGTCAAGATCATACATTGCAAAGTAGCCCTTACAGGATCAGGGGCAGCATGAGAATGGCCTGCAAGACCAGTTGCAGCCTCTTCACTAAATGTCAGCAATCTTTTAAATATACTGTAGCCATTCCATTCAAAACCTGCAAATCAATAAGTATGAAGCCAAGACTGCCACAAGGGATCCTAACATCTTGGTGAAACCATTTGCATGCTCTGCCTGCTTATGTCTGGAATAAGAGAAGCACTGTATTCCTCTCTCTTCAAGTGTACTGTGGAAGGCACCTCCCATACACAACAGTGGATGACAAACTGTAAGATACTGATAATGCTCCCTGCTCTAATCTGGGAAACCAATGCAAAGAACTCCATGACCACAGTCACTTGCACAGCCATTGGCAATGCTGATTTTACTCTGTTTTGAGGTGCAGTTCTTACTATAAGACATGGCAGATTTCAAAGTGAAGACATTGCACATGCAGTGCTTGACATTGATTGAACATTTTGGGTACAGAGAGCCTTCTCCCTTCCTGAGCAGTCTCTGTTTCTTTGCCCTGATAGGCTAAGGGGCAACAAACCACAAAGACTATAACTGAGAGTAAATGAGTCAAATTGGTCAGAGTCGAACTCTCGAAATGAGAATGAAGGACTTTCACCATGTGACACTTTACTCTCCAATTTGTAATTAATAGTACAAACTACCAGAAAACTATTGGTGGCTTTTACCCCTATAAATAGTACTGGTGAGGGATTCTATCTTCTGTTGACCCATGTTCAACTGTGTTCGGTTAGGCTTTAGCTGGAATGCTGAGATTGGAATTTTCCCAGTTTGCATTACCAGCTGATACCCTCTATGCCTCCAGCACAAGCTTACAGTGTCCATGATAGCAATGTACCAAGATGCTATGGAGTGTCCTTGCTGTTCGTAGGAGATATGTTTCAGGAAAATCAATGAACAGCAGAAGAACAACAAATAACGAATTTATGCCCATTAAGAATTAATGAATTAATTTTTGGCAACATGCCGAAATAGCAATGTAAGTAAGAAACAACAGAACAAATACCAAAAATTGTTCCCTCTGAAAATAGGGGCGTTTATGCAAAACAACTAATAAGCACAATGAGCAGATCCAGACACAGCACTATTGCCACACTGGACCCACAACTATGGCCGTTGCACTTTATGGACTTTCATAGTAACATATTACTATCAGACTAAGGCAA
The DNA here is from genome assembly GCF_021869965.1 of Rhincodon typus. Taxonomy (NCBI): domain Eukaryota; kingdom Metazoa; phylum Chordata; class Chondrichthyes; order Orectolobiformes; family Rhincodontidae; genus Rhincodon; species Rhincodon typus. The sequence continues at coordinate 60,398,193 of NC_063341.1, read as the reverse complement.
AATATTGCTGGAAACCTGAAATAAAAAATGAAAAGATCAGGAAATACTCAAAGCAAGGAAGCATAAGTGGGAGAGAAACAGGTCAACTCAGCCAGAAACACAAACTCTCTTTCTCAATACAGACAGTACTCTTAGAATTTGATTTAAAGCACTCATATTTCAGCTTTGGTTAGCTTTTGCTTCCCAAAGTATTTGCAGTTCCAACCAACAGCATTACCTTGAAGTGCAATCTTTTTGAATTGAAATAAAACACACAACAGAATTATTATAACTCACAAGCCAAAGCAATAAACCACTTTGTTTAGAAATGTATCACAGTATCATTGTAATGTATCAATGTACCATTGTAATTTATTATTATGTGCAAATTAACATTCACTTAAGCTAGCCATTAATTACCTAATTGAAATAAAAAGATAACTCAAAAACAATATATTAAATCTGCAATTTAATGGAGAAAGATTAATTTTATAGAAATGCATGAAAATGAGACATTTGATAATTTAAGAACATAGTTTATTGAAGTAATTTAATAGTTTTCATTTTATTAACACCTCTTTTCATTCATACATTCACTCAAAAATATGTTTATAGACTACATTATAACAAAATGCTTTTTATTAAAAGTAGATAAAATAATCTAAAACCACAAAAGTAATCCACCTTTTAAAACACTAAAACCGCTATATACAGTTGATGAGTGCTGCCTGCTATTTCCACGAGATTACTGCCGTTCTAATCCATTAACTTGTTGCACTGTTAGTCTCTGTGTAGTTTACTTTTGTACTACTTCTGGAATTGACGGTAAAATGAGAATAATAAGGATCTTGCATTCTGTTGCTGATTATGAGGTATTTGAATTCTCTGAGGAATCTTTAATTCAATGCACAACAGGATGTTCGTCAGACAAGGGTAGATATAAACAGCTTCAAAATCATGATTGATAGAGGCAGCATCAACGTCACTATCAAACAAGACTAATTGCAACCAGTAATACTACCAAAAAGGTCAGGTTTCCACAGACGTAGAGTGTTAGTACCATAATTTTAAATCTGTGACCCTGTAATTGTAGAATGAAAAATAAATGTAAGTTGAGTTTATGTTTCTGCTGTATTTCTGTATTTACAATTTACATAAAAATAATTGATATCTTTAGGTACTTCTGATGTATTCAGCAAAATAAAGCCGTTAAAAAAAAACTAAAAGCATGTACCTGTGGATCAATCAATTCACTTGAATCCATTATTTGCATTTTATCCTCTTTTCTTTTCTGAGCTATAAAAGGTTGAAATCAAAGCTGTTATTTGGTGCAATTGAGAAATATTTTTAAAATAAAAGTATGAAGGGTAATACTAAATATGCAGTACTGGCACAGAAGATTTCATGTTCTTACTCAAAGTGAAATAACACAATTACACTACAGCTTTTACAGTTACCACAGAAACAAACTGTTGCTGGTAAATGGTAACATAATAAGAAAATGTTAATCCTCAGTTTTGCCCAGTGCAGTGTTTTCTCCTGCTGTGAATGGGTTATGAGAAATTAACACTTCATTATATTCTGTGCTCAAATTCTCATTATGTACATCTGATACATGAAGCTCTGTGTGAAGCTCTATGTCAGAATCACTGAAAATAAAATTTCCTTTGGGATGTGTCTGAAACCAAGCACTGTAGGAAAGTTACTGTAAGATTGTGGTAAGTGTTATATTTGTTGTTCAGTTTTGATCTAAGCAAGCTGAAAACCTTCCATTGATACAAAGCCATCACTATTAAGCAATTTGTCTGTCAATTGACATCCCCACAAATGGTAGTCAGTATGTTTTCAGACTGGAATATCCTACCTGGAATGTTTGGAAGGATTGATATTTTCAGCTTGGAATGGAAGCATTTGAGAAGCAACTTTATTCGGTATACAAGATAGTATATGGTGAAGTTACAACATATGAAAAAGAGAGAAAGCAGCAGGCTATAAACAGAGTGTAGTGATCCCACAACCAATCCATCAGAACAAAGCTCTACTACATCCAGTCATGAATGGTGGTAGACTATTAAGCAGTTCAAGATGGCAGCTCATCACCAGCTTCTCACGATAATCAAAGATGGGCAACAAATGCTGGTCTTTCCTTACTCCTCACAATCCATGGGAAAACAAGGGTCAAATAGTGACAGTAGAGTAAGGGGTCAATGTTCAAAGCAAAGGTGTGTATCTTTAGGACAGATGCCAGGAATTTCGTCATGCAGATAGTGATCAACACGTTTAGTTTTATCCATTTGTGATGAGCCTTTATTAGCCAATTGAAACTGCTCAAAATTTTTGCAATCATTCAATGGTTGTCAAAATTCCTCAAGCTGCTTTAAAAACTTAGGCATTTTGATTTGCAGATATCTCCTACTTTTTCATAGTAAATGAAGAAACAATAGAAAGGAGCTGTACAAATAGAAAGAATTACTGACCTTTACAAGCGATTATGTAATTATGTACCTCCAGAATCAGTTCAGTTGCAACATGCCAAACTATGAATCCAACCATGACTAATGTATCCCAGGGGTTATAGAGGTCCAAGGCTGGCAAATCCATTCCAAGAAAGATTGATGCAACTGTGCAAAGTTAAATTAATCAACTGAGTTAGTTTTTCTAATCAGCAATTTAAACTGACAAATCTTTTACTAATGCAAAGGATTGAAAAAGTGTACTTCTCACAGCTCCAATCATATTCTACAAACAAAATCACAGAGATGTTTTAGACAGGAAACTTGACAGCAGTGTTCAAAATGATGAAGAGTCTATACACAATAGAGTAATAGAAGTAATCCCTTCTTGGATGAAAGTTCAAGGACTGTAGAACGCAGGTTTAAAATAATTGTCAAAAGCACCAAAACAGACCTGAGAAAAACGTTTTTACAAAAATTAATCTTGCAGTGACCCAGCATAGACTTAATGAATCAATGGTCTCTCTCTCTATTCTGTAACCTTTCTATGATTCTACAACACATAAAATATGAGGTAATCTCATTTGGTCTAATCCCTGGTGCCAGAGCATTACTCTGCCACCTTATTGATACATCAGTAAAATATATCTGATGTTAAAGAAGAATGGTCATCACCGAAGAAATAATGTCTGTGCATTACTTCATTGTAATTATGTGATCTATAAGTGACAGAGTAGTGCTTTGTTATACCATGCCCTTTAAAATTAAGATATATTTTTGCCAAAGAAGTTCAAAATGCTTGTTCTTGAACATTTGCTTCCTTAAAGTTATAGCTGAGTACATCTCAATGTTTCTTTGTTTATCATTAATTCTTGAAGGGTTTAGATAAAGTAAACCATTTCCAACATTTCCAGTGAAAGGGTACAATCTAATCTGATTGACAAACAATGATTTAAAAGCAGCCTGGGGGCAACATTTTCACACAGAGGATGATGCGTGTATGGAATATGCTGCCAGAGGAAGTGGCAGAAACAGGTACAATTATAACATTCAAAATACATTTGGACAGGTGCATAATAGGAAAGGTTTAGAGGGATATGGGGCAAATGCAGGCAAATGCGACTGGTTCAGTTTAGAATAGCCGTTTGGCATGAACAAATTGGACTGAAGGGTCTGTTTCTGTGCTGTATGACTCTATGACTCGAAGTGACATAACCTTCTTTTCTATAGGCAACAGGAATCTAGATTTGGAATGCAGAACTTGATGTGGCATCAGTAGCCTTTGTAAAGTTGTAAAGGAGAAAAACATTGCAGCCATATGAGAAATTAGTGGAAGAGTGGAATAAACTAATTTGCTGCTCTGTGCAAATGTGGAGGCCCAAATGGCAGCCTCCTGTGCTGCACTATTCTATAATTTCCCCTACTTACACTTACCTGACTTAGAAATCAAAATATTGGGTGGGAAATTTGCTCTTGACAAAACCCCTCAAATATACTTGAAGGAGACATTAATTAACATGACCTCTAATGATCTGTTGAACTTTTTTTAATTATTGTGATCACTTTTAGAGAATGAAATAGAATTTTCATAGAGTTTTGCACCACCTTTGAATATTCTCTGATGGATGAATGCTCTTGACAAAACCCCTCAAATGTTCTTGAATGAGGCACTAATTAACATGACCTCTAATGATCTGTTGAACATTTTTTAATTATTGTGACCATTTTCATAGAATGAAATAGAATTTTCATAGAAGTTTGCACCACCTTTGAATATTCCCTGACGGAAGAATGCAGAAGGAAATTTACCAACTACCAAGCAGCAGGTTCTGTCATGCCCTGATAGAAAAATGCAATATCTATTCCATGCATCTTCTGTGAGGCAAGTTGAGTTGTTACAAATACTTAGTGAAACACATATTCACCTTCCATACTGAGTGTGCATTTTAACTTACTTATAGAAAGTAAATTCATCTAGAATATATTATTCCATTTTACAAATATATTTTCTTTACACAATTAGGTAAAAAAATTCTGTTAAATTCGACTCAACATACTTTTGTTTTTAGTAAATATATAAACTTACCTGCTATTGTTCTAGCAAAGGTGCCTGTTGCCCAATGTAACCAATTAAAAATATACCGTCTGCAGAAGGTTAAAAAATAAGTTAGAAATGTTAGGTTGTGGTTCACACCAAATTGTAAGGATGTGCTCTTTGGTTTGCCTTTAAGATATTTTTGGAATAGTTTTCTTTCTAATTCTCAAATATGGTAACAAATAGTTGTTTGCTGGTATAGAACTTGCGTATTGCTGAAAAAAGACAGATTTTATCAAAGCTTTAAGTCTTGCACCCATCAGGACAATTTGCAAGAAATACCAATGGAAAAGTTAAACAACTTTCAAACTGTAAGATAGGTCAGTGCTGATTGGTTAGTAAGTGGTATCTGAGGTGGTAGAGGTGTTATGTGTATAATGCACTAGTTAATGATGACTGACAGTTAAAGGTCAAGGTTGTTTGAATTTTTAACCAGGTTCCAATTCTGACCCTGATTGAGCAAGGAATTGCCCTGGGAAATGAAGCACTAAATAGCTATCACCTATCCTGTAGCATAAAAAGAGATGCACATATTCTTTCTATTTGCATTGAATGGGACCCTATGTATTAATATAGTTTTATCTCCCAGTACACACAAGTGTGCTATAGTGTGAGCCTGGCTTACAATCCTAATTTGGCTGTCAGTGTAATTCATTGCACATTCACGATTGAGTAATAAATGCTGTTCAGGACACTGTGTTGTGAGTATCTTCAACAACTCTTAAATATTCTAATACAAAATGGTGAGAAAATATGTTATCAAAAATGAATATTATTAGACCTACCTGGGTGCTTGTGGATTGGGTCTGAAGAAAGCCATAATTGGCTGAAGAATTACCAGTATAAGAATCATACAGCCAAAGTATGGATGGACACCTGCACACTAAGAGCACAAACATTAATGTATGATAAAACATCCTAGAAATATTACTCATTTCTACAGAACTCCCTTCAGAACTTAACTAGCGTAAGAAACAGAAAGTGGTGGAAAAACTCAGTAGATCAGGCCATAGTCATGGAGACAGAAACAGAGTTAAAATTTCAGGTTGATGACCGTTCTTTGGAACTGGGGTAAACTTGGATATGTAACAGGATTTGAGCAAGCAATGGGTGGAACAAAGACAAAGGAAGATTTATGGTAAGGTGGAAGACAGGAGAGATTAAATAACAGAAGAGTTACTCTTACAGCACCAAAGGGAATGTTGATGGAGCAATAAATTCAAAGAAACTATAGACATGCTGAGAGGTCTGTTGCTGACTGAAAACAAAACTAAAAGAAATCAAACTGTGCAAAGGAATTAAATATGAAAACAGAGTTTACAATCTGAAATGATTAACATAGAATACCTGATCATAAAATTAGGAACTGTTCCTCAAGCTTGTGTTGACTTTCATGGGAATACTGCAGCAGGCCAAGGACAGAGACCTTAGCATGAGTACAAGGTGGAGAATTAAAACAGGCAGGCCACTAGAAATTCATGGTCATTCTTATGGACTGAATAGAGAAATTCTGAAAAACTATCTCCTAATCCCTCATTACAGACCACACAACCAATGAAAACAACAAATACTATATTCTTAATTGAAAGAAACACATGCAAATTACTGCTTCACCTGGAAGAAGTGCTTGAGGGCTTGAACAACAAGAAAAGAGGAAGTGAAAAGACAGCTGATAAATCTCCTTTGCTTGCAGGGTAAGGTGCTGTGGGAATGGAATGGGATGTTGGGGTTGATTGAAGAGTGGAGACCAGGTTATTATGGACGTGAAAAGTGGGAAAGATGTGCTTAGTGACAGCATCCCATTGAAGGTGGTATAAATGAGTGATGCATTGAGCTGGTGGGATAGACGAGAGGAACCTATCATGTTCCTCAGAGGGAGGTGAAAGGCCAAAAGTGTCAGTCATCCAGATATGGTTAAAACACAGACATCTTTTAAGGGCTGTTGAAACAGCTGAGCTCCACGGAAAACACTGCTTGATTGACAGCTCTAGTTTTTTTTTCTGATCTCTGTGTGAATAAACACTGTCAATCAGCAAATGATAAAAGGGTTTCAAGTTCTCAAAGTTTCTGCTATTGGATGATTGATTAGTTTGTTCTTGTTTAGGAAACTGGTAAGTTATGAGTTTGTGACATTTTTAAAGCTTTTCTTTAAACAAATCCCACTGCCACAAAAGGACATAAAAACACATTGGTTCGATATAGAGTGTGTCATGTGTGATTGAGCATGAGGGTGCCATTTGCTGATATGGGGGCTATGAGAGGCCATGGGGAGATGAGAAGGTGGTGGCAAAGAATTACACAGATTATGCATAGGGAGCATGTGTAGGGTGAGGTCATGGGAAGGGAGAAGGCTAATAGGTTTTGACGTTTCCATTATAATTCGAAAAAGTCTGAAAGCACTGAAGTGGGCCTTTCAAACAGGCCACCTCAGCATCCCAGCAGTCCCCTTGTGGCTGCCTATGAACAAGTAGGGGCAGCACAGTGGCTCAGTGGGTAGCACAGCACCAGGGACCCAGGTTCGATTCCAGCCTCAGGCAACTGTCTGTGTGGAGTTTGCACATTCTCCCCATGTCTGCATGGATTTCCTCCAGGTGCTCCAATTTCCTCCCACAGTATAAACTTGCGCAGGTTAGGTGGATTGGCCATGCTGTAGTATCCAGGGATGTGCAGGCTAGGTGGATTAGCCATGGGAAATGCAGGGTTATGGGGAAAGGGTAGGAGGGTTTTGATGGAATGCTCTTCATAGGGTCAGTGTGGACCAATGGGCTGAATGGCCTGCTTCCACACTGTAGGATTCTATGGTAAGTATTATCTAGCTCATTCAATCGATATAGAATTAAATTTGCAAATTCTGCAAGCACTTAACAAAAAAAAACCTTAGGTTTTGTTTCTGCCTTTGAAATGTATTGATTACATTTAATAGAATGAGAGGAGAATGAGTGGGAAATTTTTCATGAATTAAGATTTTGTAATAAAGGCTCATAAACATCCCATGACTGAATTGGAAACAGTGCAATTTTATATTAACAGGTGTTCTTACAACGTTCAAAATAATGTCCAAAGGCCTTGAAATGGAGTCATGCACCCCTGTTTACAGGTGCTACACATCCTCCTGTTCACAAAATGGCAGATTGGAAACACAGGCACATTTGGGACTGAGTGTGCCACCTACCACATTGGACAAGAACAAAACAAGAGTTGTCCTTTACCATTCCCAAATCAGGCTTTAGGCCCCTTACATATACATTCTTGCCACATTAGTTCTCCCTAGGGCAGTTAAGGCTGCATGCACTTAACAAAGAATTAACACCAAAGATTGCTTGCAAAATAAAGCAAGTTACTTTACTATGCAGCACTATCCTAGACACTGTCACTGACAAGAAGTGACACGATTGATATTTTGCTGTTCTTTGAACAATAAACACTGGCAACTTTACAAATATATCACTGCAAGGAATCAATATTTCTCCAGAAGAGTAAAAAACACCATGAAAAAACAAGGTTGTGCTTATGCTGCAACACAAGGGGGTGCACCTCTTCACATGCAAAGATGCAGTGTCAGGCTGTGACTGTTTAAATCAAGAAGTGTTTTACAGTTCAGCTCTGTTTTCTGTCACTGAATTATGCATGTAAATAAAACAAGTTGGTAGTTTATCATGGTCTCTCATAACTAGTCAGAGAGCAAACAATTTAATGCCCATTCAAATGTTTTTGCAAGTAGTAACTGCAAGATGCCTAGGAATGACAAGTACATTTTTCTCCCCTCAACAACCAACTAGTGCTGTTAGCTGTGGAGTTTCACAATTGTTAACAAAAATGTGAATGAAATAATATTTCTTTTTAAAAATCATCACCCAAGTGGAGATTGAAATCGTGATCCAGAATCCTATTCCTAGGCTGTACAGCAACGCCCTGCACAAAACATTTTGAACTTGATGACTTGTTCAAACAGATCATATTTACTTATCAAAATATTGTTTAGATTCCAGACACAGCTAACCTGGCTTTTTTTTTTCCATTCTAAACTGACTTGGGTTAAAACTGCCACACGCACCGTTTTAGTAAGAGGATATGCACATGCTAAGAACATATGCATGATTCCTGACATTTTTCTGGTCAGTGGCCAGAATTATAGTCAAAAAGAAAAGTGCCTGGCTCTGAAAAAGAGCTTCAAATGGAAACTACAGAGGGAATCCTGAATCATTTAGTTGCGAAAGTGTGAACTAAATTAAAGATAACACTGTATGAAGAAACTATGTAATTTCATGATAAAAACTGAGAATTTCTTCCCTAAAATTCTCCGCCTCAACATCTCCCTCTCAACTGTTACAGCACTTCTTCTTCTATGACTAAACATTCCTGTTTCATATCATCATATATGGCTCGGTATCAGGCTTAGATTAATAGCACTCTCTTGTGAATGTCTTTGGACACTTTGGTATAGATAAGGTGCTGTATAATTGCAAGTTGTTGTTGTATAACAGGCAAAGCGCAGCATCCTCGTTATGGAAAAATATTCCAGATAAAGGCTGATTCAGGAAAGTCAATTACACTCATGGACTTGGCATCCCACTCTGTTTATATTTTAATCTAATCTGAATAAATCAAATTGATTCAGACAATGTGCTTACTTTGTTTATGTACTAAAAACATATTTTCCTATTTGTAAAGCTAACTTGCTTCGTTTCATCTTCAGCTCAATTCCAATTGATATGTTTGTAATATTTCTATCAAGAAAAGGGAATTATTTTCCATTTCTCACTACTAGAACCACCAACAAATGCCAACTTACATAGCTCCAGGCTCCCCTGTACAGAAAAGGAAGAATAAAGGCAAGACATGTTAGCAACACTGTGGTTGCCATAAGCACCCAATGCACCTAAAACAAGAACAATAAAAACAGAAGTCAAAAGTTGCAACAAGCAGTTTGCATTTTACTAACTGTGACTCAAAATTTAACTGTTTCAATACTTGTCTATTCCTCTGCGTATTCAGAACCAGTTCGAGTATCAGCAACCATATACAGTGATATGTCAACCTCTGAACAATCAAAACATGATAGCCTACTATAGTTAGAACATAGATTTTTGTTTCCAATGTACTGCTACTTTTAAAGTTAAACAAAACTGAACGTTGATTTATTATTAACACAACAAAGTGGCAAAACTTCCATTTTAGCTCATATCCGTGTACATGTTAGTGTTGAGAAACCCAAAGTCTACGGTCCAAGGAACTATTAAATTTGATGAATGTCTGATTGTGTGCATTGAAGAGCAGTGGTTAGGCAATGTCTACCCTGGGCTTTCGCAAACTAAAAATTGCAGGGGGAAGGAAATTTTGAAAGTTGCAACAAAGGCTGCTCAAGCTGTTCATCCATATCAAGGATCCTTCACTCTGCCATTTATACAATTTTAAATTGCAAAATGGTCATTCTAGGAAAGAATTATTCTACTACTTTATCTACAATCAAGAAACTGTTGATAGGAAGTGCAAATACGCACCTATAGCAGTTTGACTCAGCAGTCATTCACGCAATTTGAAGGGCTCTTGTGGAACAAGTTGCTATTAAAAAGGAAGAAATTTTGCCCATCTTAAAAAGTATTAAGGTAGATAAGTCCCCGGTCCTGATGGGATCTATCTCAGAATATTGAGGGAGGCAAGAGAACAAATTGCTGGAGCTTTGACAGACATCTTTGTATCCTTTTTGGCCACAGATGAGGTGCCAGAGTACTGGAGAATAGCCAGTGTTGGCCCATTGTTTAAGAAGGGTAGGAGGGATAATCCAGGAAATTACAGACCTGTGAGTCTCACGTCGGTGGTACGGAAATTATTGGAAAAGATTGCCAGGGACAAGATCTGTACGCATTTAGAAGCAAATGGACTTACTGGTGATTGACAGTAAAAAAGGCCTATGGCATGCTTGCCTTCATTGGAAGGGGCATTGCGTATGAGGATAGACAAGTTACCCCGCAGCTTTATAGAACTTTAGTTAGGCCACACTTGGAATATTGTATACAGTTCTGGTCACCACACTACCAAAAGGATGTACATGCTTTGGAGAGGGTACAGAAAAGGAAGGTTGTATAGACTGGGCTTGTTTTCACTAGAACGCTGCAGGTGGGGGGCAACCTAATGGAAGTTTATAAGATTGTGAATGGCATTGATAGAGTGGAACATATGAGGTTTTTTTTCCAGAGTGGAGGGTCAATTACTAGGAGACACAGGTTCAAGGTGCAAGGGGGGAAGTTTAAAAGAGATGCGCGAGGCAAGTTTTTCACACAAAGGGTGGTGAGTGCCTGAAATGCGTTGCCAGAGGAGGTGGTGGAAGCAGACACAATAGCAGCATTCAAGAAACACTTGGACGAATACGTAAATTAGAAGGGAACACAGGGATACGGATCCTGTAAGTGAAGACAGTTTAAGTGCGGAAGGGCAAAACGTGGCAGCACAGGCCTGGAGGTCCAAACAGCCTGTTCCCTTACTGTATTGTTTTTTGTTCTTTTTTTGTTCACAGTGGTAGTGTCCCTACCTGTGAGCCAGGAGGCCTGAGTTCAAGAAGCACCCTGTTCCAGAGGTGTGTAATAACATCTCTGAACAAGTTGATTTGAAAATAACTACAAGCAATTTGAATTTGCAGTGAATAATGCAGAACCGGGGCTTTCACAAAGTTTGCTATTGTACCATGAGTAGCACAGTGGTGACTGCTTGAAACTATGTTATGTCAAGCTGTCAGATGGCATTGGGAGTACCAGGGCAATTTATAGTTTGCTTTCTCTCCTTAACAACAGTTACTTTGCAAATTTATATAATAAAAACAAATTTCCAAACTAGTTTGTCTGTTTTGTGCATTATCATGCCTATGCCTACAGCATAGACACTTCTTGAGGGTTGGAACCAATACTGCTTACAAAAAAAGCACTGTATTATTCAGACTTTTCATTCAACATGCAATATGTCAAATGGAAGTTGTACTACAGTACAAGTTCACTTTTCAAAGCACTGTTAGGCATCCAGAAGTGAGAAAGTATAAATTAGTATCAGTATGTTTATGTCAAGAGATGGAGCAAATAAAAATGAATGGCTAAGTTCAGAGTTTTGAGAACCAGATCAGTTCTATCCATCTCTATCATTTTAAAACTATTTTTGTGAGTTGCTTTGACGTGGAGAGATAATGGGCTGAATCATGCTGGAAAAATATTAGCAGATTGACAGAACACATCATTACCAATATGTAAATTCACCATAAAGTTCAAGGTGAAGACATACACTGCAAATTATAAATCTTCAAAACCTGCTGGCTGATTACTGTTTACATAAACAGAATCTTGTCCTTAGCGTCCCTGTTACTTCGGAAGAATTTCCTGGATTTGCACATGAAACACAATGCAGGCAGTGAAGGCTGAAAGTGAACAGTGGAAGTACCTTCTTAACAATGCGATCTTTGTAATTGAATGCCAAACAATGTCAATACCCCAAAATGGAAAGCAATTCAACCATTCAAAATCATTCTTGCAGGTGTAAGTTGTTACGAGAGATTCTATGAATGTCAAATTATATTTTTGAATATCAAATTATATTTTTAAAACACGTTTTCTTTGTCTCTTTTTTCTCTCATTTTAATTTTTCTTTCCCTTTATTTATTGTTTTATACCTAATTTAACATGTAACCGTTCACCTTCTCCATTGTTTCTCTTGTTTCTTTCCAGAATATCCACAAGTTGCTACCATTGAATTTAAAACTGCATTAATCAAATATTATTGATAAAGCACTGAAATTTACCTGAAACCAAATCTTTTTGCCAAGCAATGTGCTGGATGGCCAGACAGGTTTAAAGAATCGAGCTACAATGACACCAATATTGGCTGCACTCACCCAAGCAATAAACATTAATGCTCCTAAGGATAAAAAAAAAAGAATTGCCATGACAAACTGGAATAAAGTATGAAGCTCTCCCTTGGATCAAACTAGCAAAGGCCCACAGTTTCTTGTATCCTTTCCTAGGCACCCTCACAAGGGAAATTGCTTGTTCAATTGCAGGATAATTCATAATTTAGTGACTGAATACTTGAACACACTGCATCTCAATGACTGTGGGTTGTTTAAGTCAATTTAAGACAAATACCACAATCAATGTAAAATGCAAAAGGGCAGGATCAGCATCCAGTAAAACAAGAAATTATCACACATTGAAATAGCAACACTGGGCCATCTGCACAGTGACTACCAAAAGCAGCAGGTTTTAGATAAAGCTCCATGACTCTACAACATATTAAAATGAAATAAGAGTAGGCTACTCAGCTCTTCGAGACTGCTCCAAGACGACAGATCAAAGATAGGGACTAGAGCTCTAGCTATTAAGAATAATAGTGGAGAAGATGAATTGTGAACAACCTGGATCATGGTGAAGTCCAGTGAAAACAGACTTGGTTGAAATATTTGTAAGCAACTGTTGTAAACAGTGTCTCTTTTGGCTGATATTACTCAACATCTCCTAAGATCCTCACCATGATGCCTGCTAATACCCAGCCTATTCACTTCACATCATGTGGCATTAGTATGTGACTGAGTACCCTGGACACTGCATAGACTGTAGAGCCTGATAATAGCTGCTCACCAAAACTAGCCACACACCACACCATCAATATCTTCCAGTGCATCTAAGTGGCAAGAAGCAAGTCAAATATAACTTAATTAATTATCACAACATCATTCTCTTTCAACTGACAAATGACATTAGGAGTTGAAGGCAATAATTAATAAATAAATACATAAATAATGTTACATGCCTTGTACAGGCCAATAACTTTTAAAAGAGGATTTTAGTTCTCAGTGACTGACTTATATCAATCGCATGCCAAAATAAGATTTTTGATATAGAAAACTAAAATCAATCTTGACTAAACATGAATCAGCAGGCAATTATGACTCTTAGCTACAAAAGGCATACTTCATCAGCATTTTAACATATTCAAAAATCCTCTGCCTCATTTATACATTGTACCAAGTTCTCAGCTGAATTGCAGTCTTTACAGGAACCAGCCCAAAATCACACTCAGCTCCTAACGATTCTGCCCATTTCATTAAGTCATAATGGCTAACGATCGTCCAAGGCCTTTTTCTGAGTCTTTTGTGAGAAATCCTGAACTGACCTCAGTAGCATGGCTCACTCAAGTGATTCCATCCTCTGACCAAATTTCAATGGTCTTCTCATTGACATCCTGTCTTATGGCTAATAATTAAAACAAAAACCTTTTCAGACCCCAATAACTGCTGTTTCTGGCTCTCACTCTCTCCCTCTGAATATGGATCATTTTTAGGTTGGCAGGATGTGACTAGTGGGGTACCATAGGGATCAAGTATTTGAACCTCACAAATTATATCAATGATTGGATGTGGGGGCTAAATGCATTATTTCCAAGTTTGCAGATGACGCAAAACTAAGCAGAAATGTAAGTTGAGAAGAGATTTGAAGAGGTTAAGTGAGTGAGCAAAAAATTGCCAGATGGAATACAATGTGGAGAAATGTGAGTTTATCCACTTTGATAGGAAAAACAAAAATACAGCGTATTTATTAACAGGTGAAAAGTTGAGAAATGTTGAACTTTAAAAGGACTTGGGTTTCCTTAATCATAAGTCACTGAAAGTTAATATCTAGGAATAGTAGATAATAAAGAAAGCAAAAAATATATTTGCCTTTATTACAAGAGGATTTGAGGAGCAAAGATATCTTACATAGAACATTAGTGAGACTACTTTTGGAGTATTGCGTGCAGTTTTGGTCTCCTTACCTAAGAAAAGATATACATACCATAGAGACATGAAGGTTCACCAAAATAATTCATGGATTGGAGGGATTGTCCTATGAGGGATGATGAAATAGTCTGGGTCTACATTTTTTGCAGTTTAGGAGAATGAGGGGTGATCTCATTCAAGCACTTCTCCAAAATGAAAAATGCTTTGCATAAGATTTATGGAGGATGTTTGGAATGACATTTTCTAATTTACACAGATCTGGAGAAGTTCATGGAAGTATTTGGAAAATATTAAGCTCTACATATAATAGAGTTACAGAATTTCTTTTGCAGAATTGAAGGCAATATTTGGGGTGTGGAAAAGTACATTACTGTTAAAATACCATTGGGCCAAAAATATTTTACTTTTAAGAAATTCTTTCTCCCACACATCACTATGGGAAACTTGATCGGTATGGACGAGCTGGACAGAAGGGTCTGTTTCTATGCTGTATGACTTTGACACTCTCACACTCAAAATGCTTATAGACACTGAGAGGGTACATGCAGGAAAGATCTGGCAGCTGTATGTGTGTGTGTTTGTGTGTGTCTGTGTGTGTTGGTGGTGGTGGGGAGGGGTGTTTTACTAAAGCCAGGGTATGCAACATCAGAATAAAAGCCAGGACATTTACAACTCAGAAGATGATGAGGAATTCCTTCAGAGGCTGGTGAACTTTTGGAACAATCTGTACCAGAAGGCTGTTGAGGCTCAGTTGTTGAGCTATGTTCAAAACAGAGATCAATACATTTCTACTTGCCACAAACGTCAAGAGACTGTGCAAGAATATGACGTTGAAGTAAAAGATCAGCTCTGGTATCACTGATTGGTGGACTGTGCTTAATGAACTGAATGGCCTACTCCTGTTCCTATGTTCTCTTCTCCTATTCCAGGATAGCTCACTTCCAGGAAAAAAAAAACAAAAAACAAATGAACTGTGGATGCCAGGAATCAGAAATAAAAACAGAATTTGCTAGAAAATCTCAGCAGGTCTGGCAGCATCTGTGGAGAGAAAGATCACTTCCTGAGTAGCCAGCGGTTTCAGGTGGGAAAAAAGACAAAGTTGCTGGAAAAGCTCAGCAGGTCCAGCAGCATCTGTGAGGAAAACAATGAGTTAAATTTTCGGGTCCAGTGACCCTTCCTCAGAAGGGTCTGAGGAAGGGTCACATGACCTGAAACAATAACTCTGAATTTTTTCTTCACAGATGCTGCCAGACTTGCTGAGCTTTTCCAGCAACTTTGTTTTTGTTCCTGATTTACAGAATCCTCAGTTCTTTCGGTTTCAGGTGGGATCAGCTTTCAAGTTCTCTGAAAATGACCTGGTGCAGGTAGAGCCCATCCTACAAGATTCATCTGGGGCCCAAAGTGAGGCCCAGGACCACAACAGCTACCTGACTCAAGGGAGCTGAGGTAATCAGCACCTCGAGCCTTGAAGAACATAATTCCAGTGTTGTAAATGCATCAGTGTAAATCCTACGGTGAGGTGAATGAAATGTTTTTATTCTTCAACCTGTTTATTCCTCTCAGTAGCAAAGGTCTCACACCATCCAAACACTCCCAATGTCCCTAACCTGACAAAAGTGGTCACCTTCGAATGAGGACCCACTTGGGTTTTTAAAGGTTCAAAAATGTACACCTGCACATGAAAATTGTATACAATAAGAAATATAATTTTCTTTTATTCCTAACAATCAGTACCCCAATCTCAGAAGAGGTATATGTACATAAAAAGGCCACACAAAAAATGGTAGAGTGACATAGAGGCACAGGAAAATTGTATTTCATGCAAAAGAAAAGCGAAGTTCAGAGTTTCACAACTCAATTTTCACTTAAAATGAGAGACAAAAATCCAGCTTACGGTTTTTACATTTCCATTGATCATTTTAGTGCAAGTCACTTACCATGAGCTTTAATATATAAGGGAGATCTAGAGCCTGTAAGTTCATGAGGTGATCCATCAAAGTCAACCTTGCTATGTGTGATCAGTGGTTGCTGGTGATGTTTATGAATTCTTCCTTTATTAAAACAAAACTACCAATAGTTATATCAACAGCAGTAAGCTAATTATAGAAATGATTTCTCATTGATCAGTCAGTAAATACCTTGTGTAGATTTAAGTCCTGCAATAGCTGACCTGCATAGCTATTTCTCATTTCTGAGAGACAGCATAGCAAATTCTGGCAGAATCCTAAATTCTGAAGGATATTACCACGAGCTATCACTCTTTTCCACAATATATCCTTTCCTTACCCAGTTCACACCTTCTCAAGGGCAAGCAGGACTGGGTAATAAATACTTCCTTAGCCATTGACACAAATATCCTATGAATTGTTAGGAACAATTAATTTCTTTGAGTTTAATTTATATTTTGTATTTTTTTTTCTGTGTTATGAAGAGGAGTCAAAGTTTAAGTTTCACTTTTTAAGTTGTTCTTATTGGTTTGGGTGCCAAGAAATCTGGAGGCCTGTTTGTTTGCATGCATTTTAATGATATTTTACAACCCTTGAAGATGGCAAGTGGTAGTTTAGCTCTCATTTGTTAAAAAAAATCTGTGCTACTGCCTAGTAACAGGGTTCAAGGGACTCACAGCAAGACAGAAAAATCTAAATGTGTGTATGTGCATGTATATCCTAGAGTGCAAAGATAATGGCTGTTAAACTCTCGAACAAGAATCCTGCAAGCTTATTGAAAATTGAGTTTAGGGAAATTGTGTGTTTGCTTTGAAGTTAAAATGACAATGAGTTTAGCTAGGAGTTTATTTTAACCATCCCAGGGAGAGACACCAGCTGCAGAAGAAAAGGATCTATTGAATACACAGAAAATCATTGGAAGGAAACAAGGCGCAGCTGTACCAGACTGAGCAAAAAGTCTTGGTGTGGAGATAATGATGAATCTTTGCTGGAGTATTATTGGGTTTTTTTAAATTCATTCAGTGGATGGGGCTTTGCTGGTTGGACAAGCATTACTTGCTCATCCCGAACTGACCTTGATAAGGTGGTGGTAAACTGTTTCCTTGAACCATTGCAGTCAATTTGATATTGGTACACCCACAATATTTTTAAAGAGGGAGTTCCAGAACCTTGATGGGTTAGACGGGATAGTGCAAGTTTGAATTCTTTTCTGGTATTTGTACTGAAATTCTGACAATTTTTTGTCTACTACAATATAGCTCAGGCTCTTCAGTTTTATAAATGTTTTATTTTTTGCGGTGAAAGAATCTTGAAAGACCCTTGTGTATGTGTTCAGTAAGAGACCTCAGTGGTTAATAAATATATAAAATCAGAGTCTCTCAAGCACGTTTCACTCTGAGATCAGACTTGTATCATATTAAAATCAGCTGGAATCAAAACAAATGATTATTTTAAAGATTTCTCTTTTTGGTAGTGAATCCCCATCAAGAATAAAAATCTTGGCTGGTTTTTAGCCTAGGATGGGTTAGCCAATTCCAATATCTCCGGAGGTGATCTCATTCAAACATATAAAATTCTTACAAGCTATGATGAGATTCTCCTGGCTGGTGTCCCAGAACTAGAACAAATAGTCACAGAATAAAGGAGCGAGGCATTTAATATTGAGATAAAGAGGAACTACTTCAAAAGCTGGTGAGTTTTGGAATGTTCCATCCCAAAGAACTATGAAAGCTCAATCATTAAGAGTTTTCAAGACAGAAATCAATAGATTTCAGGTTACCAAAGGAATATGAGATAATGAGGAAAAAGTGTCATAGAGGTAGATGATCAACCGTTATCTGTTTGCATGACAGAGCAGGCTTAACAGGTTAAACGTTCTCCTCTTATTTCCTATATCCTATATACTTCTTCCTTGACAGAGATCAGCAAATTCAGCTTAGATACAAACCAATCCCACCACGTTTTTATATTCTTATTTTAACAGGTGAACCAAAGAGCCAGATGTATGCCAATGCACACAAATGTGTGATTTCAAAGGCCTTTTAAGATGGCGCATAGGTTAAACTGAGCTGGATCACAGCAGAGTGATGTCTCCATCTGTCTTTCCTCCCATCCTCATTTCTGAGGGTTTGGCCGTTGCATTAGGCAGCGCATATAAGAAAAGTACTTTAGTGGTTCCATCATTGTTTAGCTGACCAGGATCTTCTCCCACTGTTACCATCTGTGATCAGGCACATTAGAGAGAATTAAAGGCAGACAATTGACCTGTTTGGCTATTTTACAAATGCACCTTCCGTGGCCAACAAGTTCTACCATGGGAGTTGAACCCAGACCCTCTGCTCCAGAAGTAGGTTGATACCACTGCACTACTGGACCTCTGTAGCAGTTAAAAAAACAGCTCTATTCCATCAGTGCCTTTAGGAGTAGAGAAAAGAGCTGATGGATATTTTTGGGAACTGCAAGGGGTGAGGGGCTGAAGGATTTTGGTTGCAGGAGGTGTGATGGAAGCTTCTGTAAATTGGGGCAGTTGGAAGAGAGATGGTAGGTGTTTTATGAACTGGGGTTTAGAGATGAATTATATGTACTTTAGAAATTGAATGAGTGGAAGAGTACCTCTGGAGGGAGTGAAGTGTCACCGTGCTGACGGAAAGTAATGGTGCGACTTGCTTTAGGGGTTATACGTTTAGATTTTCAGTTGAGAATGGATAAACCACTAAGTAGCTTCATTTTTTTTCTATAGTTTTTCTGCATTTAATACCTCTTTGTGGTGAATTTTAAGTGATTCATTGCTCGAGTCATACAACTTGGGAGGCACCTCACATGATTGGGCTTTAGTGTGCAGAGAAATTAGAATCCTGACCTGATTTCCTATCTAACTTGGCGATGCATATTGTGAAGATCACCGTGAAGTGAGGCACAAACGTGCACGAGAAGCTCACAGTGTAGTGCGATGTCACTACCAGAGTCAGAGAAGCACGCTACCTATATGTCGCATATTTGTCTGTTAAACATAAGTGTGTCATATTGCTGCAACCTGCATGTTGCATGGAAATTTATGGAAAAAGTCAAGGTGGGCTCAACAGAGGTTATTCTAGAACGAGTAACAGGGAAGACATTATTAAAGAGTCAGGAAACTAACTTCAAGCATAGCAGATAAGGGAACATCTATGAAAAGTGGGGACAGTCAATACAGGACTGAGGACGTTGTATTTAAAAGCAAACGGTATATGAAAGAAGGTAAATGAGCTTGTAGTGCAGATTGAAAATTAGCAGGTATGATGTTGTAGGCATCACAGAGATGTGGCTGCAAGGGGATCAGGGCTTGGAACTAAATATCCAAGATACACATCCTATTGAAAGGACAGGCAGATGGGCAGTGAGAGCAGGCTTGCCTTATTAATAAGAAACAAAAATTAAATCAATAGCAAGAAGTGACGGAGGGCATAGGTTTAAGGTGAGAGGGGAAAGATTTATAAAGGACCTGAGGGGTAACATTTTCACACAGGGGGTGGAGCCTGTATGGAACGAGTTGCCCAAGGAAGTAGTGGTGGTGGGTACAATTACAACATTTAAAAGGCATTTAGATGGGTATATGACTAGGAAGAGTTTAGAGGGATGTGGGCCAAATGCTCGTAAATGGGCCTAAACAGGGGGGATGTCTGGTCAGCGTGGACAAGTTGGAACGAAGGGTCTGTTTCTCTGCTGTATAATTCTACGAGTCTATGACTCAATGATATAGAATAGGAAGCCATAGAATCTGTGTGGGTAGAGTTGAGGAACCACAAAGCAAAAACAACCCTGATGGGAGTTGTGTACTGGCCTCCGAGCAGTAGGATGTGGGGATGAAAATAAATCAGGAGATGGAAAAGGCATGTAAGAAAGGCAGTATTACAGTAATCATGGGGGACTTCAATATGCAGGTGGATTGGGTAAATCAGGTTGTTAGCAGATCTCAAGTAAAGAAATTTGTGGAGTATCTACAAGGTGTTATTTTTACAGCAGCCTGTGGTACAGCTCATGAGGGAACAGACAATTCCAGATTTGGTGATGTTTAAAGAGGCAGACTTGATTAGGGAGCTTAAGGTGAAGGAACCCCTTGGGGCAGTGACCATAATATGGTAGAATACATCCAGTAGTTTGAGAGGGAGAAGATTGAATCAGATGTAACGGCATTACAATTGAATAAAGACATGAGAGAAGAGCTGACGAGAGTTTATTGGAGGGGGAGTCTAGCAAAGAAGACAGTGGAGCAGCAATGGCAGTTGTTTCTGGAAATAATTCAGGAGGCACAGCAAAATTTTATCTCAAGGAAGAAGAAACGTATTAAGGGGAGGATTAGGCAACTATGGCTGACAAGAGATGTCAGGGACAGCATAAAAGCCCAAAGAGAAAGCATACAATATACTGAAGATTCGTGGGAAGCTAGAGGATTATGAAACTTCTAAAAACCAGCACAGGATCACTAAAAATGCAATAAGGGGAAAGAAGATGAAGTATGAGAATAAGCTAGATAGTAATATAAAAGAATATTGCAAGAGTTTTTTTTTACATAAAAGGTAAGTGGGAAGCAAGACTGGACATTGGACCACTAGAAAATGAGGCTGGAGAAGTAGTAATGGGGAACAAAGAAATGGCAGAGGAACTGAATAGGTACCTGTGTCAGTTTTCACAGTGGAAGACACCAGCAGCATACCAAAATTTCAAGACAGTCAAAGAACAGAGGTAAGTGTATTGGCCATCGCCAAGGAGAATGTGCGGGTTACACTGAAAGGTCTGAAGGCATTAAATCACCTGGCCCAGATAGACTACACACAAGAGTTCTGAAGGAGATAGTTGAGGAGATTGAGGAGGCATTGGTGGTGAGCCTTCAGGAATCACTGGTGTTAGGGAGGGTCCCAGAGGGTTAGAAAATGCTGAACATAGTACCCCTGTTTAAGTAGGGATGGAGGCAGAACACAGGAGACTATAGGCTGTAACATGATCTCGATTGCTGGTAAGATTTTTTATTAAGGATGGGATTGTGAAATACTTGGAAATGCATTGTTAAACAGGACTGGGTCAACACACAGTTTCATCAAAGGGAGGTCATGCCTGACAAGTCTATTATAATTCTTTGAGGAGTTAGCAAGTAATTGAGATGAAGCAGAGGCAGTGAACGTGATCTACTTGGATTTCCAGAAGGGTTTTGACAAGGTGCTGCACCATATGCTATAAATAAGACAACAGCCCATATTGTTATGTGCAAGGTACTGGCATGAATGGAAGATTGGCTGGCTGGAAGAAAGCAGAGGGTAGGGAAAAAGGGGTCGTTTCAGTATGGCAGCTGGTTACTTGTGGAATTCTGCAGGGGTCCATGGTAGGGCCACAACTGTTCACATTTTCATTAATGATCTGGATAAAGGAACTGAAGGCATTGTTGTTAAGATTGCAAATGACACAAAGATAGGTGGAGGGACATGCAGTGTTGAGGAGGCAGTGGAGCTACAGAAGGACTTGGACAGGTCAGTAGAGCAGGCAAAAAAGTGGCAGATAGAATACAACGTGGGAAAGTGTACGGTTATGCATTCAGGGTAGGATGAATAGAGGCATAGACTATTTTCTAAATGGGGAAAGGCTTCAGAAATCTGAAGCACAAAGGGACTTGGAAGTCCTCATTCAGGATTCTCTTAAGGTTAACATGCAGGTTCAGTTAGCAGTTAGGAAGGCAAATGCAATGTTTGCATTAATTTGAGTGGGTTAGAATATAAGAGCAGAGAGGTACTACTACGGCTGTATAACGCTCTGGTCAGACAGCATTTGGAATATGATGAGCAGTTTTGGGCCCCATATCTAAGAAAGGATGTTTTGGTATTGAATGGTGTTCAGAATAGGGTTACAAGAATGATCCTGGGACGAAGGGTTTGTCATATGAGGAGTGGATGAGGACTCTGGGTCCATACTTGATGGAGTTTAGAAGGATGATGGGGCGAGGGGGGTGGGTTTGACTGAAACTTACAGAATACTGACAGGCCTGGATACAGTGGACATGAAGAAGATGTTTCCACTAGTAGGAGAGATGAGGACCTGAGGGCACAGCCTCAGGGTGAAGGAGCAACCCTTTGGAACTAAGATGAAAAGGAATTTCTACAGCCAGAGGGTAGCGAATTTGTGGAACTCTTTGCCACAGAGGGCTGTGGAGGCCAAGTCACTGAGAACATTTAAAACAGAGCTTGATAGATTTTTGATTGGGAAGGAGATCAAGGGTTACAGGTAGAAGGCAAGAGAATGGGGTTGAGAAATATACCAGCCATGATCGAATGGCAGAACAGACTCAATAGGCTGAATGGCCTAATTCTGCTCCTGATCTTATGGTCTTATAGTCACTGTGCATGAAACATGGTGATATCAGCAACAGAGATAGTAGGAACTGCAGATGCTGGAGAATCCGAGACAACAAGGTGCAGGGCTGGATGAACACAGCAGGCCAAGCAGCATCATAGGAGCAGAGAGGCTGACGTTTCGGGCCTAGACCCTTCATCAGAAAAGGGGGAGGGGAAGGGGGTTTTGAAATAAATAGGGAGAGAGTGGGAGGCGGATAGAAGAGGGATAGAGGAGAGGATAGGTGGAGAGGAAACAAACAGGTCGAAGAGGCGGGGATGGAGCCAGGAAAGGTGAGTGTAGGTAGGGAGTTAGGAAGGGGATAGGTCAGTCCAGGGAGGACGGACAGGTCAAGGGGGCGGGATGAGGTTGGTCGGTAGGAGATGGAGGTGCGGCTTGAGGTGGGAGGAGGGGATAGGTGGGAGGAAGAACAGGTTAGGGAGGCAGGGACGAGCTGGACTGGTTTTGGGATGCGGTAGGGGGAGGGGAGATTTTGAAACTTGTGAAATCCACATTGATACCATT
>NC_063341.1:60319161-60374684 GCF_021869965.1 Rhincodon typus | reverse complement strand
CTAGGCCCGAAACGTCAGCCTCTCTGCTCCTATGATGCTGCTTGGCCTGCTGTGTTCATCCAGCCCTGCACCTTGTTGTCTCTGATATCAGCAACAAATGTGCAGATGAATCCTGAAGTCTGTCATGGCAACTGACTTCACCAATTCTATCCACGCATGTAGCGTGGTCATTTATCAGCCATTTTGATGTTTGGAGTAATCAATCCAGTCTAGATTAGCATATTTGCTTTGAAACACCTTTAAAGCCATTTAGTCCCAGCTGCAAATAATAGCTGACTACTGTCATAATCATTGCTCACCACTGTACATGGAACTGAGGTGTTTAGTTTACCCTGATGAAAAGAACCAAACTCACCATTCTCAGCTCTCCCTCCTGCTAGGAAAACATAATATTGTCTGTCTAGATCAAAGCGTTCACTGTATTCAGGGAGCCAAATGTTTCTTCTGAATGAACACTGTGTCACTCCATCTTCTAAACTCCAGGACATATCATGAATAGGAACCTGCAATAATTTATTTTGTTAAAGAGCAAATTACTTTCACAATTTCAAATCTGTTGCCATTACTTAGCACTAAAAAAGAACCCATATAGCCACATGAAAATTTAGTGAGAAAAGGCTCTGCTTGCTCCTTTCCTTCCCATAAGGTTCACTCAATGCAGAATGGGGGTTCAGTTATTTTATCATACGTGTCCATCTTTCACCTCCTCTTGAATGCCTGTCTTAGGAATACTGACTTCACTCGAAAAGGAAATCAGGCTGAGTGTAAAACAGGTAGGAGCAAATTACTGCAAATACTGGAATCCCTACTGAAAACAACAAATGCTGGAGATCACAGCGGGTCAGGCAGCATCCAAGGAGAAAGAGCAAACTAACGTTTCGAGTCTAGATGACTCTTCATCAGACAGACTGCTACCCAAGATGAATCACACCTTGCCTCACATCTTTTTATTAAATATTTTCATAACCTTTTGTCTCTCCTTCACAATCAGTAACGCTCCTTTTAAAGATGCCAATTGATCCTGAACCTACATATTTGCAAGCATTGGAAATAAGTTTCTCGAACCCAAACCTTGCTGGATTCTTATAAATATAATGTAACCATTTAATGCTCAAGTTAAATAACTAGTTGATGTAAATGTGATCTATGCCTTTATTATTTTGATGAAGTCACTAAGCAATGTCTTATTTTTATTTACCTGTCAGATATTAATAACTAAATGAACAGTCCCCAGTTCTGATTGGTAAAAGAACAGAATATGTCTCTAGGAATATAGGAAGCTTAAGCACTGGAGCGGACCTGGTTAGTCTGGCTGATCTTAGTATCAAAAAAGAAACACAAGACAACCTTTGCTCATATCTACCTATCTCTCACCTCAATACCTCAAATTCTGTAAACTTTGATATATTTTCATTTCTGAGCCTTCTTTTCCCCGATTCTCACAGTTTGGTGGGAGAAACTTGTTTTTAATCACCAGGCTGACTTACAGAGAACAAGCCACCCAGGTAAAGGGCCCTTCCAGGATACCAGTGACAAAATGCCATTGTTAGGCTGCTACTATCCTATGTCTACTAAGCATCACAGTTAAAATCAGCCCCCCGGTCTCCTCTCCAGTATTGAGCTCAGAGTGACCAACATATTTTATGGAATCATCCTTGTTGCCACATCCTATACACTGGTTCCCAGGGAGGTTATTTCTCCTGGATTGCTCCAGATAGCAACTGAAGAAGTTGCTGACATCTCCTCTTCCAGCTACCCCGGTATCTTCGGTATCTTGCATGTACACTGTGATGCTGCATGCGCATGGCCCATTGAGCTCAATCAGCCAAGAGTCTGAGGACAGAGACCCCAGAGTGGAGGAAAGATGGTGAATTAAAAAGACAGGGAACTGGAAACAGAGGTCACACTCACAAACTGAGGAGAAATGTTCTTTAGTTACCCAATCAATGTTTGGTTTCCCCTTATCTTGAGCAGCAAACACAGTATACTAAATGGAAAGAAGAATAAGTAAACTGCTTTTTCACCTGGAAGGAGTGTTGGAGCCTGGATGATACAAAGGGAAGAAATACATGGGCAGACATTGCATTTCCTGAGCTTTCATGTAAAGGTGCTACAGAAAGGGTAGTGGATGTTGGAGCAAACTGAAGAGTGAACTAAGGGATCATGAAGGGAATGGCCTGATTGAAATGCTGAAAGGAGAGGGAAGAGGAAGATAGTGTGGCATCATGTTGGATGTGGCAGAACTGACAGGGGAAGATCTGTTGAATACAGATGCTAGCATAATGGAAGGTTAGGGTAAAGAGATCACTATTATTATTCTGGAAGCAGTGGGAGAGTAAGTGAAATGGACCAGACTGGTTGAGGACCCTGTAAGTCATAGTGGAGGCAGTGGGAAACCATCCACAGTTGAAGTAAAAGGAAAATATATGCAAGATCTCATTGTTGGAACAGATGGGATGGAGACAGAGGTATTATGAGAATCCTTCTCTACACTTCTCTGAAAAGAAATGGTCTTTACAACAATTACTCTTTGAGACATAGCACTTCATGCTCTGAAATATCTTGTGCTCAATCCAATAGCTATGTAGCCTGGGCAGCATTATCGAAACCATGAACTCAAACACATTGTTAATTTCAAACGTAGCATTTCCAAAGAACATTTTAAACAGAATGCCTCTAACCTTGATTAAATTTAAGTAAGTAATAAGATATAACACATTATTATAGAATAATACATCACAGGAAGCTATTTGGCCCATTAT
This sequence comes from Rhincodon typus, assembly GCF_021869965.1. Classification (NCBI taxonomy): domain Eukaryota; kingdom Metazoa; phylum Chordata; class Chondrichthyes; order Orectolobiformes; family Rhincodontidae; genus Rhincodon; species Rhincodon typus. Next base: position 60,371,922 of record NC_063341.1, on the reverse strand, counting down.
GCTAGCTCTTTCACAGTTATCCAATGTAGTTCTATTCCTCAGCGTTTGTCCCATAGCCCCATACAATTTGTATACTTTTATGTTTAAACAATGCAGTAAATTCTAATAATAGGTTACCAAAGTAAGCATATACAGTAAGAAGTACTTGCATGTAAATAGCACTTTATCAAATTTTGGAGAACCATCAGATCACACCGATAATACTATGATCCTGCTGATGGTACAACTAGACAAGTTAAATCCCAGAATGAAAACCAGTTTGATAGAGCTTTTTATAGTTAGTTACCGTGGTGGTTAGTCACTGATTCATATTTACATATTTTCTTTAACAATAGAACAAGAGCTTATTAAATAAAATAAGTAATTTATTTTAAAAATCAAGCAGTCTAGAAGAAAAAATTCTAAATATAGAAGGAAGTTAATAATATTGAAAACATATAGTTAAACAAAGTTTTAACCAACTCCCGACAGTTTCTTTGCTGTGGTCTGTGGAAACAAGTTGAGGAGTCCTTTCCAAATCTGTCAACATATATTTTCCACAAATCTGAGAACCAAAACTTCCTCAGTTCTAATAACCTGAACATTTCTCACCAAACTCTGATGGTTTAGGAGATTCACATACTAAACTATTTTGCTGGTTCCCCAAACTGTGCTGAAAGACTCCTTCTAGGAGAGAAAATAAACCTGTTTCTGCACTCAACTTTGGTACTTTCTGAACTAAAACCATGAGTCAATCTTAGACAACAAGGTGCAGGGCTGGATGAACACAGCAGGCCAAGCAGCATCATAGGAGCAGAGAGGCTGACGTTTCGGGCCTAGACCCTTCATCAGAAAAGGGGGAGGGGAAGGGGGTTCTGAAATAAATAGGGAGAGAGTGGGAGGCAGATAGAAGAGGGATAGAGGAGAGGATAGGTGGAGAGGAAGGCGGAGGAGAGATTACAAGAGAGTTGCAGTGGGAGAGAGATCCCTTGAGGTTTGTCCGGAGGGAGGAGGGTAACTTCTTCAGGCTAGGCATCCTTAGAAGAGGCTTCGCAGTGGGGTTAAAATTGAATCAGAGATAGTAGGAACTGCAGATGCTGGAGAATCCGAGACAACAAGGTTCAATCTTAGATTCTTTTGAACTGAAAATAAAGCTTTTAGCCTTACACGTTTATCCTGCATATTGAAAATGCAACAATATAAACATAATTCCATTAACACCACAGGGGTCTATAGTGATCTGCTTTCATCACTATTCCAGAAGAAAGTTCTAGCCTTCTTCCTTTAAGAGAAAACCTTTCACAGAAGTAAACAAAATTACATCCATCTCTATTTTGAATTGCAAATACCAAAAATGGTACATGGTTAAAAAAATATAAAATTATAAACTTTTCATCACAAATATCAGTGATGTCATTTAAGAAAATGTAATTGATAATTTTCACAGAGCAAGATGCCAGAAATTGCAATGACTAACTATTGCATTGGTCCTGGTTGAGGTATCGATGGTTGCTCGAATGTTGAAAGAACTCTCTGTTCATCTTCAAAACATGCAGAAACCTTCTGGAACAGCTTCATTCAGACAGCTAAACAGATTAATTGCAAATGTATTGAGAAAACATAGCATTTTTGTACCTACCTGTGTGTTCAATATTGGATGTGAACGGCCAGTGGAATGAGCTGGATTTATCTGTATGCTTTGATCATTTACAACACACAAATACATGTCATCATTACCCTGGTAACAGAAGATTATTGAGTAAATATAACTGCATATAACCAAGCCCCACTATATCAATATGCCATCTGATTTATGTGCACTGATTTGATTGCATTGTTTACTTTTCATTAACAGTATGATGTAAGGTTCTACTGCCGACAAATATATTACAGATAGAAACAAAATCTTGGGGATGGTGGAAATCCAAAATGAAAAGAGAAACTCAGCTGGACTGCAGTGGAGAGAGCAACAGAGTTAAAATTCTGAGTCCAATATGATTCTTCTTCAAAAATGAAAGCGGCTGACAATTTTTTTTTTAATGTTGACAAAAGGGGATAAGGAATGAGTGGAAAAGTTGGTGAGGGAGCCTAGTAAAAAAGACAAAGGGAGAAGTAATGGGAATAAAGAAGAAATGTAATATTGTTGTAAATGATAGATACGCAAAGGAGAAAATATGCCCAATTTCCTGAAGGTATAACTAGGACAACACCATCAAGACATCAGGGACTTGCAACCAAAATGGAGGACAGAGATCATGCTCTGAACTTGATAAGTTCTGAAGGCTGTACAGTGCCTAAATGTAAAATGAGAAGTTGTTCCTCCAGCTTGCAATGAGCTTCATTGAAACACTGTAGCAGACCGAGAATGGAAATTTTAGTATGGGAACAAGACGGTTTCTTCAAATTGCAAGCAAATGGAAAGTCGAGGTCATTCCTACAGATAGAGTGGAGGTGTTCCACAAAACAAACACATATCTGCATTTTTGTTTCCCCAACATAAAGGAGATCACAATTTGAGCAGCGAATACAGTGGACTAGATTGAAAGAAATATAAATAAAACACTGCATAATCTGGGAGGCATCTTTGAATCCTTGGACAGCGATGGGAAAGCAGATGAAAGGGCAAGTGTTAAATTTTCTGCAATTATTTGGAAAGATGCCATGAGTGGTAGGAGTGATGGAAGATTGTACCAGGGTGTTATGAAGCGATCAGTCCTTGGGAATGCTGAAAGTGGAGGGAGGGGAAGATGTGTTTGGCAATAGTGATGTTGTACTAAAGGTGGCAGAAATAGTGGAAGAGAATTCTTTGAATGCAGTGACTGGTGGGGTGGAAAGTGAGAACATTTTTCTGGGACGGAGGTAAGGGTAATGGCAGAAATTGTGAGGAATGGGTCAGATATGGCTGAGGACACTGTCAACCATGGTGGAGGGTCCATGATTGAGGAACAGGGAAGTCATTTTGGAGGCTCCCCAGTAGAAGGTAGCATCACCAGAATAGAATGGAGTCCTTGTCAGAAGCAGTGTGGAGCAAGTGTAGTAAAGTATTTGTGGGAGTCAGTAGGTTTCTACAGGATACCAGTGGACAGCATATCCCCAGAAATGAAACAGTCAAGTCAAGGAAAAGAGGGATGAGTCAGAGGTAGGCCAGGTGAAGGTGATGGAAGGATGGAAAAACTACTTAATTTTTCCAATTTCAGGCAAGAGCAGGAAGCAGCACTGATATATTATCTGTTATAAATAAATTGTACGTTTGCATTTCCGAGTCATCCTGTAAAAATTGAAGTAGTCTCACAATTTCTATTGGAGTTTAGAGATGATGGTTTCTGAGTTCCTGCAGGGGTTGGATTCTGGGGACTCTCACTTGTCAGGAACGAGGCAGTCGTTTCTTGTTTATTTTTTCTAAACTCATTCAAAGGACGTGGATGTTATTGACCATCCTTAATTTTTCTTAAGAAGGTCATGGTGACCTCCTTTCTTGAACCATTCCATCTGGTGTCAGTACACCCAAGAGCTGTGAGGAAGGGAGCTCCAGGATTTTGACTCTCACAACAGTGAAGTAATGATTGTAAAGTTGAAAGTCACATGGTGTGTGGCCTCGAGGGGATCTTACAAATGGTGGTGCTCCCATGCATCTCTGCCCTTATCATTCATAGGTGGCACAATTAGGGTTTTGCAAGATGCTGCAGTGTATCTTGTAGATGGTATACATTGCTGCCACCATGCATCGGTGGTGGAGGGAGTGAATGTTGAAGGTGATGGACAAGTTGTCAATAAAGTATGCTGCTTTATCCTAGATGGTATCAAACTTCTTGACCATCAGAGCTACACTCATCCAGTCAAGTGGAGAGTATTTTATTACAGTCCTGACTAGTGCCTCTATGTTGGACTTGTTTTAGGAGTCAGAAAGTGGGTTGGTCACGACAGAATTCCAAGCTTCTAACCTGATCTTGGTAGGAATGACCTATTGCCCCATTATGAACATGCCTGACCATGCAAACCCCATCCAGTCCTAATGTAGGACAGCCAGGACACAATTCATCTTCTATCAGCCAGAAGTCCAGTCAAAGACAAGTCTAAAGGAAAATTGTGGAGGGGGTACCAGAAGAACTGGAATATTCCAAATGTTTTCAGGAATCCAGAAAAGCTCATCACCATTCCTCTCCCAATTCTCAGGAGCAGTGTGGCAACTGCTTAAGTTTCTTTATACAGAGGCCAGACGAGTCCGACAGCTCTTTCCAACCACACAAAAATGAAATATCATTTCTCTGTGGACTCCCCATCAGCAGTAGACCAGCCAATATGAGGCAGAGTGTGCTCAGTGTGCGTCTTATCCATTGCAATCCTAAAATTGAAATTCAGTCCCATGTAAGCCCTAGGACTTTGATTTAGATGTCAAGTAGTTCCACTTTGAGGCTTAGGTGTACACTTTGGCTACCTAGCAGAAGGTCTAAGGGAATATAGAAACAGTCTTGCTGTCAGTGAGAATTAGGCAATAATGATTCACCATTTCCACCACGGAGGACAGCTGATGGACGAGTAGCATTATTGCTAGTCTATTAATCCAGAGACCCAGGTAATGTTCTGGGACCCAGGTTCAAATCCTGCCAAGGCAGATGTTGGAATTTGAATTCAATAAAAATCTGGAATTAGGAGTCTGATGATGACCATGAAATCATTGTCAATTACTGGGAAAACCCCATCTAGGACATCATTAATGTCCTTAAAGGAGAGGAAACTGCCATCCTTTCCTGGTCTGGCCCACACACTGACTCCAGACCCACAGCAATGTGGTTGACACTTAACTGCCCTCTGGGTAATTAGGGATGGGTAATAAATGCTAGCCGAGCCAGTGATGCCCTCATCCCGTGAATGAATGAATTTTTAAAAAAAAATCCAGCTGCTGGAAGATCTCAAAATCACCTCCCTGGTTTCTATTATGAGACATTTTCCTAATTGAATATGTGATGAATATTCCACAAGTTAATAAATCTTTGGCCCCATTCATGTCCTCACCCTTCTGCTAATAAAATGTTTATTTCAATGGGAATTTAAGCATTTTTAAAAATTGGATTTCATTTAGCCCAATGCTTGAATGCAGTAATTCTTAGAATTTTCTTTTGGACGTATGTTCATACTGAGACCTGTCAATGCTGCTAAATGATTCAATTTCACAGCAACACCAGATTTGCAATATAATCCTGAAATTGGGCCTCTGACTGACTGTAGGAAAAAAGATGCTGGGAGATCCCTTGAAATGGCAGTCTTACATTACAATCTTAAACCTGGTTTAAAAACTGGCCCTGAACCTGCTACATATTTTCTACACTTAACAGACACTGGCTTCAATAAACATTCTCACACACATTCTCAAGGCACTGAAATGTCAAGAGCAGAATTCGGCAGATATCAGTTAGCACAAGTGCTAACAACTCTCACTTTGACAGGAAGTTTCCAACTAGAGGGAAGACTAGGAAAAGGATATCAGCGGTTGAACAGTTGTTCTGAAATAACATAATCACTGTAAGTATTGGCAACTGCCTTCATTCAATATAAAGAGATTTTTAATCTGCTGCAATACTGACCATCCATTTGTCATCTGACAGAGCAAAAGAAATGTATCCATTTGAAGGTCCACTCAATTCAAACAGCACTGAAGTGTTTTGCACAGCAAATGAGAGGAAAAAGCACAATCGATCCAGTTCAGGGTCACATCCAGGAGGATTCCTCAGGCAGAATTTTTTACTGCCACATTCTGTCACATTGAACTGGCAATAGAAGATGAAAAAATGGATCAGTTTCACTTGGTTGGTGAATTGCAGGGTGACATTTTTCATTGGTTTAAGCGTCTTTTTAGCATTGTAGAAAGAATTTTAAAGCAATGCGATACACACACCAGATTTAGTGAAGTGATACTGTCATAAAGGTAAACTTGAACTTGAAGTGCAAATGGTTTAAAACAACAATTCATTCAGATGTCTGCCAAAGTTAAGGAGGACATTGGGAGAATGCCAGGGAAATGCTCTCTCAAAGGGTTTTATTTGAAATAGTTTTAGCGAGTGTTCCATCCTTTCTCTGAATTTATTTGGTTCCCTAAAAACAATGTTCTGCATGACGTTCTGCTGGAATGGATAGTATGGTACTCAAGTACTGTAGCTCGACATAAGAAGTCTCAGAACCAGCGAAACCCAGTTTCCACGTTGATCTGAATGGTCACCTATCATGAGTGCATCCAATAAATATAAAATATTTTGCATTGAAAAGAGGGACACAAAATGAAGCTGTGGGCAATTTTGACCTGGCATGCCTCTCAGGAACTAAACAAAGTCAGAATCCACAATGGAAATACATGATGCTTGATTTTACTTTCCATTGAAGAGGTAATATTAACCATTTAATATTGATATTGTATGAACCAAAGAGAGGTAATAGTGGAAGAGTGTAAAATTGTGCTCCAACCAATCTTCTGGGTTTTCTGCAAGGTGAGCAAAGTTAAAATCACTCCCCAGGCTCACTACTAACTACCACTGCACCTTTACACTTTCAAGTATCTCAGGCAGAAACTGTAGTCTAAAAATGTTGGCCTGAAATTACATTTGATGAAAATTTGACCTTGAACTTTCCTATAAAACAAGTATTCTTTACTTGAAATTAGGCATGTAAAAATAGGTTTCAATAAATACGTTTATTAATCTTCTGTGCAATGGTGATCTCAGTTCCATCAGGTTGTTTTTTCTGAATTTGTGCTGCATTGAGAACTCTAGGCTGTTGTTAAGAAATACCAAGAAAGGTCCCTACAATAACCCATCCAAAATGTGGAACTCAATATCAAATACAGTAATTATACAGAAAGGCTCAAGAGCAATTTTCATAAAACAAAATGTAATTCCATCAAAAGATCATAAAATCTGCCACGTCTCTATATAAAAACATGGATTAAAATTATTTAAAAACATCCTGTTTCATCTCCCTATGCACCCTTTAAATCAAATACATTATTCTGCATCTATCTGAAAGGCACTTACTGATTTAGTCAACTTGAAAGTAACTGGTACAGCTGGATGAGCCTCTGTTGTGGTCTGTACTGAGAAAGGAGGGGCATTTAGTTGAGAAATCACTGGACCATGTAATTTCACCCAGTAAATGTTGAATTTCTGAACCACTGTCACCCTAACATGAAGAAAGATGAAGTTAAATTTAGTTTTACAAAAACCGAAATAACTGCGGATGCTGTAAATCAGGAACAAAAACAAAGTTGCTGAAAAAGCTCAGCTGTGTTAAATTTAGTTTTGTTTTAATCATTTTTCAGTCAGAATTGAAGATGAATGTTTACCAACAGATGAGGGGGATCAAACTCCCATTCTAATCTTTTTTGAGATCTTGCTAAAAGTATACTGGGTACTGGTCACACCACAGCTGAAATGCTGCGAACAGTTCTTCTCCCCTTACTTAAAATGATAAACTGGTGCTGGAGGGAGTCCAGAGAATGTTCACTAGGTTAATCTTAGGCATGGAGGGATTTTCTTAAGAGGAGAGACCAAATAGGCTAGGATTGTGTTCGCTGATGTTTAGGAGAGTGAGAGGTCACCTTATTAAAAAATAATCTTAAGGGGCTTGACAGGGTAGATGTAGAGAAGTTGCTTCCCCTTGTGGGAATGTCTAGGACCAGAGGAAATAATCTCAGAATTAGGGGCTGCACATTTAAGAGAGATAATTTTTTTTCTCTCTAACAGCAGTGAATCTACAGAATTCTTTACAGTGGAGGATAGTAGTGGCTGGGTCATTAAGTATATTCAAGGCTGAGATAAATTTTTAATCAGTAAAGGAATCAAGAGTGATGGAGAAACGCGGTAAAGTGGAGTTGAGGATTATCAGATCACCCATGATCACATTGCGTGCCAGAGAAGACAGGATCGGCCAAATAGCCTACTTCTGCTCTCGCATGTAATGGTCTTACAATACAAACAGGCTGAGTGGCCACTTCCAACTTTCAACAAATACAACTTCTCCCGCACTGTAGGTAAAATCTTCTAATACTTCACGGTCATCTGGAAACGAGAAAAGCCTTAAACTGTCAATTGTATTTGATTTTGCTATAAATGCCGAAAGAAAGAAATCTGCCTCAAGAGTTAATGAGAGATATTGATCCTCCGATGCAATTAAGGTACATCTGTGTAAACGGTCAGGCAATAAGGTAGGCTTTTGTCTTCACTGACTGGACGGGTTATGTGCGTTTTCTGGAACATGGATCAAAATTATTTCTGAACATTTGTTTTCATCTCTTCTCATTGAAATCTAACAACTTGTCTTGAAACAATTTGACTTAGCGGTTTAGTCCGCTGGGACATAATTACTCAGACTGGAGGAGACTGTGGTAATTTATACCAGCAGTGAACTTTTACTTATTTTTAGCTATTGAAATTAATTAAATAACAATCAATCAATCAGGCACTTTCTATATCGGGCACAATAGGGAACGCAATCAGCTGCAAGTTCCCCTCCAAGCCACTCACAGTCGTGACTTAGAAATATATCACTGCTCCTTCAGGGTCAAAATCGCAGAATTCCTTCCCTAATGGTATTGTGGGTCTACCTATAGCACAGGGATTGCAGCAGTTCAAAAAGGCTGCTGACCATCACTTTCTCAAGGGCATCTAGGGACAGGCAATAAATGCTGGCCCAGTCAGCAACCCCTGCATCTTGCGAGCAAATAAAAATATCCACCCAGCTTGATCACTGTCCAAGCTGTCAGCAGATGAAAATCTAGTCCACTGTAACATAAGGTACTGCATTAAGGTATTTACATGCAGTAAATATGATTAGCCAATTAACTTTTTCTGCTTTGTTGCAATATACTAACACATTAGGCCTCTAATAGCTACGAAGAGAACTTCAATAAATTTATCATTGAATTTTGTTTGGCTTATTGACTGAAAATAAAATTTATGGTTCCCAAAATATTAAATTTCAAGACCTGTTCTGCTATTAACATTTTAGCACATTTTTCCACTTTCTAACAAAGTTCCATTGTGATTCATGAAGAAAGAAGGGAAGGCAGCAGTTACCAAGGAAAGTTAATGATGTCAACAGTGGTGACATCAGGTCACATGGCATTTGATGTGAGTGATCAGGTAGGGATTGCTCCCTGCTCTGTACATAATCAATAAACAGTTCTAGTTACCAACGCCTGCTCAATGTCTATTTCTGAACACACTACAACAGAAAGAATGTACAGGGGCATCATTGGTGGTTAAGAATAATACTGGATAAATAATTCATTGCATAATAAAATGTGACAATCTGGGAAACACACTAATCCCTCACACACATTAATTTCTGAAGCATTTCTGAAGAAGGGTCTAGGCCTGAAACGTCAGCCTTCCTGCTCCTCTGATGCTGCTTGTCCTGCTGTGTTCATCCAGCTCTACACCTTGTTATCTCAGATTCTCCAGCATCTGCAGTTCTTACTATCTCTGAAACAATTTTAACCCCACTGCGAAGCCTCTTCTAAGGATGCCTACCCTATTTCTGAAGAAGGGTCTAGGCCCGAAACGTCTGCCTTCCTGCTCCTCTGATGCTGCTTGGTCTGCTGTGTTCATCCAGCTCTACACCTTGTTATCTCTGTACATTAATTTATGTTGTATTCACACTTATATAACTTGCATGTTGAACCTTAAACTGGTATTGAACAGTCAATATGGAAACTTATCTTAAGTTACCACAAAAACATTATTTTTAATTCAGTGAATGTCATTTGTTGAATGCACTCCAATGCTTACAGGAACTGGATGTGGTCTGGCTTTGTTCCAGGTGGGTTCCACAGCACCACAATTGTATGCTTTCCTGATGAGCTAGTATGGCTGACTGCAGAGTCCTATGAAAGAGAAACAAGAGTGGAATGTCCAGTACACACTGGCTCCATTCAACAAATACGTTTAGTATATCAAAAAAATTGCTTTTGTACTTGCTGCGTACTCTGGCTAATGTTCAAATTATCCATAAAATTACCATGTGTTACTGATGCAAACTAATTTAATGCTAAAAGGTGTGACATAAATGCAGCACATTGTTGACAGAATGCAAATAATTAAAATGACACAAATCGGGGAAAGATTTGAATTAGGAAAGCCGTTAGGCCTATCTTAGCTCATCCAGTTAAGGAAATTTACATTATATCATCATCACCTCTAGCTACTTGCTTTCCCCCTGCCCTGAATTTGTCTTTTGCAAATTTAACATTAAGACATTGGCAGCTTTTCTGACCAATAGTGCAAAATTCCAAACTGATTTCTAAGAATTTCTGCAATTTGTTTGTGGAATTTACAAGCAGTTACACACTTTTACATCCCCACATGTCAGGAGCTGCGAGTTCTTGTCAATAAGTGTAAAGGTTCCAACAGGTCCCCCATTCAAGTCAGCAGCATCTCTTGCTTGTAAGAAAAATCCTTGGAATGAAGTTCCAGACTGTCTCACAGTGAGTGCAACTGAAACCAAGGGAAAACATTGTCAGTGTACAGAATAAAATGATTAACATGTGATCAGCCTCTATCGTTGCATCTGCGGTACACCAACAGGGTACACCAAGTGGGATTTAAGGCATCTCCTCATTAAAAGCAGAGGAAAAAATTACTTGTATAGTTATTCCAGGCCTCCTCATCAGGACTAGGCAAAAAGCACTATCACCAAAGGCCTGGAAATAGGGCTGTCACACTGAATGTGATGCCAGTTATTGAAAGGTGAGTAAAGCAAAGTAAGTGGGAAATAGTGTTCAGGATTTTTTTAGGGGACATTCCCTACATCAGGGCTATATACAAATCCTAAACCCATGGACAAGGAGCAGGATAATGGCAATTTTCATGGAGGTGGCCACTTAACAACTGCTGGGCTAGTTGTTCAATTCAGGAAATGGTCTACCAAGTTACTCATCTGTAGAAAACTACAAACCATAGAAGTATTCAAATACCATTGAATACAATACTAAATAACCTGTACTGAGGCACATTTTGTCTTAACACTGATCAAACGAATTTGCAATATTATTACAGAAGGGCAAAAACAATTGTAATATAAAAGTTGAAAACACATTTTTGACTTAAAAAAACTGCACCTTTTATTTGATCCTTTGAGCTGAACACATCTTTGTCCACTGTAATAACAGCAGGACTTGCTGATTTCTGAGGAAGGCTTCCATGTTGTGGAGTCATGGTATCACAAGCAACAGTCACCTGACCATTTCCATAGGCTAACAGGGGTTCCAGAATGATGCTGAGTACAACAAGTATACCAGGAATACATAGTCCCATTCTACTGTGAAGTCAGAAGAGAACTGTTTTAATTGGTGCTGAACTCTGTTAGTTTCCCAGAGTTTAATTCTAACAACAAGCAAACAATCATCTTTACATGGTCATTGATAATTAAGAAACTCATATTTAAAGCTAATTCACCAAAGTTAACATTCACTATCTAAGTCTTAGTATTGGCTCAGTAGCAACGCTCTCACCTCTCAGTCTGAAGGTATAGGGGTCAATCTCCTTCACCAAAAACATTTTTGCTAAACTTGTACCTCTACCAAAGATTCACACTGTCCTTTTCAATAGCATCTGAAAATGACAAGGCTCACCTTGATTTCAAAATCATGTTCCATCTTATATGGTTTTCAAAAGTAGAGTAGTGAGATTCTCGCGAGGCAGCAGCAAGATGCCAATTGACATCATTATTGATCATTAAACACCTTGTTTATTCAGACTCCCATCTTACCAAACAAGTTTGATGTCGGAAAATCTTGTAAAGGAAAACAGAGCAAGTATCTGGTCCTCCAACACTTCTGCCATCTGCAATCTGACCCCACCACCAAAGACATTTTTCACTCCCCACCCTTATCTGCTTTCTGGAGGGACCACTCTCTCCATGACTCCCTTGTCTGCTCCACACTCCCCTCCATCCCCACCACACCCGGCACTTTTCCCTGCAACCACAGGAAGTGCTACACCTGCCCCCACACCTCCTCCCTCACCCCCAATCCCAGGCCCCAAGAAGACTTTCCACATCAAGCAGATGTTCACCTGCACATCTGCTAATGTAGTATACTGCATCCGCTGTACCCGTTGTGGCCTCCTCTACATTGGGGAAACCAAGCGGAGGCTTGGGGACCGCTTTGCAGAACACCTACGCTCGGTTTGCAATAAACAACTGCACCTCCCAGTCACGAACCATTTCAACTCCCCCTCCCATTCCTCAGACAACATGTCCATCCTGGGCCTTCTGCAGTGCCACAACGATGCCACCTGAAGGTTGCAGGAACAGCAACTCATATTCCGCTTGGGAACCCTGCAGCCCAATGGTATCAATGTGGATTTCACAAGCTTCAAAATCTCCCCTCCCCCGACCGCATCCCAAAACCAGTCCAGCTCGTCCCCGCCTCCCTAACCTGTTCTTCCTCCCACCTATCCCCTCCTCCCACCTCAAGCTGCACCCCTATTTCCTACCTACTAACCTCATCCCGCCCCTTGACCTGTCCGTCCTCCCTGGACTGACCTATCTCCTCCCTACCTCCCCACCTACACTCACTTTTACTGGCTCCATCCCTACCTCTTTGACCTGTCTGTTTCCTCTCTATCTATCTTCTCCTCTATCCATCTTCTATCCGCCTCCCCTTCTCTCCCTATTTATTTCAGAACCCCCTTCCCCTCCCCCATTTCTGATGAAGGGTCTAGGCCCGAAACGTCAGCCTTCCTGCTCCTATGATGCTGCTTGGCCTGCTGTGTTCATCCACCTCTACACCTTGTTATCTCAAGCATCTGGCAGATTCAGCTCACTGCTTGTTCCAAATGACATCCATATTGGACACCAGGCAGCAGCATCTCAGAGCACACGGCATGGGCACAGACCAAACCCCCTCAAAATACATTAAGAAGTCAGGCTAGACCCCAACTTTTCTTATGCTTAAAGACAAATGTAAGCATTGTGTTCCAGATACAATTCGATTGGTCAAACTACCAGGCTTGAAGCAAACCACACTTTATTCTTTCACTACGGTTAAAATAAAAACAAAAGAAAGAAGAATTAGAATAACAACTTTATTGGAAAACTTAATAAAATAATAGATTGTTTAACTACGAAACAGCAACTGTTCCAAAATATTAACATCCCATAAACACACTTTTACCAAAGGCAAATTCATAAAATAGACTGTCTCACATGCAATTCTCCAGTCCAGGAGAAAAGAGCATTAAGAGAAAATTCTGAGAGAAAGAAAGAGTCAGAGAGAGAGAGAGAATTCAAGCATTTTCCTGTAGCAGGGAGAAATGTACAGCAGTTTCCAGACTCCAACAGCTACTGCAAGTTAAACTAAAATCCTGGTTCTATGGGATATTGACCCCATCCGTTCACGCAGCTTCCAATGTTCCAACTTTTAAAAAAAAAGCCCAAGGCCTCATAAGCTGTTTACTTTGTTGGCTTGGACAACACCGCTCTCCACTTCTGTCTCAATCTCTCTTCATAACAAGAACAGGACAAAATACACCTCTTAAATCCATTGTATCATCACAGCACTGAACACTCATACATACATACCTCATATTGACAGATATTGACATCCAACACATGCCAGCTTCTAAGGATCCACATGGCGTATCGCCAATCCACTTACAAGATGCTTCTGGATACTCACAGCATTCTTGCCTTTTGCTATTCTGCCTTGCCTTGTTGCACATTCCTTCCTTAGCCAGTAATACCAGCCTCATTTTTCTGCCAGCTTGCTGTGCCATTTAGCACAGACACAAGGGAAGGAAGATTGTTACTAGGTTTCATTCAGGTCAGGGGCCTGGCCATTGCTCAGACTCAATAAATCAAGCGCAGCTTCCGTTACCAGTCTACACCATATTCATCATCCACATCTTCACTACGTTAGCTCAGTTGGCTAGACAGCTGGTTTGCAGGACAGCGTAACACTAACAGCCTGGGTTGAATTCCCACACCAGCTGACGCTACCATGGTGGATTCTCCTTCTCAGCCTTTTCACATGCCTGAGGTGTGGTGACACTCATGTTAAACCACCACCAGTGTCTCTTGTTTGAGAGGGCAGCCCTATGGTCCGGTCATATGGACTGTAGCGACTTTACCTAAATGCCAGCACTGAGGCAGTAAGCTTCATCTCCAACATTTCTGACTCCGCACTGCTTTAGCTTATTTTTTTTATTCATTCAGGGGATGTGGATATCGCTGGCTAGGCCAGTAACTGTCTTCTGCTGCCAAAACTCTCATCCACGCCTTGATTTTTCCAATGCACTGTTTACTAGCCTCCAAGATAGCAAGAACTGCAGATGCTGGAGTCAGCGACAACACAGTTGGAGTTGGAGGAACACAGCAGGTCAGGCCTCCTCCTCTGATGCTCCACACTGTCCATAAACCTGAGGTTTTAAAAATTCTGTTGTTCATGTCCTAACTCACAGCAACTCCCCTTCACCTATCACTTCTGCGCTCATTAGCCTACAGTGGCTCAATTTTAAAATTCTCATACTCGTTTTTAAATCTCTCCAGAGAACTATCCCCTCATTATTTTTATAGTCTCCTCCTGCCTTATGTCCCTCTAAAATAACTGCATCCCTCAAATTATAGTCTGTTGTTCATCTGCAATATTAATGGCTCCTCCAGTGGTGGCCCTATCTTGTACTTGTGAGCCTCCAAGTTTTGGAATTCCCTTGAGAACCCTTCAACCTTTCTTTTCTCCGTTAAGCACTCCTTAAAATCTACCATTTGTCCAAGTTTTATTCTTCTGCCCCAATATTTGCTGATCTTTTAAAAATTCACTCATGGGACGGGGGCATCACTGGCTGACCACCACTTATGGCCTGGCACTAGTTAGAACATAGAACAGTACAGCACAGTACAGGCCCTTTGGCCCACGATGTTGTGCCAAACTTTTACCCGAAACCTAAGGTCTATCTAACCTCCACCGCTACCTTATACTATCATCCATATGCCTATCTAATAGCCGCTTAAGTGCCCCTAATGAGGCCGACTCCACTACCCTCTCAGGCAATGCATTCCACGCCCCTACCACTCTCTGAGTAAAGAACCTACTGCCCTTGAGAAGGTAGTGATGAAGTGCCTTCTTGAACTGCAATTCATGTGCTGTCGGCTGACTCACAATGTCCTTAGGGAGGGGAATTCCAGGATTTTGACCCAGCAGCAGTGAAGGAGGGTAATATATTTTCAAATCAGGATGGTGAGTGGCTTGGAGGAAAACTTGCATGTGGTAGTGTTCCCATGTATCTGCTGCTCTTGACCTTCTAGATGAGACTGGTTGTGGGTTTGAAAGGTGCTGTCTGAGAATCTTTGGTGAATTTCTGTAGTGTATCTTGTAGATAGCACACACTGCTACTACTGAGCGTCAGTGTTGGAGGAAGTGGATGGTTGTGGATGTGGTACCAATCGGGTGGACTGCTTTGTTGTGGATGGTGTTAAGCTTCTTTTTTTTTGCTGGAACTGCATTCATCCAGGCAAGTGGAGAGTATTCCATCACAGTCCTGACCTGTGCTTGGTAGATGGTGGACAAGCTTTGGGCAATCAGGAGATGAGTTACTCATCACAGTATTCCTATCCTCTGACCTGCTCTTGTAGCCACTGTATTTATGTGGCGAGTCCAGTTGAGTTTGTGATCAGTGGTAGCCCCCAGGATGTTGGAAGTGTGGGATTCATTGATGGTAACAACCATTGGATGTCAAGGGGCCGTGGTTAGATTATCTCTTGTTGGAGATTGTCATTGCCTGGCATTTGTGTGGTGCAAATATAACTTACAACTTGTCAGCCCAAACCTGGATATTGCCCAGATCTTGTTGCATTTGAACATGGACTGCTTCAGTATCTGAGGAGATGTGAATGGTGCTGAATGTTGTGCAATCATTGGCGAACATCCCCAGTTCTGACCTTATGATGGAGGAAAGATTATTGATGAAGCAGCTGCAGACACCACCCTGAAGAACTCCTGCAAAGATGTCCTGGAGCTGAGATGACTGACTTCCAACAACCATGACCATCTTCCAATGTGCAGGTATGTCTCTAACAAGTGGAGAGTTTGCCCCTGATACTCATTGATTCCAGTTTTGCTAGGGCTCTTTGATGTCACACTTAGTCAAATGCAGTCTTGATGTCAAGGGCTGTCACTTGCACCTCACCTCTGGAATTTAGCTGTTGGTCCATGAGATCAGGAGCTGAATGACCCTAATGAAACCCAAACTGGGTGTCACTGAGCAGATGATTGCTGAGCAGACGCTGCTTGATAACATTATTGATGACATCTTCCATCACATTACTGATGATTGAGAGGAGACTGCTGGAGTGGTAATTGGCCTGGTTGCATTTATCTTGCTTTTTGCTTACAGGACATACACAATTTTCCACATTGTTGGGTCGATGCCAGTATTATAACTATACTGGAACAGCCTGGCTAGGGGAGCAGCAATTCTTCAGTGCTACTGCTGGAGTGTTGTCAGGTCCCATAGCCTACACAGTATCCAGTGTCTCCAACCATTTCTTAATATGATGTGGAGTGAATGAATTGGCTATTGGTATCTGTAGTGCTGTGGACCACTGGAGGTGGACAAGACTGGTCATCCACTCAACACTTCTGGCTGAAAATTGCTCCGAATGCTTCAGCCTTATCTTTTGCACTGATGTGTTGGGTTTTCCATCATTGAAGATGGAGATATTTGTGGATCCTCCTCCTCCAGTGAGTTGTTTAATTGTCCACCACTATTCATGAGTGGATCGAGAGGGACTGCAGAGATTAGGCTTGATCTGTGGTTGTGGGATTGCATAGCTCTGTCTGTCACTTGCTACTTATGCTGTTTGGCATGTAAGTAGTCCTGTTTGGTGGATTCACCAGGTTGACACCTCATTTTTAGATGTACCTTGTGCTGCACCTGTCACGCCCTCCTGCACACTCCATTGAACCAATGTTGATATCCCAGCTTGATTGTTCTGGTTGAGTGAAGGATCTGCTGGGCCACAAGATTACAGTTTGTGCTGGAGTACAGCTCTGCTGCAGTTCATGGCCTACAGTGCCTCTCAGATGCCCAGTGTTGAGTTGCTAGATCTGTTCAAAGTCTGTCCTATTTAGCACAGTGATAGTGTCAAACAACGCAATGAAAGATATTCTCAGTGTGAAGGTGGGACTTCATCTCCACAAGGACTGTGCTGTGGTCACTTTTACCGAAACTGTCATGGACACATGCATCTGGTGAGGATGAGGTCAGGTGTGCTGTGCATAATATCGTTTAATGTCATATTTTGTTAGATAATGTTTCTGTGAAGCACCTTGGGACATTCTATTATGCTGATAAAGAAATATAGTACTTTGGGCAGGGACAGATGAAATGACCCTTTCAGCCTGCTCTACTATTCTACAAGATCATGGCTGATTTGATTTTGGTCACTTTTCTGTCTGCATCCCAGTACCCTTAATTCCCTTATCTATTAAAAATCAATCTAATCATCCTTGAACAGTTTAAAGACTCAGCCTCCATTTCCTTATGGGCAAAGAGAAGAAACAACTCTAACGACACTTTGAAGAAAAATTGCTCCTCATCTCCATCTTACAGACACTTTGTAAATACAACTTTTTTTTTGACATTTCTATTTCGTATTACATTGCTAAATGTGTTGTCTGTCCATTCAGAATCCCTAGCCTATAATTTAAAAAAAGACATATTCTGCTCAATGCTTGCCTATGAAAAACATAATGCTATTATCTTTCTCATTGAGAACTCTTTGAGATAATTTATCCAGCTAATAGAGTAGCACATGCAAATTGGGGTCTGACAATAACTACGACAGTTATAAACTCATTATTATCAATTATTGTGCTCTTCCAAATTATGGACTTGAAACATTAACTCTTGTTCTCCCTCCACAGATGTTGCCAGAGCGACAGTGTTTTGCATCACTTCCTATATTTAATTCAGATTTTCAACATGTGCAATATTTTACTTTTTTATTATAATCAGTGATATCAGTCTTCAGGGTCAGTGGTAGTAGTCTTACCTGTAAATCAGCAGGTTACAGATTTAGTCCACATTCCAGATCCTTGAGCATATAAACAAAGCTGATAATTCAGTGCAGTACTAAGAAGGTCAGCACACCACAGTCAGCAACAGCATATTTTTCATGACATATTAAGTTGGGGTCATGTATGTTGAGTGCTTCTGAAAGTTGTCATAGCATCCATTGAATAAATGCAGGGTTATTGTCTTGCTCATCATTTATCTATCAACCACTCACTATAGATTGTAATCTATTCTCTCATTGCAACAGCAACTGCACTTCAAAAGTACTTAATTGACTGTGAAGTACTTTGGGTTTAAATGCCAGTTTTTTATTTTACATTGCACTTATACTACTACCTTCACATGGCTATAATTTAAATTTCAAAATGGACAGGTGGAAGATCCCTCATCCTATCAGAGATCTTTCCTCTTGCCCCATCCCCACCTCTCCCTTCTCCTCTAATTCAATACTTGCATGAAATCTGTTACATAGCTAACTTCTTCCAGTGCTGATGAAAGGCCATTGACATGAACTGTGAACTCTGTTTTCCTTTCCATAGATGATGTCTGGCCCATTCGGCATTTCCAGCATTTTCTGTTTTTTGGTCTCATTTTTGTTGTGATATAATGTACATGTACCTAAGGGTACAAATTTTAAACTACCGTCAATCACCGCTACCACACTACCATGACTTGTATTCTAACTATAAGCAGGCAGTAGGAGTCATGATCAGATGTTCTATATCTAACCTCCCAGATAACTCTATCTGTACATGGTCCTACTTTTAAGTAACGAGCCCATATTATTGCCTCACTAATCATTTGTGTGATTGGTGTATTTACATCGAAAAGAAGATTGTAATGATCCTTACATGTTGAACATAGTAGTTTAAATTTCTCATTCATGCCATTGTTTTAGTAGACCAGTAACATATGGGCAACAAATTGTTCAGGGATCAGATCTACTGAAAGCACAATGCAGCAGCAAAGGGTATGCCTCCCTATTTGGACTGGGATATTGTAAAGAAAATCAAATGTAGGAAGTACTTAGAAAATTCCCATGATTTTCCTTGTTTGAATGCCAGACGCAAAGGACAACTCAGGTAATGACTTTAAAGTTCTAAATCCTAACCTAGCAGCAGGGGTCTGAATGACTTAAGGCAATAAGATGATAAGATGACAAAACGTGGGAGCAGAAGTAGGCTATTCAGTCCATCAAGTCTGTTCTGCCATTCAATGAGATCATGGCTGATATAGTAATCCTCAACTCCACTTTCCTGCTTTTCTCCATAACCCTTAACCCTTCCACAGCACCACTAGCAATAGAAATCAAGTTGAGGAGACATCAGTTTTGGGGAATCCACGATTTGATAAGGTTGGACAGTCTTGCCAGACCCACATTTCTTGTTCAGTGGAAGAAGTACTGAGCGAATTAGCCCTACTGAACAATGCCTCAGTGAAGTATTTGACTGGTCACCTCAACTTGATTTATATTGCTTGTGGAGCTCTGAAAGCAGCCAAACACAAAAATTGAGAGCAGTGGTGACTGACTGGGTGCACCAGATTTCCATCCGTGAGGTACTTCGCAGCAGTTTTGCTGATGAAGTAAATTCCTGAAAAGTGTCCAGTCTATTTCAGATTAGCCTGGAAGTGGTAGAAAACTCAACAGTTTGAAGAACAGGTAAAGCAAGTCATCTCATGCTGCTACTTTGCAATAAGCACATGAATATTATTCTCCATAACAGGATGCTGCCATTAAACCAAAAAGATATTCTGCCAACCACACATATGAATACTATGATATATGAGCTTCATTGCTACTGTGATAATCCAAAGAGATTCTACAAGTACATTAACAGCAAAAGAGCAAGTACAGAGAGAATAGGGTCCCTTAAAGATCAGCGATGCTGTCTATATGTGTTGAATCTCAGGTGATGGGAGAGATACTAAATGAGTATTTCACATCAGTTTTTACTATGGAGAAAGAAATGGAGGCTAGAAGACTCAGGAAGATAAATACTGATTTTTTTGAAAACAATTCACATCACAGAAGAGGAAGTGCTGAAGGTCTTAGAAAACGTAAAGGTAGTTAAATCTCGAGGACCTGATTAAGTGTATACCAAGACATTTTGGGAAATTAGGAAAGGAATTGCAGGGCAACTAGCAGAACTATTTGTATCATCTATAACCACAGATAAGGTTCCGGAGGTCTCAAGAGTGACTAATGTTGTGCCTTTATTTAAGAAAGGATGTAAGGAGAAGCCTGGGGACTATAAAATGGTGAGTCTGACATCGGTGGTGGGTAAGTTATTGGAGGTGATTCTGAAAGGTAGGAGTTACATGCATTTGGAGAGGAAAAGGCTGATGAGGGATAGTCAGCATGGTTTTGTGAGAGTGAAATCATGTCTCACAAATGTGATTGAGTTTTTGAGGAGGTAACCAGAAAGAATGATGAGGCCAGGGCAGTAGATGTTGTTTACATGGGCTTTAGTAAAAGCCTTTGACAAGGTTCCACATGGTAGACTAATTCATAAGGTTAGATCACATGGGATTCAGGGAGAGCTTGCCAATTGGATACAAAATTAGCTTGATGGTAGGAGACAGAGAGTGGTGGTGGAAGGTTATTTTTCGGACTGGAGGCCTGTGACTAGCAGTGTTCTACAGGGATCCTTACTGAGTCCACTGTTGTCTATCATCTATATAAACAATTTGGATGAGACTATAAGTGGCATGGTTATTAAGTTTGCGAATGACGCCACATTTGGTGGTATAATGGACAGTGAAGAAAGTTATCTAAGATTACAAAGAAATCTTGACCAACTGGATCAAGGGCTAAGGAGTGGCAGATAGAGTTCAGTTTGGACATGTACAAGGTATTGCATTTTGGTAAAACAGACAAGGGCAGGACTTATACAATTAATGGTAGGGCCCTGGGTAGTGTTCTAGAACAGAGAGACCTAGGGGTTCAGGTTCATGATTTTTTCAAACTTATGTCACAGTAAACAGGGTAGTTAAGAAGGCATTTAGCACACTTGCCTTCATTGCTCAAACCTTTGAGCTTAGGAGCTGGAATGTCATGTTGACGTTGTACAGGATGTTGGTGAGGCCTAATCTGGAGTACTGTGTACAGTTCTGGTCACCCTGTTATAGGAAGAATATTATTAAATTGGAGAGGGTTCAGAGACGATTTACCAGGATGTTGCTGGAAAAGGTGTGTTTGAATTATAAGGAGAGGCTAGATAGGCTGGGACCTTTTTCACTGGGCCATGGAAGTTTGAGCAGTGACCTTGTAGAGGTTTATAAGTCATTGAGGATTAAATAAGGTGAACAGCATGGGTATTTTCCTTAGGGTGGGTGAGTTCAAAACTAGGGGATGTATTTTTATGGTGAGAGGAGAAAGTTTTGGAAAAGACATGAGGGGTGACCTTTTTACACAGGGAGTGGTTCATGTGTGGCATGAACTGCCAGAGAAAACAGTGAATGCAGATAGAGTTGCAACACTTAAAATACATTTGGATAAGTACATAAACAGCAAAGGTTTGGAGGGATATGGGCCAAACACAAGCAAAAGTGACTAGTTTAGCTTGGGAACATGGTTGGAGTGGACTCGTTGGACAGAAGGGTCTGTTTCCATGCTGTATGACTATGCCTTTTCTCACACTTTAAAAAGTGTAGTTTTTTCAGAATTTGATTTTCTTGTGATTTGGTCATGATGAAAAAAAAATACATTAAATAAGAAACCGTTTGACATTATGTCTCTTTTCAGCTGAGCTTAAGACTGGTTTCATGTAATAGAATGCAATGAACTTGAATTGATAGAAATTGTAACAGAATACCACAACAATGACCTGGAAGAGGGATCATTGGAGTTGAACCATTGACTCTGCTTTCTCTACACAAATGCTGTCTGACCTACTGAGTTTCTCCAGCAATTTCTGTAGTTCTTTGTTTTATTTCACCAATGAGGTGGTGTTGGTTTCTTCTGTGTATATGACATTACTGTCACCATAAGAATAGTATTATCAGTCATTAATAAAGCATTAAGTTGGATTAATGAAGTATGACCCATAGTTGTCAAAAATATCACATCTGCAGTCAACATGTCACCTTTCCACTAAGGAACAGGAATACGTTGTTTAGGCATCGCTCAAAGAGGCCTTAAAATTATTTTACAATTCAGTAAAAGGACTATGACATTAAGTTCTTCAAGAAATTGCTATTAGGATTTTGATACAGCGTCACTGACTACATTTATAAATTATACAGTCTGATTTGAATGGGTTTATTTCTTTATTTTAACTAGTAGTAACTTTGCACATTTTTAACCATTTAAATCTCATATCACGCAACAAAATTTTAAAAGTATAGAGAATAATGCTGGCAATGACAAAAGGTGACAGTCATCGCAAATAATGTTACAAACTGCGAATTGAAGATTAAATAATTATTCCCGAATTCTCTGTTACAATTTTTGAATCAATCACGAATATTGTTTAAACATTGCACATTCAAAACATACTCAAACTAGCATTCTTTATTAAAGTCGTTTGTCCGGTTTTGGGCTGTTCGCAAAATAGCATTCATGTCATTGCGGAAGCAAACTCGGAGTGCTGCTAAGTATTCTCATACATCAAAGTTATCATTTCTCAGAATAATTAGAATGAACAGGTAATTGTTTGATGGAACTCTACGTTTATAATTATATGAATATAACTGTTTATAAACTTTTATGGGGCTATTTTCACGGTCACTCTTACGCTTCCTTTGTGGGACTGAAATGAGGACTATGGTTTATTAATACCGAACAGGAGCCTGCTGCATGTTTCATCAAACACTCAGTGCCTGCCAACAAGTAGTTTCATGAAAACGAAGAAATTTAGATTCTGTTTTACATTGCTAAGCATTATTGCATGCCACGTTCTGACGAAACAATCGCCTTTTCTTGAAAATGATCACACGGTTATCTAAATGTGTTTTATTTTTATATGTGAAAATATTCATTACCTCAAAGACAATACCGCCGTGTCCGACTCTATCAGCTTTTCCTACTTGGTCTATTTTCGCCCCGTTCACGACCGAATTGGATCAAGGATCACAGAGAGGTGTAGATCAGACTCGATGTCTGTAATGTGTACATATTGCTGCTTAAAACATCAAGAAGTTTGTTCTACTCATGCTTACCTGTGGACTTGGAACTCGTATCGTCACCTTGGAGAAACCTCGCATCAGGTTTCACTATTGAGGCGAGGCCCTGGCAGCAGATCTATTCGACCTCGGCAACTATAATTTACCTTCCCGTGTCAGCCTCGCAAACTGAAACAAGAAACTATCGAGGGGAAAGATCACTGGGTATCCCCAAATGCACCCAGTCTTCTGTTTTCCCATTATTGTATCGAAATATGTTAACAAAAGAGCCTCTAAGTAACAGTCCTAAGGTTACCAATTCAGGTGCACAAGTCTCAAAACTCTTGCACCCAAGTTGAGCAGGTTACAATGGAGGGCAAATGGAATGCTGTTTTATGAGGAGAGACTGTATCTGTACTCAATTGGTGTTATGACCAATGAGAGGTGACCTTAATGAAATATCAGAGGTTGTTATGGAACTTGACAGTTTAGATGCAGAAAGGCTATTTTCCCCTTTGCGAGAGTCTACAAGAAAATGGCACAATCTCAGTGTGAGGCTTTACCCAGTTGTGACAGAGATAAGGAGCAATTTCTTCTGAGGATGGTTAATCTGTAGAATTATTTGCCACAGAATACTGTGGCAGCTGATGGTTATGTATATTCAAGACTGAGTAGACAGATTTTTAATCAGTAAGTGAACCAAGGGAAAAGGCAAAAAAAAGTTATCAGAACAGCCATGATCTCATTCAATGGGCTGAATGGCCTACTTCTGCTCTAGTGTCATATGGGCTTATTTAAAATAAACAAAAAGTGTAAACCAAAGCTCTGAGAAAACACTTCTAACATACAAGGTTTTGTAGACAGGATAGGATTATTAATGAGATAGGATTGATGCTGAATATGCAGCATCAATAATATGATTGAATTTTATACTTAGTTTGAGGGAGAAGTTTGGGCCTAAGATTAGTATTTTAATTTTAAATAAAAGTAATTATGAAGACATGAAAGCAGAGCTAGCTAAAGTGAACTGCCAAATTAAGTTCAAGTCTAGGTCAACAGAGGTAGAGTCATAGGCATTTCAATGGATATTTCAGAACATAACCGAATAGATAATTTTCAACAAGAAAGAAAAATTCCAAGGGAACTTACCATTTATGGTGAACTAAAAAAGTTAAATATCATTGTTTTAATAAAGCATATCATTTTGCAAAAATGAGTGGCTAATCAGAAAATTGGATAGTATCCAAAAGCCAGTGAAGAAATTGGGAAAGGTTAGAGTATGAGAGAAAGCTAGCTACAAAGATAAGAGAGCTTCTATCAATATTTCAAAAAGAATAATGAAGTGGTCCGACAGAAAGTGAGTCTGGAAAATTAATAATGGAAAATGAGCATACGGCAGTTAAATTAAACATGTGTTTTGTATTGCCTCTTCACTATGCAGGATTCAATATCCCAGAAATAACCACAAATCAAGAATTAGAAGGAATGGTGAAATTTCAAGAAAATTGCAGTCACCAGGGAAGCAGTACCTAGAACATTATTGGAACTGCAGGCTCACAGGACCAAGGTTCATATGGACTTCATCCTACGGTCTTAAAAATTGACTTTTGAGACGGTTAATGTATTACTTTCAATCTTCCAAAATTCCCTTAATTCAAGGAATACTGTTAGATTGGAAAATAGTGAATGTAATTCCTTTATTCAAAATCAGAGACAAAAATCAGGAAGCATTTGTTATGGGGAAGATGTTAGCAGCAACTATTAAGGATGCTATAGGAGGGCATTTAGAGAAGTTCAAGCTAATCACACAGAGTCAACATGGTTTTGTGAAAGGCAAATCATGTTTAACCAACTCATTGGAGCTCTTTAAAGAAGTAACATTTGTTGTGGATGAGGTATAATTGGTGGATGTACTGTACTTAGATTTCCAGAATGTATTTGATAAAGTGTCACATCAAAGGTTATTGCAATAGATAAGAGGACACAGTGTACGGGGAGGCATATTAACATGGATAGAAGATTGGTTAGCTAACAGGACACAGAGAGTAGGCATAAATGGGTAATTTTGCATGAATGAGAGAGTAGGCCGAGGGACTGAGTGGCCTACTCTCGCTTCAAATTTATGTGTTTATAAAATTTAGAGTGAAAGGGTGATTTGACTGAAATTTTCAACTTATCAATGGAGGTACTATGGGCTATCAACAGCATTACCTGTAGCAACTTGCTCAGTTTGGGTGGTGTAAGAGTCACTCAGGTCCAGATGTCATTACAGCTATGGTCTAAAAATGGACAAAATACAACCTCGAGGCACGGTGAAAGTGACTGCCCTTGACATCAAGGCAGCACTTGACCAAGTGTGGCATTAAGAAGCCCTAGCAAAATTGAAATAAATTGGCATTGGGGGAAATCTCTCCAATGGCTGGTGTAGTACTTAGCATAAAGAAAGATGTTGCTGGTTGTTTGAAGCCAATCATCACAATTGCAGGACATCGCTGCAGGGGTCCAGCAGCATTGTGCTTAGTCCTGATTATGTTCAGCTACTTCATGTATCACGTTTCCTCTATCATAAAGACAGAAGTTAGAATGTTCACTGACAATTGCAGAGCAGTCAGTACCATTCACAACCTTCAGATATTGAAGCAGTCAGTGTTCGCATGTAGAATCATAGTGGTTACAACACGAAGGGAGATCATTCAGCCCATCATGTGTGTGCTGGCTCTCTGTAAGATAAATATATCTCACGCCTATAGCTGTGCAAATGATCCAGAAATGCTGCCAGACCAGCTGAGTTTCTCCAGCTTTTTCTGTTTCTTTTTCAGATTTCCAGCATCTGCAATATTTTGTGTTTATTTCCTCATGATGCTGCCAATATTGCCACTTGGTGTCCTTTAGGTCTTGATTTTGCATTAATGGGAACAGTTTCTCCCTTTCTCAGTCCAGACTGCTCAAGATTTTGAATACCTACAAATCTTATTCATCTTTCTCTTCTCCAAGAAGAACAGGCCCAGAATTTTAATTCTCCTATTCATCTATGTAACTTAAGATCTTCATCCATCTTGACAACCATCAGGGTTAGGCAGATAAGTGGTAAGTAACATTCACACCATGCAACTACCTGGAGTTATAGTCTTAATAATAAAGTATCTAACCATTTCCCCTTTACATGGACTGGCATTATTGTTACAATTACCATGTCTATCCATCACATGGCCATTGAACCATGGATTGATAATAGCTCAAGTAACCCCTTTTAATTTCCAATAATCCAAGTTAAAACAGCCATCAGTCAAGCTTTTGTTTAAGCAGGTGAATGTTAATTTATTACAAGCTATTTCTGAAGACATTTTAAGGATAAAGAAAAAGGGAATTACAGATAATAACAAGTACAGCTAAGAGAAAGTAATATTTATAAGAAAGTTCCAAGAAGTGTCTTTGGTATATTATTGGGGCCTGTTGCTCGATGTCCTAATTGCTGAAGCTAAGAGGTTAACACTTGAAGTCAGAACAAGCAGCTGCAATGGCTTCTGTGGTTGCAAAGTTGGTGTTTTTTTCTACAGCTACACTAGCCAGACAACAGGTTTCAAGAAGACAATATTCCTTCTTCTCTACTAGATCTGTGACTTTGCATTTTATACACTGCCACGTTTTCCTTCAACATAACAGTATCTATTTTGCGTTAACCTTTCCTCTTTTCCTTAACTCCCCAATCTGAAGTGGTTCTCAAAGTTTTTCCTTGAAGTTCTGTACACTTACTGTTTCTGGCTAGATTTTCTAATATAGCTCCAACGTTTAAAATGGTGGTATATTAATTTTGAAGAATCAAAGATACTACAAAGCAAAGTCAACACTGGTGAGATTCTTTGAAATTCTTTTCCCTTTTCCAGTTTCTTTCCAAAGCTAGAATTCTCACACCTCCCTTGTCTGTCTGCAAAGACCATATTTTTCTGATATCCATGTAGAACTTGTAGCTGTATAGTCAGGTGACTTGTAGCTGTCTTTTTTTAGTGTCTTGTGCTTGGTTGAAGTCAGATTAGATATTTTTTACAAAATATGTAACATTACAGCTCTTTGTTCATGATATTATCATCACTCAATGCTTTTACCATCACTTTTCTGTCTCTTACATTTGATTAAAGTCTAAAATGATTCACTAGATTAATAGTGTTAAGAGAGAAGGTCAAAAATTGAGAATTCTGCAGCCAAGCAACTCATCTACAGACTCCCAAGTCTGTCTACCATCTAGAAGGTAGAAGTCAGAAGTCCACTTGCCTGGATGTGTACAATTCCCACAATGCTTGAAAAGTTTGACACCATCCAGAGCAAAGCAACCTCCTTAATCAGTACTCTATCCTTGAATACTCACTACCTCCATCACAAGGACACAGTGTCAGTAGTTGACTGGTCCAAGGACAGAATGCTATATGACTTGAAGGGGAACTTGCAGGTGGTATTTTGCTAGTCTTGTTCCTCAAGATGGTAGAATTATAGTTTTGAAAGGTAATTTTGAGGGATGTTTGATGAGTGTATTTCTGCTCCAGTATTGCTGTTCCTTCACCATTCTTAGGGCAAAACCTGGACTTTCTATCCAATTGGCATTGTGGTCTAATTCCACCACATAAACTGCAACACTTTAGGGAGGTGGTTCATCACCAACTTCTCAATGGTAAATTGGGGATATGCAACAAATGTTGGCCTTGCCAGTAACACAAACATCCCATGAATGAATAAAAAAGAAAGGATAGTGAAAATAGAGAGAAACTACTTTTGCTGGCTGGGGTGTCTAGGACTTTGGGACATAGTCTTCTTCACACAAAAGGTAGTAGAAGTTTCAAACTGTCCCTTTCTTAAGCAGCATTTGGTGCTAGGTCGTTTGTTAATTTCATATTTAAGATTGATAGAACTTTATTAACCAAAAACATTAAGGGATATCAGGCAAAGGCAAATAGGTGCATTTCAGCTATAATCTCATTGAATGCTGAAACATGCTCAAGGGGCTAAATTAGCTATTATGTTCCTCATATTAGATTAGTTGAGGAAAATCATTGACACGATCATACAAAAAGTGGAACATGAGTAGTTCACTAAGGTCCTTGAGCCAGCTCTGCTATTAAATAAGATGTGCCATAAAGCCATGAAATGTTGCAAAACATTAACCCAACAAGGAGAACAAAGGTAAGGTGTTAAATGCCTAACCTAATGGGTCACAGAACCACTGGGGCCAATGTGCACCATGCACCATAAAGGTTCCAGTCCTACCTTGACAGGTGCCAGTGGAAAGAATTAAGTAGCCATTACGCTCTTAACTGGATTTCTCAAAACTACTTTCATATGTATCCATATGTTTCCTGTGAAGCATTGCCTTTCATGTCAGAATTCTTACATAACATCAAGACTCCTATTGAAAGGCTGAATGATAAGAATGGGAAAGACAAGAGGTTTGGAATAACCTAGACAGTCAGAACATTTACAAGAATTCTTTCCACTTCATGTGGGAGAAAATCATTCATAATTCCAGATAGTATAATGCAAAGTATAAGCACCACAAACTCATGACGAACATGCCATGGATTTCCCATGAAGCAACTCAAAGACTGTCAACGTCAGTGCAAATCATAATGTGCCTTGACACAAAATATATAAGTACAAATAGTAATTAGAATGGGAACAGGCTCATGTGGAGTACAAAGACAGGTATGGATCTGTTGGGTTGAATTTTGTGCATGTAGATTGTTCAAGCCATGATTAAATGTACAATTTATAGGGCAGAGAGCAGAAGAACTTCTCAGGGTGTGGAATGGGCATTGAAGCAGATAAGACTGGTGACAGAAATGACAGATTGAGAGCATGAGATTCAGATTTAAGTGACTGTGTGCAGGATAAACCCAACAGAGTACTTGTTTCCAGATCAGTTCCAACCTTGATGTCATGCTACACAGTGTCATTTGCTGCAGTGTAAAGTCTTATGCCAACTTGACCTTCACCACCTAAGGGTTGCACTTGCCTGATGTTATCCCAGTGACATCACAGCAGATTGAGCCACAGAGGGGGAAGCTGCCTTCAAAATACAGCAGAAATCTGAAGAAGGGTCTAGGACCGAAACGTCAGCCTTCCTGCTCCTCTGATGCTACTTGTCCTGCTGTGTTCATCCAGCTCTACACCTTGTTATCTCAGATTCTCCAGCATCTGCAGTTCCTACTATCTCTTCAAAATACAGCATATGACTTCAGAGATGTCAAATGCAGGAAATGGAAATAAGTGAGTACAAGGGACAGAGCAACGACAGTGGGTGGGGAATGTGTAACGTACTGCTGCACTAAAATACAAGGTCCCCCTTCCTTTATCCTCCAGACACAGACTGAGAGGTGAAGGGGATACAACTTTCATCTTGCCCCTCAAAAAGATGGCGTCTACCGGCCTTCACTAGCCCTATGCGTGGTAGAGCGGGGCGGCCATTTACTTCATAGGCTGAGCCCGTGCAGCAAAACAACCAACTTAGTCCCAAGGAATCGCGCATCGCTAAAGGACCAAGACCGACTGTTGTGAAGAGGACATCGCGGTGAAAGGCGAACATCAAGCAAAGACTGACGCTATGGTGAACAGGCTGGCGATCTGAGCCGGGTGGGAACAAAGGGGCCATGGGCGGGAACAAAGGGGCCATGGGCGGGAACAAAGGGGCCATGGGCGGGGTCTGGAAGGCACGTGCGGTGGTGTTTTTTTTCAGGTTGGGGTGTGAATGGGTTCTGGAATTTGTGGGCGGGGTTTGATGGGGGCGGTGTCTCGAGGTGAAGCGGTGATGGGACGTTTTGGGGGAGATGTTGGTGTTGTGGGCGGGTCTAGAGTTTATGGGGCGGTGTCTCGGGTCTATGGGCGTGGTCTAAGGTCTATGGGTGTGGTCTCGGGGCGATGCGCGGGGTCTCCGGTCAGTGGACGGGATCTCGAGTCTGTGGGCGTGGTCTCCGGTCTGTGGGCGGGGTCTCGGGTCCATGGACGGGGTCTCGGGTCCATGGGCGCCGTCTCGGCGCTGTGGGCGAGGTCACGGGTCTATGGGCGGGATCTCGCGTCAGTGGGCGTGGTCTGATCCATTCTGTGGGCGGGGTCTCGGGTCGGTTGGCGCAGTCTCGGGTCTGTTGTGGGCGTGGTCTCCAGTCTGTGGGCGAGGGCTCGGGTCTATCAGCGGGCCTCGCATCAGTGGGCGGGGTCTCGGGGCTATGGGCGGGACTTCAGTTCATGGGTGTCAGCTGACTGTCGTTGCGAGGGGTGGTGTCACTGGTACTGGGCGGGGCCTGGCTTGGTCTTGTCGGGTGGGGGCGGTAGGAGGGAGGCAGCTGCTGGCCCAACTCCACGACCTTGAATGTGGGCAGTGGCCTGTCGCTTGCCGCAGCGATAGGGAAGTGTTCGGAGAGAAGACATCGAGAGGAAGGTGAGTGATCTGACGTATTGGAACTAGGGGTTTGCACTGAGACCTGGGGGTGGGCGACGATCGAACGGAACAGAAATACCAGTCCTCTGCAGGTTGTACCGAGTGAAGCAAGGCCGCTGCTGATAGGCGGACGGATTATACAGAGCGGCTGGAGTGATGATGGTCGGAGCATTGTTACCTACGGCGCTTGCATCAGTGATTAGATATTTGTGAATTAATACCCTCCAGCCATGGCCTACACCATTGTTGTCATCTAACGGTTCTCTTACCTACTTGTTGTGTCCGGACACCCTGTGGGAGGAAATTAAGTCCGGGGCTGCTACCTGGGGTGTCGGAGTGTTTCTGCTCAGTTCATTGTTGTAATCATCTGATTTCTTATCGTCCATTTTCTTCCTGCTCTCCCTGGCATTTATAAAGTTAAAATGTGGTGGAGGAACGTGTACTGACTGATTTTGAGGCATTATTACCCCTTTAAGTGATCAAACCTTAATTACTTTCTACAGGGGAAAATCGTGCAGAGCGTTTGAAAAGGAAGTATGGAACAACCTAAACAAGTTCGGATACTGTACCTAAATGAATGGGATAGATTTGAAAGAACACTTTTCCGCCTCAAGCAAGGTCGGTGTTTATTTAGACTCCACTGTTTTACGTCTGTTGCGAACTCAAAAGTCCAAACGAGAGAGACAGGTTAAATGCAGCTTTTGACATGAATTTATGCTATAAGAAACTTGCACGTATTGCTCTGGAATTTGCTCTTTGATTATTCTGCAATTTTGACATATTTGCATATGGAAGCTTTCAAACATGTAAGCAGATGCATGCTTTCTTTTGGCAAATTGTAGATGTAATTGATACGTTGTCTCAGTCTATTTTTGGAAGCAGTATCTGTGACCAGTAATAAAACTGCTGTCACAGAACTTCATGTGATAAATAGTATGCTTGTATCTAGCTATTGAATGTTTTTCTAAGTTGCTGTCAGTAAAAGCTGTTGCATTTTATTGTCCTGTAATTAGGTATTTTTGTAACTCTTCCTGCAGTCTGCGTTTTGCCGAAATCAGGGTATTTTGAAGCTATCTTGCAGCAACACGTGTGGTTTTCAAATGTGAAGCATGGTTTCACTCTTTATTTATTGCTGTCATAAGTACAGTGAAAAGTTTTGTTCAAGCAGTACAGGAAGATCATAGGAAACAAGGATGGACAGATTATAGGGTGTTTAGACAGTGAGGAATACAATGGTACAGCTGCACAGGAGGTGCACAAAAGCAAAATCAGCATTAGATTTGAAATTAGAGAGGTCCATTCAGCAGCCTAACAACAGCAGGAAAGAAGCTGTTCTTGAACCTATTGGTGCGTGTGTTCAAGCTTCCGTATCCTCCTGCCTGACAGAAGGGGTTGGAAGAGAGTATTACTGGGGTGGGAGGGTCTTTGATGTTGGCAGCCTCTCAGTGGCCACGAGAAGTGTAGATGGAGTCCATGGATGGGAGGTTGGCGTCCGTGATGGTCTGGGCTGTGTACAAAACTTTCAGTAGTCTCCTGCAGTCCTGGGCAGAGCAGTCGCCGTACCAAGCTATTATGCACCCAGATAGAATGCTTTCTGTGGTGCATCTGTAAAAGTTGGTGAGGGACCTTATGGACATGCCAAACTTCCTAAGCCTCCTGAGGAAGAAGAGGTGTTGTCATGCCATCTTGACCGTTATATCTACCTGGAAGGTCCAGACAGATTGGTTATCGTTACCCCTGGGAACTTAACACACTCAACCCTCTCCACCTCCGTTCCATTGATGTAGATAGGGGTGTGTCCTCCTCCTTTATTCCTGAAGTCAGTGATCAGTTCTTCTGTTTTGCTGACATTGAGAGAGAGATTGTTATCATTGCACCACAACATCAAGCACACTATCTCCTTCCTGTATTCTGACTCCTCATTGTTTGACATCTAGTCTACAACGGTGGTGTCATCAGCGACATTGTAGATGACGTTCACACAAATTTTAGCCACACAGTCATGAGTGTACAAGTAGAACAGTAGGGGGTTGTGTACGCATCCTCGCGGGGTGCTGGTGTTGAGGGTTATCGTGGAGGATGTGCTGTTGTCTATCTTCACTGGTCTGTGGGTCAGGAAGTTGAGGATCCAGTTGCAGAGGGCGGAGCCAAGACCGAGGTCTCGGAGTTTTGAGATCAGTCTGGTTGGGATCAAAGTGTTGAAGGCAGAGCTGTAATCAATAAATAGGAGCCTGATGTAGGTGTCCTTGTTATCCAGATGTTCCAGGGACAAGTGCAGGGCTAGGGAGCTGGCATCTGTTGTGGACCTGTTTTGCCAGTAGGCAAATTGCAAAGGATTGAGGCAAGTTGGGAGGCTAGAGTTGACGTGGGCCTTCATGATTATGGAGGTCAGAGCCACTGGGCAGTCGTCATTGAGGCACGTGACATGTGCTTTCTTTAGTACTGAGATGATGGTGGTGGTCTTGAAGCAGGTGGGGGACTTCAGATTGTAGCAAGGAGAGGTTAAAGATGTCAGCAAAAAACTTCAGCTAGCTGGTTCACGTAGGATCTGAGTGCATGGCCAGGGATTTTGTCTGGGCCATTCGCTTTCCTTGGGTTCACTCTCAAGAAGGCTGATCTGATGTCTGCAGCGGTGACTGAGGAAACAGGTCCATCCGGGGTTGTTGGGGCAGGTGACGTGCCACTGGCATTCTGCTTCAACTGAGCATAAAAGGCATTGAGCGCGTTAGGGAGGGATGTGTTTTTATCCGCTATTTTGTATTGCCTCATTTTGTATCCCGTTATGTCACATAGGGTCTCGCCACAGTGGCTGGTGACCATGTGGTTTGTTTGGGCCTCTAACTTAGTCCGGTACTGCCTCATGGAATCTAAAATGGCCTTGCAAAGGACACATCTGGATTTCCTGTAAAGGTTTGGGTCTTCCAATTTGAATGCTGCACGTCTGGTCTTCAGTAGACAGTGGATTTCCCCGGTCATCCAAGATTTCCAGTTGGGGAGCCTATGGATTGACTTATTTGGCACGTAGTGCTGTACGCACTCGCTAATGAAGTCTGTGATAGTGGTGGCATGCCCGTCTAGGTTGTCAGTTGAATTCTTGAATATGGTTCAGTCCTCCAATTCCAAGCAGTCCTGGGGAAGCTCTTCCGTTGCCTCAGACCAGCACTATACTACTTTCTGTTACGGATTCTCTCATTCCAACTTCTGCTTGTTAGCTGGCAGGAGGCACACAGCATTGTGATCTGATTTTCCAAAGTGCAGACAGGGTATGGAGTGATAGACATCTTTGGTTGTGTAGTGGTCAAGAGTTTTAAGTTCTCTGGGGCAAGAGACATGTTGGTGTAATTTGGTAGCATCCTCTTGAGGTTGACCTGGTTGAAGTTGCCAGCCATGATGAATAAGGCCTCGGGGAATTTCATCTCCAGAGCATTTGTAACGCTGCAAATTTCATCCAGAGTATTCTTCACTTCTGCCTGGCATGGCATTGTAGACTGCAGTCAGGGATAGGGGTAAACTTGCGCGACAGATAGTAGGGACTGCATTTCACTGTAATATTCTAGGTCACCACCTTCTGCCATTATTGACATTGGCGTCTTGGGCTATAGGGCAAGCTCTCATAGAGTTATAAAGCACGGAAACAGACCCTTTGGTCCATATGCCTCTAAGCCCTTCCTAGTCATATACTCATCCAGATATCTTTTAAATGTTGCAATTGTACCGGCCTCCTCCACTTTCTCTGTCAGCTCATTCCATACATACACAACCCTCTGCATGGAAAAAGTTGCCCCTTAGGTTCCTTTTAAAACCTTCCCCTCTCCCCTTAAACCTATGCCCTCTAGTTTTGGACTCCCCTTCCCTGGAGAAAAGACCTTGGCTATTCACCCTATCGATGCCCCTCATGATTTTATAAACTTCTATAAGGTCACCTCTCGGCCTGCAATGCTCTGGGGAATACTTCCCAGCCTATTCAGCCTCTCTCTATAGCTTAAACCTTCCAACCCAAGCAACATCCTTGTAAATCTTTTCTGAACCCTTCTAAGTTTCACAACATCCTTCCTCTCTAACCTTTTACCTTGCATTTCTTCCTCCAAGCTTTTTTTTATGTTTGACTTTTTGTTGTGACCTGCTTTTTGTTCCTTTGACCCCATTCCACTATTCCTTTGCTTCCCTTCCTGGTGGCAGTGTTGACTGACATTGTAGGTTACACCTTTGTTTGGATGTGGTCCTCTTCTACTCCAAAAGGGCCATCATGATCCTGCATCAAAAATCATTGCTCAACTTCCTGTTCCTGCAATGTACCAAATCTCCAGCTGTTCTTCTCAAGCTATTGAGTGTGTCCCCTTCCAAATCAATGTCAATATCTCTCTCAACTCACATACTGGAGCACTCCAATCACTGCTAAAATTGCATTAGCGAAAGGCATAAGCAATCCTGTGGTTGTACTCTCAGATTAACTGTTATCTGTAACTTGCACGTAGCCTTGACACCCTCAACACTGCCATCCTCCTTGAGCATCTGTCCTCTGCCCTGTTCAATGGGGCACCTTTTAACATAGCTCTATTTTTACTAATCTGATTGTAGCCACATGATCTCCAGCAAAGGTTTCTCCCTCCTCTCCTATTTGAACCATTTCCCGTTCCTTGAACTCCTCCTGTTCCTCTATTATAGTCCATAGACATAAGGTCAACTTTTGAATGAATGTTTGCACCAGGTGTACTTCCCATTTTCCCCCATTGCTTTGGGTTGTCAGGCTTCCATTTTCAGCACATCCTTGAGTCAGTCACAATTTAATGCAGTTGAACACCAACTCAAGCAATCTGTTCAGCCAATAACATTACCTATCCATTATCATCACTGAGCATCATGATTTTTCTATTCACTTAGTAAGGCAGGACTAAACTGTTTGCATCCTCTGCTGTTTTTGACCTTAAACTAGTTTCCAATTTCTCATCTGCAACACTTCTACTCTTGATACATAACCTCCAAGCTGCTCCCATCTAGTGTCTATTTTCCTGTCCTCTTCGTGTAAACTACTGCTTATTCTTGTGTGTAGTTACATGAATAATATCCTACATCAAGTTCTGCTTACCTATGTTGACATGTTGGCAACTGGTTCCCTGATGCCTCAGACTTAAAATGATCATTTTCATGTTTGCTCTTCATAGTGTTACTCTTTCCCTATTTTTGCATTATCTTCTGTCATTGCAACACCAGAATTCTCAGTACCTCTGGCTGTACTTTATTCACTATTGTTAGCTGTGCTTTCAGCCATCAGACTCCATTGAGTTTCCTTGAATTTGAATTCCCACCTTAAACATTTGTCTTTTCACCTTTCAAGTACTGAACATCATGTACCTCTTTAACCATCCTTCCTCCTTTTGGCGTGAACATCATTTTAGGGCTACTCATGCAGGAAATAGCCCAACTCTGCAGTCACGTAACTGCTGTTGTAAATATGTTCAATGTTGTTTCACTTGTGAGTAAAAATAAAATGTCAGAAGGGGAACTCAAAATGTTGAAGTTCAAGATTAGCAGTGAATGTCTTGGGCATGGCCCTCTAGTAAATCATGCCTCTCAAACATATTGAAGCTATACTTCAAAAGTGATGGCTTGATTAATCTTCAGCAACCTTGCATTTCTGGTTGATGTTTTAATGATAAATAAGAATAAGTGATACTTGGATTTTCAATGGACTCGGTCAAACCAAAGTGTATCTTAGGATGTTCTCTGGCATTAAATCCCAGCACCAGATCCCTTCAAGACATACCATGGTTATTTTAAACCCCTAATCTTTTCAGAGACAGTTTATTCTCATGGTCTTCATGACCCAGCAATTCTTTTTTTCTAGCTCATTCCATATCAGATCCAGATAGATATGAAAAAAAATCACCATTATACTTTGATAACAAGGTGTAGAGCTGGATGAGCACAGCAGGCCAAGCAGCATCAGAGGAGCAGGAAAGCTGACGCTTCGGGTCTAGACCCTTCTTCAAATTCTGTCTCCTGTCCACCTATCTTCTCCTTTATCCATCTTCTATCCGCCTCCCCCTCTCTCCCTATTTATTTCAGAACCCCCTTCCCTTCCCCCACTTCTGAAGAA
Organism: Rhincodon typus; assembly: GCF_021869965.1. Taxonomy (NCBI): domain Eukaryota; kingdom Metazoa; phylum Chordata; class Chondrichthyes; order Orectolobiformes; family Rhincodontidae; genus Rhincodon; species Rhincodon typus. The sequence goes on along the minus strand of NC_063341.1, from coordinate 60,335,261 downwards.
GGGTCTAGATCTGAAGCGTCAGCTTTCCTGCTCCTCTGATGCTGCTTGGCCTGTTGTGTTCATCCAGCTCTACACCTTGTTATCTCAGATTCTCCAGCATCTGCAGTTCCTACTATCTCCGAAACCATTATACTTGGCATGTTCTATTGCTCCCTTAAGTCCGCATTAACATAATTATCGTGAGTGTTTGCTGGTGTGTTTTTTTTCTTCACAGCATCAGTTAATGTGTTTTTTTTTTTGTTCACTGCGTCAAAGCTAAAAAGTTTTTTTTTAAATATGTCTGAGTCCCATCCTATTCCCTTTAACACCACATTTACCATGACTAATCCGCGTAGCCTGCATATCCCTGGACACTACGGGGCAACTTAGCATAACCTGCACATCTTTGGACTGTATGAGGAAACTAGAGCACCCAGAGGAAACCCATGCAGATATGGAAGAGCATGCAAACTCCACACAATTGCCCAAGGCTGGAATCAAACCTGGGTCCGGGTGCTGTGAGGCAGCAGTGTGCCACCTGGTCGCTCCAGAAAATCTTTGGTACTTCTCTAGGGCCCAACTTTTTTTTTTTTTTTTGGAAAATTACAACCAATGCATCCACATTCTCTGTGGCTACCTCTTTTAGGATCCTGGGAAGCAAACCATCAGGGCCAGGGGACTTATCTCCCTTTAGACCCATTAGTTTGTCTTATACTACTTGTTTAGTAATTCCTCTCCCATATCTTTTAGTATTGATGGAATATTCAAAGTATTTTCCACCATAAGGACTGAAATAAAATATCTACTTAACTACTTTGCCATTTCCTCATCCCCCAAAACTACGTCCCTGATTTATTTCTAAGGGGCCTATGTTCACTTTGACCTCTCTCTCTTCCTTTTTATATATTTAAAAAATCTCTTTTCAATTTTTATTTTGCTTACTAGTTTCCCCTTGCAGTTTATTTTCTCTGTCTTTATTATCTTTTTAATTCTCCTTTGCTGGATTCTGAATTTTTTTTTTATTCCTTCACGGGATGATGGTGTTGCTGGCTAGGCAGCATTTATTGCCCATCCCTAATTGCCCACAGAGCAGTTAAGAGTCAACCACGTTGCTGTGTGTCTGGCAGCATCTGTAAAGGGAAAAAACAGTTAACGTTTTGGGTCTGGTGACCCTTGCTCCTTTAATGTTAAGTTCTCTGTTTTGATCCCCTTGTAACCATGTTTCTGTAGTGGCTATGAGATCATGTTTATTTACCTTGATTTGCACTGTCAGCTCATCTACCTTTATTCTGAATGTTTCGTGTATTAAGATACAAAGCCTTTAAGTTTGTTTTGTTATCAAGTTTCTTCCCACTTCTATGGTTCCTTGGTACAATATAACCTTCATACCTTCTGATAACAATCAACCCCATCTCTAACCTGCAATCTTACCTTCTTACCTTCTGATTTTTAAAAAAAAATTCTGTGTGATTGAACACCGCCCCCCACCATGCCCTTGCCTCCGCTATTTAGTTTAACGCCCCATCTACAGTCCTATTTACATGATTTACTAGTTCTCCAATCCCAGCATGATTAGGTGGAGCCTGTCCCATCGGAACAGCTCCCTCCTTCCCCAGTACTGGTGCCAATATCCTATGAACTCGAATCTTTCACCAATCTTTAAGCCATATGTTTACCTCCTTAATCTTGTTGACCCTGTGCCAGTTAGCTCGTGGTTCAGTTAGTAATCTAGAAATTATCTCCATTTGCTTCTGATTTAGCGCCCAGCTGCTCATCTTCCCTCAGCAGAACCTCTTTCTTCTTTCTCTGCCTATATCATTGGTACCTATGTGGGCCATGGCAACTGCATTTTTCCCCTGCCACTCCACGTTTCTCTGTAGCCCAGATGGGATATCCTGAACTTGGGCACCAGGCAAGCAAAGCAGCATCTGGGGCTCTCGATCCTAACCACAGAGTACAGTGTCAATTCCCCTGACTATATTATTCCTGATAACAACTACACTCTTCTCTTCTGTTTCCACCCCTTGTGAATGGCTCCATGTACCACGGTACTGTAGTCAGTTCATTCATCCTCCCTAAAGTCACCACTCCTGTCCACACAGGGTGCAAGAATCTCAAACATGTTAGACAAGCTCAAAGCCTGAGGCTCCTTCAGAAATACTTTCTGGATCTATCTCCCTGCCTTGCGTGCAGTTACATCCTCCTGTCCCTAACCACTGACTGAATTAGAGGTAGTTGATCTAAGAGGTGTGCCTGCATCTTGAAACACAGCGTCCAAATAACTTTTTATTTCTCCCCACCCTGATGTGTCACCGTTTTTGAAGTTCAGACTCCAGTTCATCAGCTCTGAGCCGGAGTAACCAACACTTTGTCCAGATGTGGTCACTGAACCACAGTGAGGTCTGCCAGCTCCCACACCTTGCAAATGCAACACATCACCTTGTGCTGCATCTCTATTTTGTTACGTTCATTTTTAATTTTGTTTCTTATTTTCCTACTGGATTTTTTTAGATTGTAATCTGTTAATAATTCTCCCATTTATTTTCAATCTGAAAGCAACCTATAACAGTCAAATTATCAGCCAATGAACTTGGCTTTCTTGTGATGCCATTCTTTGCTTTGTGTTGGGCCCCTGATAGTGGCCTTCTATTCATTGTTAAAAGACCATACAAACTATGAACCCAAAAAGTCAAGCAAAAACATCTCTTGTCCCTCTGCACCAAATTCCCATGCTTCTCCAAACTATATCCAGGCTATGTCTCACTTCAGATGTGATCTCTCCTTCCTGACTGTACAAAACTTATTGATGTGTGCTATTTAATTGTGAGCTTATTTCTTTTCCAGTGAGGAAAAGTTGCTGTCTGCTCAATTGATGTTCCACAGCTAAAATATACTTACTAATTCTACTTCTGCTTCAGAAACTTTCAGAACAATACTTATTTTGCTAAACACATGTAAGTGCGGAGTGGCCATCTCCAACAAAAGAAGATCTAATAATCTCCCTTAGCAAGAAGTGGAAAGACCATTGCTAAATCCTCCGCTATCAAAAGAACTGGGGTTTACCACTGACCAGAAATTGAACTGGGCAAACTTTTTCAGTATTGTTTGTTTGCCAGATGGTGTGATTGGTGTATATTTCCCTGTAAGAGATAGTAAAACTATTGTCATTCAGCTGATGTCATCACTTTCAACTAAAGTAAAATTTGTTTTCTCTATTTTTCTGTTCTCGTTTTTCAGGATATGAATTGCAGTTTCGTCTTGGTCCATCTTTACAAGGGAAGGATGTTAATGTGAACATCAACTATCCAGCTGCTTCAGATAGTTTTGAACGTCATCGCTTTCAGACATTGCAGTGGCAGAATCCAGTAGGAGGCGATGACTCTGATAAATACTGTGCAGTTATTTTGCAGATGTCTGGATCCTTTCAATTTTATTATGTCTCTAGGTGAGCTTAAATGAAGATAACTTTCCTAATCTTAAGAAAAAAGAATACTCTTAAAATATTTCCACAATATATTTTACTTTTGCTTCTCCAATATTCTGTCATAAATATGTTTGAACCATTTTGGGCTATGGTTCAAAAACATCAGCCACTTTCTCTCCATGTGCCACGTGTGGGATGTAAGCAGTGAGTGATTGCAGACTAATTAACTAGAAATCGGTGCAGTTGAACCTGTGGTATCTTTGCTTGACATCCATAAGCATGCATATCCTTCAGGATGTGTTGGATTGCAAAGGAGCAAGAAAATTAGCTGGGTTTGTTTTCCATTACTGAGCAAAGGGTTGTTCAGATCTTTCAGAGTAAATTGACTACCACAGTGTTGGAATTCAGCTACCTCAGCATGTCGAAGCTGGAATCCTTCCAGCCTGAAAAACACTGTTGCACACTAGGTAGCAAACGTGCCACCCACCAAATCTATTTTTTTAATTGTAGGATGAGTCCTGTTTTTACTAACGCTTTTTATTTTACCAACAACTTTACTATTCCTTGCTCTGCCTTCCCAAGTGCTTTGCTTAAAATAAATGTAGATGCAAGGTTCTTGCTGTCTTTATCAAAAAGGACACATCTAACAACTGAGAATCTAATCATCTCCCCTTGATTTCTATGCACGGACCATTACTGAATCCCCCACTATCAAAATTATTGGAAACACCATTGACCAGAAACTGAACTAGACCAGCTACAAATACTGTGTGGGTATAACAGCAGTCAGAGACTAGAAGTTCTACAGCAACTAACCCACCACCCAACTCCCCAAAGCCTGATCACCATCTGCAAACCATATGATGGAATGATCTGTTAGTGCAGCTCCACCGACACCAACCAGGATAAGTAACCTGTTTGGCGCCCTATCCACCACCTTAAGCATTTACTCCTTCCACTACCAATGCACAGTGGCAGCATTGTGTGCTATATACAAGGTGCATAGTAGCAACACATACAGGATATATCAACAGCATGTTCCAAATCTGTGACCTCTACCACATAGAAGGGCAATGGAGTTGATGTGTGGAAACATTGCCATCTGCAAGTTCCCCTTCATTTCATATTGGCAATACAGTTTCAAATCAGGATGGCATTCTTTCATAGTAATTGGACCAAATCTTTGCATTCCTTTTCTAACAGCACCATTGGTGTACCTATACCATGTAGATTGCTGGGGTCAAATGGAGAGGCAACAAATACATTTATGCCAGAGGGAATGTAACTTCCTGAAATGACTGGATTTTAAAAAAATGTTTTGACATGGTATAGGCAGTATTAGATCAGTTTGTCACTTTTTACCTTTTTCCAACTGGGCCTCCCTTTGGACAGGATATCTCTACAACTGCATTTCTCACTGAGAGATTGTTAGGCATATGATTTGGCAATTTGCACAATTGACAATTTGAAGTCAATTCCTAAGAAATTAATTCTTGATCACCTTTCTGTAAATATTCTCTTTAGAGAAGAATGATGTTACATTTGATTCTTTTGTGAATCTTTCAATTGAGATAACCTAAGGTAAGAGGATTTCAACTGGAAATTCATTTCACCTTTGGCTGCCCTTTAAGCTCACTTTTTTAATATTATAACTATTTCTAGTTCTGAGTCTTAACCCGTCACAACCTGCAGGCATTAGAGTGAGGGAATTTTATTCCGAGCATGCTGAGGAAAGAGAATAAATGTGTTGTTAATTTAATGGTAGCCATCCAAAGTAACATTAAAGTGCATGGTCTTGATAAATTGTAAAAAGAAACGCCACTGTAGTGGCATGTTGATAGATCCTTATGCTTCAAATGTCCAAAGCCTTTTCTGAGAAATACCATGCTACTTCAAATGTGTGATATAGAGGGTGAATATGTGATGAGAGGTCGAGTGGTGAAATATAAGTGGAAAGATGCAAATTTATTTGTCTTTCAGTAGAACTTATCAGCAGTAATAACAATAAACACTTAAGGGAAACCTGAAATGTCTCACTTTATATCTTCTTGTCTTAAGAAATAATCAAAGGATTGGTGCAGGCTTTATCATTGTGGACCCTATTCTACGTGTTGGACATGACAATCAAGTTCTGCCACTGGATTGCATTTGTCTCCAGACGTTCTTGTCCAAATGTTTGGGACCATTGGATGAATGGGAGGCCCGGTTGAATGTTGCTAGGCAAACAGGTAATGGGAACTGACAAATGTATCAATTTATAAACCTTTTAGTATTGTGAAAAATATCAAGCAGCTCAGGTTTTGTTTATCTGTATAAATAATCGGATAACAGAGCATAACATGCGTTGCAATATCAACAAGTAACTCAAAACTGAAAACTGTTTTCATGTTTACAAATGTTTCTCTGAACTTGATTTGTTATACTCGATAGGATACAGGGATGAAACCACCCCCTTCCACCAAAGATCCTAAATGTGTGTGCTGTCTTTACACCTCTGTTTTTCACCTCCCCTCCACATTCTGTGTTCTCCAAATATCTTAACTCATTAAGTTCTAAGATGCCTTCACGGACACTGTATTTTACAAGTTTCCATTGACACCATGCAGTTGTGGTCAGTGACTTCCTGAATTTTTCTGTCAGTTCTCCAAAACTACTAACGCATCATTCTATTTGTTCATGGTTTCCCTTGAAATCTTTTACTTATTACAAAATAAAATCACTTTTTTTTTAAAACATGAGCTATCCCTTGTTCCTCATTCAATTTATTGCCTTCCAATCTTCTTTGCCTTCTATAATACATGGGTTTTCGAAGCATATATTCTTGATTTTGCTCATTATTTCCTCTTTGGTATCCTATACTGTTGATCTTAGACCTTCACCAAGGATTGTCACTAATAACAAATGCTAACTCAAGTTTAAAGTTAGGGAAAATGAATTAGTGTCATTTCTGTATTTGTGTTTAAAATAATAGTTCACGCCAGAGAAGTTAACTTTTGTCACAGTTTTGAGAAGATCAGATATGATTTTAAAGGACAAAGGCAATAATAACAGCTGAAGTTGTGGATTTGTGGAGGAACCCTACTTTGAAATGTTAGGAATTCCGTGTTCCACTCTCAAATTCAAAGTGCGTAATGTCACACTTTCCCACATTTGTATTCCATCTGCCACTTGTTTGTCCATTCTCTTAGCCTGTCCAATTTCTTCTGTAGCCTCACCATTTCCTGAACAGTATCTCTTCCTCCACCTATCTTTGTGTCATGATTTATGATAGAATACTGTCCATTTCTTGAATGAGAAGCTTGATATGCTATAAAATTTTTAAAAAGTAGACTAGATTGTTACTCCACTAACTATCTTAAACTCCCTTGGGTGCCAGTGCACAGAAGCAGCTATGTGTACTGCAGCAATTCACCAATGCTTCTTTGACAGCATCTTCTAAACCTACAACATCGGCCTAATGGGAAAAACGGGGGCCAAATTGCTGCTTTGTCTCCTGCTCATCATATTGGAACTTTCTTCCAAGATGTATGTGTACCAATATCACATGCGCAGCAGTTGTTCACCTTCTCCAGGGCAATGAGAAATGGGCAATGCTTACATTGAGATGCTCCATGTTCCATGAAGAAATAAACAAACAATTCCCCAACATTACACTGAGAGGGGAGGTAGTTAACCTTAGATATCTGCAGTTCCAATATAACTTTGTATTTGCAGTCGGCTGTACAATGAGTGCTGAGGTTCAAGTTGATGTGAAACTGCCATGGTTATACATATGCCCGTTATGGTTCTCACTAGATTATCTCTCTTAATCAGTAATTGCAAATATCAGTAAATACTACAAATTGGACCCCATTTGTCAGGAATAAGCTGCACTATCATGCTGTTCCAGTAATGTCTGTTTTGATGTAACGCATACGATCATTTTTTAGTATGGATTTTCAGTATGCTGTATCATCTTAGGATATATAGGACATCATAGAGCGTTTAGGGACAAAGTGTTGAATGTATTTCAAGAAGTAGAGAGGGTTCTTGGGGCTAAAGGGATCAAAAGGTACAGGATAAAAGTGGTATGTTAATAGGGGATTCAGTGCTGGTGATGCCATTGAATGTCAAAGGACAGTGCTTAGATTCTTTGTCTCATACTGGAGATGGCCATTGCTTGGTGTTTGTGACATGAATGTTACTTGCCACTCTTCAGACCAAGTCTGGATATTGTCTAGGTCATGCTGCATTTGTACGTGGACTGCTTCAGTGTCTGAAAATGTACAATGATTGCACCATTCGTGAAAACATTGAAACATTGTGCAATCATTGGCAAATAGCCACACTTCTGACCTTATGGTGGAGGGAAGATCATTAATGAAACGGCTGATTATGGTTGGACCTGGGACCCTTCACTGAGGAACTCCTGCAGAGATATCCTGGAATGGAGCATTGAGTGGCAGAGCAGGCTCAAAAGGCCAAATGGTCTACTCCTGCTCCTAGTTTCTATGTCTCCTCCTGTCTGTGCTTGAAGGAAGGCAATTGACATAGTGACGTTATCACTAGACTATTAATCCAGAGACCAGGTAATGTTCAGGGAACCTGGGTTTGAATCCTACCATGGCAGATGGTGGAATTTGAATTCAGTAGTCTGGAAATGAGTTTAACGATCATAAAACCATTGCTGATTGTAAGGAAAAAACGCATTTAGTTAACTAATGTTATTTAGGGAGAAATCTGCCATCTATATCTGGTCTGGCCTACGTGTCACTCCAGTCCCACAACAATGTGGTTGACTCTTAACTGACCTTCAGTCAATTGGGATGGGCTAAAATGCTTTCCCAGCCAGTGACACCCACATCCCACGAATAAAAAAAAAAAAACAAGTTAGGAGTGCTGTGAGGCTCTAGGTTTTGGACAAGATGACAATGCCTAAAGAGCCAAGGCAAAACTGAGATGCTGTGAGCATCCAAGAAAGTTGAGTGATTGGATGCTTAAAAATAAGTTAGCCAAGAACCCTAAGATGCAACCAGACGCATGGCTGCCTTATCCCTGTGTGCAAAGTAGATTGGCAGCAATATTGTAATGAAAAGCATCAGTGACCTCCAGAATTGAAGTGGTAAACTAAATCCTGTTGATGTAGTGAGGCTAGTGCTTTTCTAATGCCAACCCCTGTGGATGAAGAATGCAGGCAGTTGTTGCCCATGGCGTGTTCCCTGAGGTGTTGAGGACTGTTGGCCAAGATGGATACTTGGAAAAGAGACAAATGGCTACAACTGCTAGATAACTGCTTTCACTATCATGTCTTGAATTGCTTCCGTCCAAGCTCCCTCTATTTCCTGAGAAGATCCGAATTACATATAAATGAAGTGACATTAGACAATAAGCAATGTTAATGCATGCAAATAGGCTGCTTGCCACTCACTGATTTAGACTTTTTTTTTCTGTTGAAGTCAAGAATCTCATTTTTCCATTCTTACAATATTTTTCCAACTGATTTGTCATTATCAATGTCATTCAGGCTTGGGAAAATTTCACCCATAGAATAACCAAAGACAGACTCTAAATGTAGTAACTGTAGTAATACAAACCTTTCCTGTTAGTTGCTCCTACTTGACTCCAAAGCTACTGAAGTAATTTCATTCTTGCGCCTGAAGGATAAACATAACTGGTTTAGGTATGAAACAAGATGATGAATTTTTACAAAAAAAATACAAATGACAAGTTCATATTGTCAGCAGTTCTTCATTTCAGAAGCTGTGCACATGATACTGGAGTTGTTGGCATAAACATCTAATCTGACTAGCACAATTTAAGAGGCAGTTGTTGAGCTTTCTTTGCAATTGGGATCAACAGTTCACTCGCTCAATACATTTCTATTTCCCAAGAATGTTGCTACATACTGTCCGGTGACCTTCAATTGTGCAATTTAATATGTTAACTGAAATGCTTTTCTTAAAAAAAAAAAACATTACTAATCGTTACCTCCAAAACAAAAGAAGTGAATGTTCTCACCTAGCTCCATTTATTAACACTTAAATGACTATTTGACACTAAAACACTATTTGACTTTGTTTTATACCCATTGAAAGTTTTAAAGGAATAATTGTAGATGGCACTGTTAATACCTTTATAAGTTAATGTTACAAGGTTAGAGCAAAAGAAGAATAGTCGATATTTGAGAGCTGTGTTGACTCTGCCAACATAACTGACATCAATGGGAAGGCACTGCATTTGCTTTGAATATGATCTAGGCCCTGCATTTATGTTAGCAGAGTTGTTTCTTAATTAATTTAAACAATTCGGCCCATTTCACATAATAAACATAACTGAACAATTTTGGCTAACATTTCTCTTCCTGGAAAGAATGCTTCCATTGCATCTGGAGCATCCTTTCCTATCAGAGTACAGTTGACAGTTGCGTTTACAGATTTCCAAAAATTGTGGGTGCTATATTTTAGATAAAATATGGATGTTGGGTGCTGAAGATGAAAACTCTCTCCAACATGACCTACAAATAATGTTGGCATGCAATAGGAGTAAAAACTAAATTGTATTCAAAGTGCTGGAATCCAGCTGATCTGAGAGCATGCATGCATACAAAAGCAAATCTAAAATGCTTGCATGATTAGAATATTACTGAGCTGTGGGATGTTGATCACTTGAAATTCAAGCTACAACAATTAGAAATGGCTTCATATTTAAATACGATTACCATTAATACTGTCACAATTAAAAGGTTAGTGCTGCAACAATAACTACTGAGACATTCTGGGCCAAATAGGTTTAAATACCAAATTGAGTGGACATGAACTGATAACAATATTGTTAAATTGAGCATTGATGCAACCTATTTTCATAAAGACCCTTCAGCGCAGGAATAGCCATTCGGCTCATCAAGTCTCCTCCAAAGAGCATCCCACCTAGATCCAGCCCCCAACAACCCTGCGTTCATCATGCCTAATCTACCTCGCCTGCATATCCCCAGACACTATGGTCAATCCACCTACCCTGTGCGACTTTGGACCATGGAAGGAAACCTGAGCACCTGGTGGAAACTAGCACAGACATGGCAAGAATGTGCAAACTCCACACAGACAGTTGCCCGAGACTGGAATCAAACCTGGGTCTCTGGCGCTGTAAGGCAGCAGCACTAACCACCGTGCTATACTTTTCTTGCAGACTAATTAGATTTTTACCTAGTGGCAGTCCACAAACTATGGATTTCCAATTGTACTGGGAGCCCTCTTTAGGTGTGTGCATTCTCAAAACTTGTCTTTTAAATTGTTCAGCCATCTTCAGTTTTGCATATACACATCCCTATTTTTATAATAGTTTTGTTTCTCTAAATATGCTGCTTTCCATATTGTTAAGCAAGGTTAGCTGTTGACACAAATAGTCTTCTCCCTGCATTGATCTTGCACTCTTGTTTATGCTGGCTCAAATATGTAGGCTGGACAAGTGTATGGCTCTGGTGGCTTGCTTCCAAATAAGGTTTACGTGTAAGACCACAACAACGTAATGTTTATAAAGCCCCATTAATGTAATAAAACTTTCCAAGGCACTTTGTAAGAACATCATGAAACAACTTATTACACTGAGCCACAAATGTTATGACAAATCATGAAAAGCTTTGTCAAAGAGTCAGGTTTTAAAGATGTCTTTTAAAGAGGAAAGTGAGGTGGTGAAATGTACGAAGGGTATTCCAGGGCTTAGTGTCTAGACAATTAAAGACTCCTCCACTAATGGTGGAGCAATTAAAATTAGCAAGGACATTTTAACTTGCTATATGCTAGTCAGGTCTGATAGAGTAAAGGTCACTTACTGTATAACTTCTCAACCTTCTCAGTGCAAATGTAAACCAAGATTATGAAATCTTTTCTTGTGACTTAACATTCCAAATCCTGGTGGTGGTCTGGTGATGCAGCTGCACCATACTTATTTTACTAGTTTGGTCATAGGCAGACAACACTTGGCTGACTCCTTAACAATAACATTTGCCCTCTTGCTAAAATTTCTGGAGTCAAGCAGTGACTGTCTTTCAATGATTTAATGTTCTAACTGCATGAAAATTCTTTTGATTGGAATGCAGAGTTAAGTTTTTTTTTTGTTAAATCATTTGAGGAATTAGTTTGCATTTCAAAATCATTAATTATAATTAAATTGGATAAAGGAACTGAAATTTGAGAGTTCCATTGAAGAGTCATACTGAACTTGAAACATTAACTCTTTCTACCTCTGCAGATGCTGCCAGACCTGCTGAGTTTCTCCACTTGTTTTTATTTCAAATTCAGTTCAGGGAACTTTGGCTCTGAATCAGGAACTCTATTCAAGATGCACTGTAGAATATAATCAAAAATAATATAATCTAAACTAATACAGCATAAAGGTTGAGAGCAAGGACATCTTTTCCGAGAACAAGTTCCATCTGCTTATTTGGTGCAATGGCACTTGTTTTATAAAATGTGGTTAGCATTCATCTTTAATTAACAGTACCATTGAAATAAATAAGTCTCATCTTGTATGGTGTCGAAAGATTTAACTGCTTTGTTTGTCTGCGAGATAGGTTTAACTGCTGTTCCAAGCAAAGCTGATAAGCCTATGAAGCGTTTTGGGTTATCCTTTTGGTGTCAAAGGTTATAAAGCTATACAAGTGCAAACTGTTTACTTATCTGGGAACAAGCAAACTTGCAAGTTAGAAAACTTTGCTCAATATCAAATTTTGCTTATAGTTATAAAATTTGTATTACTGGCTTAAGCTGCATTAATTTATTTGAACACAAATGAACAATAAATTTTATTTGTTCTTTTTAATAGGCTATAATATGATACATTTTACTCCATTACAAACTCTTGGATTGTCGAGATCATGCTATTCGTTAGCAGACCAGTTGGAATTAAACCCTGATTTTTCTCGGCCTGAAAAACTTTACACTTGGAATGATGTTGCGAGGCTAGTGGAGAAGTTGAAAAAGGAGTGGAACATGCTCTGCATAACAGATGTGGTCTACAATCATACAGGTACTGAATGAAGGAAAATATCCAACAATATTACAAAAGCTACACTTGTCAGCTTGAGGGAATGGTGAATTCTGAAAGAAACATGCATGAATGGGTTTTCAGCAGCAGATGAGCTGAGATAGGAGATGGCCAAGTTTGGTGGAAATTGCCAGTGTTAGTGTTGGCTTGAAGATGAGGTCAGAAGCTCAACTTGAGATCAAATGTTGACACCAAAAGTGTGACAGACTGAATCAATCTCTGACTGACTGTTGCTTGGGAAAAAGGGAAGGAATCATTAGCTACAGAATGGTGTCTGATGCAGGGACTGAAAATATTGGCTTCAGTCTTCCCACTATTTAATTGGACGGAAGTTCTGCTCATCCAGTACTGAATGTCAGATAAGCTGGCAATTTAGTGACTTAGAGTCAGAGGTTTGCAGCACAGTGGAGCATTTAAGAGAATAATGATGAAGTACAGCTGGATGTTATCAACATTGATTTATTATTTTGCAAGAGGAATGAATTATAATAATTTTAAAATGCAAATTAATCATAATTAAATTGGACAAAGGAACTGAAATTTGAGAGTCCCATTGAAGAGTCATACTGGACTTGAAACATTGACTCTTTCTATCTTCACAGATGCTGCCAGACCTGCTGAGTTTCTCCAATACGTTTGTTTTTATTTCAAATTCACAATACCTGCAGTATTTTCCTTTTAACTGAAAATTGATTTTCTGTGTAGAACATCTATATTCATGTGACAAAATTGTCACTCAATGTCATTCTATATTCTTTTATACTTTAAAGCATCATTTGTATGTCTGATCCACAGAAACTAACAGTATTGCAGAAATAAGACCCATTTTGTCAAAGGTTTTTATCTTGAGCTGATTATGCAAATTCAATAAGAAATGCCAGTTTAAAAGTTAAGCAATGTTTATGCTGAGAGGAGAGAGTTGATTGTCCATGGCAACACCTCTACCTAACACTTAACAACCAATGTGCCAGTTAATGATAACTGGCAGCGGCCAAGCTTTGTTCAAGTTTTCAACCAGGAAGGTTGATTAATCAAGACATTTTCTTGTGCACTCATCAGAATAAGGACTCGACAAGTACTTCTTTTTCAACAGTATTCAAGTTTTGGACTACTATTTGAAACTATCAGTAGAAACCTTTCTCTTCATAACTTTGAATTGGTGCTAAACAAACCTTTTTCCCTAAATAAAAATGCAAGTCTCATCGTATTTATGATTTAGATATTTCAAAATTAATTGTGAGGAGTTGTTTGTTTGCACTAGTTCTGGTTATTAAATTGAGAATAAAACTGCACTGCAAAAATCCGAAATTTGTAGTTCATTGTATTGCTTTCACACCTTAATTTGATTGCATATGCTATCTGAAGGGAAGACTTGCATTTATTTGTCTCTTTCATAACTGCAGGACAACATTTGCCATAAATTGCTTTGGGAAGTTCTATTGTTTTAATGTACGAGACATATGAATATAACAAATGTATTAATTAGGAGCAGGAGTAGAAACATTGTTGATGATGTTTACTTGGCAAGATCTCAAGCAGCTCTGTGGAATTGTTTCCTTCCACCAGAGAGTACAAATGGCAATGTGATGTGCTGAAGTTTTTGGAGTGGGACTTGAAGCCATAATAAAAACCGAAAGAAGTGCAGATGCTATAAATCAGGATAAAAAACCGAATTTGCTGGAAAAGCTCAGCAAGTCTGGCAGCATCTGTGAAGAAAAAAAGTCAGAGTTAACGTTTCGGGTCCGGTAACGTTTCCTCAGAACTGAGTTCTGAGGAAGGGTCACCGGACCCAAAATGTTAACTCTGATTTTTTTTTTTCACAGATGCTGCCAGACCTCCTGACCTTGAAGGCATAACATTTTAACTGAAAGTGAAAATTCTGCTACTGTGTCAGTGTGGATATCATGAAACCTGGGCTGCTAAATAAATAATGAGTTGCTTCTTCAACCAATTTATCTTGGAAACATTTCCGTCGACTGGTTTGTGATCCCATCCAATCCTTTTTGTTACTTTAATGTGTTGAGCTTTTGTGAAAGTATGCCCACTTGCAAAGTATCTCCTAAATCCTGTTAAAGCTGCTTGATGCCTGCAACTTAGTTAACTAATTTAGTCTATTTATACTGTAGGTCGAAGAGATTGTGTTGTTTTTAGTTAAAATGTATTCGTTCAAATATGATCAACAACATTATACACTTGGGACTGATTGTTGCTGAGTTAATTTAGGGTGCGGGATCTGAACATCACTATTTTCTGAATTCTTTAAAACTAGTAAAACTTTGAAAGCCATTTCCATATCATTATGGTACTAGAGGGGTTCTTGAGCCTTGCCTTTTAATAATCTGATTGAAATAGCCATATGCAGGAGAGGGTTTAAAAATGTCAAAGGTGGAATGTCATCTATTTAAGGAATAATGACTGAATAGCAGCAGTGTACACTAGGTGATGTTTGACACTGAGTATTCGTGATGATGGACCTTATTTATTTTTGTAAAGGTCAGGGTGCTCTTGATTTGACACTCTGCTTTTCAAATGTCAAGTAAGCACTGGCTGAGTGACCAAGAATTAATTTAGTTGTGCAATTATGCAGTTTATTTTCAACTGAAATATTCTTAATTCCTGTTTCTTATCAATTCTATTGGAAGCATTCACAGTTTGATAATTTGAGGTAGCTTATTCTTCACTTTAATATATTAAATTTATATATAGTAACCTTGATGATAAAGGTTAGGGAACATCGATGCACTGTATCGAGAGTTACTTCCTGTTGAGTTCAGTCCGTTTGCAAGCATGTAAACTGCAATTTATATTGTTGTTTGTAATACGCTTCAGTATTACTGGGTAACAAAAGGTCAAAGCATTTTGTCCTTCAGTTCATCAGGGCAATGACCGGGGGCATAGATTTAAAGGAAGGGTCCAAAGAATTAGAGCAGATGTGAGGAAAAACTTTTCCTCCCAGAGGATATTAGAAACCTGGAACTCACTGCTTGTGAGAGTGGTAGAAGCAGAAAACCTTGTAACATTTATGAAGTTGGACTAAAGATCTCTTTCTGTGCTGTATGACTCTATAAGTATTTAGATCTGCCAAGGCATACAAGGCTGTGGACTAAGTGCTGGAAAATGGGATTAGAATAGTTAGGTGGTTATTTTTGATTGGTACGGACATGATGGGCCGAATAACTTAATTACGTACCGCAGAGATATCTCTAATTCCTATTTGTAAGTATTCCAATGTAAATGGAGCAAAGTTTTATACTGTTTGAGAAGAGTACTGATAGGTTGGAGAGTGGACTCTGATTCATAGAGGCATTGCTATGGAAAATACAACACTGTCAAAACAGAGACCGACATTGAATGTAATTCAGTGATTGAGCAACATCTGAATGTTCTTGAATGTGCTAAGAATTAACTAACAACCAGTTTAAGATTCACTTGGGGTGCAGTGTAGCAAGCTTCCACATTATGAAAGCACACGTACATATGTAACGTAAAATAGACTACCTCCATTATCTGGGACATTGTTCAGGACAGTGTTATGGCCAAATAAACTTGTGTTTAAATTTAAACCAGATTTGGCAGTTAACTGAGATAACAAGGTGTAGAGCTGGATGAACACAGCAGGCCAAGCAGCATCAGAGGAGCAGGAAGGCTGACGTTTCAGGCCTAGACCCTTCCTCAG
>NC_063341.1:60310954-60318761 GCF_021869965.1 Rhincodon typus | reverse complement strand
CTGAGGAAGGGTCTAGGCCTGAAACGTCAGCCTTCCTGCTCCTCTGATGCTGCTTGGCCTGCTGTGTTCATCCAGCTCTACACCTTGTTATCTCAGATTCTCCAGCATCTGCAGTTCCTACTATCTCTTGGCAGTTAACTGTCAGTTCTTATTTAACTGGCACATTCTCCATGGCAAGCTTCTATCAATCAGACTCCGTTTACTAATTAATCAACACTCTCTCTTTACGTACATTTTGTTCCCTTTTACATTGATACTCATTAGGACATTTAAAAGAATAACTAGTGCACGTCAAAAGGCTTTGACAAAAGCTAGTGTTTATCTACACAGACAACTGCGTGCAAGGGTGCACTTTTTTTTTGGCCATGGGCGTGCACAAGGTTCCAAATACAATATATCATGTAGACTTGAAGTGTGAGGTCATGGCAAACATATGATTTTTTTTTTTAAAGTAGAGTTCAGTGGTAGGACAAGGCGATGCAGCGAAGAGCTGACATGGGAATGGGTGAGTCTTCCAGGGTGAAAAGGGAAAAGGGCCTGGAAGTCAGGAGGCCCTCACCCCCCACCCCATCTCCATTCAACACTCCTCCCTGTTATGATCTGTTTCTCCCACAAGATCCCCACACTGTTGGAATCACTCTGCATCACAAATCAGCTGCCTGGTCAACTGAGCTACTTTATATTTGCAGATAAGTGAGATGGCCGTCCTGTAACTTATTCAAGTTCTCCTCTGTTCCTACAACTAATAAATTTATTGCCACAAAAGTTTCTAAGCCCTGCATTAATTGTGCATTTCCTGTGAAAATTCCCCCGTGGAAGAACATGGAAGTCATCATTATCAACAGAATAGTCATCAAACCATTTCCACTTCTTTTTCAAAAAAAAACTTGCATTGTGTCGGTCTGTAAAACAAAACTGGTCATCCTAAGTTTTTGACATTTGAGGCAGCAATTTCTTCTTCCTATAATTTTTAATGAGCTAAATACGAAGGAAAATAAATGTAGGCTCAATATTTTAAGAAGGTGTAATGAAATGGGTTGAAATATCTCCGATATTGAGAACAGGTTATGTTTGAACTATTATTTGTGATTGGTGTATCTCATTTAATTTTACAAAAGTTTTGGAATATCTGGCTCTGAAATAGAACATAGCAGAGTTAATACATTATGAAGGTCTAGCTGATGTCAACCTTTTTTACCACTATCTAAATTTTATAAGGGGTAGTAAATGGTTGATTCTAATTTTTTTCTTCACATTTGCTCACTAGCTGCCAACAGTGGCTGGCTGAAAAAACACCCAGAATGTTCCTACAACATCTTAAATTCCCCTCATCTGAAACCTGCTTGGCTTCTCGATCGAGCCTTGTGGCATTTAACTTGTGATGTGGTCAAAGGGAAATATCAGGATAGGGGACTGCCTGCTGCCATTGAAAATGGAAGTCAACTTGACGTAAGTACAAGGCAATTATACTCGAAGCAACCTTTTTTTCCCCCCTCTGAATATCTCTTCAAAAAGATTTCTGGCCCTTGGTCAGATAACTCAGCCAAGTGGTTACTGATGATGTGTAAGCTGCAACACTAAGGGCAGGGAGCGCTGTAAAAGGAAGTGGATGCTGGAAGTGAACCATGCCATTAACTTGGATTGCCCTCTCGTTTAGAAGGAGGAATAGGTCAGCAATTTGTGGGGAGGCAAGCCTGTCTTTTTTTTTTTTTTTTTTTTTTTTTATTGATGTTGCTCCCTATCGTGGGAGTGTTACAACCTTTTTTAGTATCCCCGTTACAGTTGAGATCCACTAACTCACCACAGATCAAGATTGCATTTTACATTGTATAAGTAATATTTGCGTTTGTATACTCAGGAGAAATTTTCTTGCCCAGAGTGTTGTAATGAATGTGGCACTTTACCACATGAGTAAATAAGAAATAGGAGCAGGAGTAGGCCATCTGGCCCATCAAGCCTGCTCCGCCATTCATGGCTGATCTTTTTGTGGACTCACTCCACTTGTCTGCCTGCTCACCATAACCCTTAATTCCTTTACTGTTCAAAAATCTATCTAACTTTGCCTTAAAAACATTAAATGACTTGGCCTCAACTGCTTCACCTGGGCAGGGGATTCCACAGATTCACAACTCTTTGGGTGAAGGCAAAACCTGCACCTCCCTTGAGGTTGAGGCTATGCCCCCTAGTTCTAGTTTCACTCGCCAGTGGAAGCAACCTCCCTGCTTTATTGTATGTATTCCCTTCATAATTTTACATCTTTCTTATAAGATCCACACCACCACCCGCTCCCACCTGCACCCCCCACCCACCCACCCACCCATTCTTCTAAGTTCCAATCAGTATAGTCCCAGTCTACTGAATCTCTCCTTGTAAGCCGACTTTGTCAGTTCCAGAATCAACCTAGCGAACTTCCCCTGTACCGCCTCCAGTGCCAGTACATCCTTTCTCAAGTAAGGACACCAAAACTGTACACAGTACTGTCGGTGTGGCCTCACCAGCACCCTGTTTGGCTGCAGCATCACCTCCCTGCTTTTAAACTCCATCCCTGTAGCAATGAAGGACAATACTCCATTTTCCTTCTTAATTACCTGCTGCATCTGCAAACCAACTTTTTATGATTCAAACACAGGACACCAAGGTCCCTCTGTGCAGCAGCACACTGCAATTTTTCACCAGTTTTTTTAAAAACTAGTCCATTTTGCTCTTATTCCTATCAAAATGGGTGACCTCAAATTTACCAACACGGTACTCTATCTGTCGGACTCTTACCCACTCAATTAACCTATCTATATCCATCTGCAGACTTTGTCCTCTGCACGTTTTGCCCAACCACTCATCTTAGTCTCATCTGTGAAATTTGACACATTACACTTCGTCCCCAGTTCTAAATCATCTGTGTAAATTATAAACAGTTGTAGTCCCATCACTGCCAACCAGAAAAAACACCTGTTTATCCCCACTCTTTGCTTTCTCTTAGTTAACCAATCCTCTTTCCATGTTAATACATTACCCATAACACCGTGCACCTTTATATTTTATAGCGGCTTTTTGTGCAGCATCATGTTGAATGCCTTCTCAATTTGAAATGCACCATTGTCCACCATGCTTGTTGTGGCCTCAAAGAAATTCAGTAAATTAGTTAAACATGACCTGCATTTCATGAACCCATGCTGCATCTGCCTGATGGGACAATTTCTATCCAGACGTCTAGCTATTTCTTCCTTGAAAGTAGATTCAAGCATTTTCCTCACCAGAGGTTGAGCCAACAGGCCTATAGTTACCTGCCTTTTGTCTACAGTGGTGTCACATTTGCTGTTTTCCGATCTGCCAGAACTACCCCAGAGTCCACTGAATTTTGGTAAATTACCACGAGCATATTTGCTATACCCCCTGCTGTCTCTTTTAGTATCCTGAGATGCATTCCACCATAGCCAGGAGACTTGTCTACCTTTAGCCCCATTAGCTTGCCCAACACTACCTCTTTAATGATCGTTTCCAGGTCCTCACCTGCCACAGCTGCCTTGTCATCAATTATTGGCATGTTATTTGTCTCTACCACAATGAAGACCAACACACAGTATTTGTTCAATGTCTTGGCCATTTTCTTATTTACCATTATTAAATCCCCTTCTCATCCTCCTAAAAAGACCAATGTTTACATTAGCCACTCTTTTGTTTTATATGTTTATAGAAACTTTTGAGTTTCTTTACTCATAATCCATCTTACTTCTCCTTTTTATAGCTTTTTTTTTTGTGGCTTTCTGTTGACCTTTTTAAAGATTTCACAATCCCCTAGTTTCCCACTAATCGTTACCACTTTGTATGCATTTGCTATCAATTTGATACCCACCTTTACTTTCTTAGTTATCCATGGTTGATTATCCTCTGTCCTTCCTTTTCACTGGTATATAATTTTGATGAGCACTGTGAAAAATTGCTTTGAAAGTCCTCAACTCTCCTCCCATATGGCCTTTGCTCCCAATCTGCCTTGGCCAATTCCTCCTAATCCCATTGTAGTTACCTTTGTTTAAGCACCAGACACTGGTATTGGAATTTACCCTCTCACCCTCCATCAGTATTTTAAATTCAACCATACTATGATTGCTTCTTCTGAGACGGTCCCTAACCATGAGATCATCAATTATTCCTGCCTTATTTCTCAGGACCAGTTCAAGATGGCTTGCTTCCTCGTAGGTTCCATTACATACTGTTTGAAGAATCTAATGCGGATGTATTCTACAAACACCTGCTCAAGGCTACCTTGACTGATTTGGTTTGACCGATGAATATGTAGACTAAAATCCCCCAAGATAATTGCTGTATTATTTCTACATGCATTAGTTATTTCTTTGTTTATTGCCTGCCCCACCCTGATGATGTTATTTGCTGGCCTAAAGACTAAACCAATCAGTGGCTTTTTCCCCTTACTGTTTCTGATTTCCACCCACGTTGATTAAACGTTTTTCCTCCATAGAACCTATATTATCTCTCACTGCTACCCTGATGTCATCCTTAAATATTAGAGCTACACCACCTCCTCTCCTTCCTGTCTGTCCTTCTGAATGGTCTGATAACCCTGGATAATTAATTCCTGGTTGTGACCACCCTGCAACCATGTCTCTGTAATAGCCACCAAATCATAACCATTCACGATGTTTTTTCACTGGAGTGTGGGAGGTTGTGAGGTGACCTGATAGAAGCTTATAAAATAGTGAGAGGTATAGATAAAGTTAATGGTAGTTATCTTTTCCTAGGAATGGGGATTTCAAGACTAGTGGGTACATATTTTAAGGTGAGAGGAGAGAGATTTAAAAACTACATGAGGCAATTTTTTTTGAGGGTGATTCACGTGTGGAATGAACTTCCTGAGGAAGTGGTGCATGTGGGTACAATTACAATGTTTAAAAGACATTTGGAGAAGTACATGGATAGGAAAAGTTTGGAGGGATAGGGGCCAGGAGTGGGCAGGTGGGACTAGTTTAGTTTGGGATTAGACTCCGCATGGACTGGTTGGACCAAAGGGTCTGTTTTGTGCTCTATAACTCTGTATGAATGCTGCAAGCATTCAGGTAAAATGCCGTTATGCTAGTTTTTATACCTGCTTTTTGAATCCTAACAAAACAGTCTTTTGTTTTCAAACATTCTCACCTTTTGCTATCTGGTTTCCACTCACCTTAGTGCTGTGCTGCTCAGCTGCTTCTTACGTTTTATTTACTATCTTGATTTTTTTTTCTTTTTCCTTAAGCTCTCACCCACTCTAGCTAACTCAGAGCCTCCCCTTATGTTCCCATTCCTCTGCTAAACTAGTTTAAAGTCCACTCAACAGTGCTAGCAAAACCACCCACAAGAATATTGGCCCTGTCACTGTTTGAACAGGTCCCACCTTGCCCAGAAACGATCCCAGTTATTCAGAAATCTAAAGCCCTCCCTCCTACACCACTCCCCCAGCCACATATGAAACTGCCTAATCTGCCAATTCCTAGCATCACTAGCATGTGGCACAGGTAGTAATTTGGAGACTACTACCTTTTTGAAGTCCTGGCTTTCAATCTGACTCCTAACTCTCTGAATTCAGCCTTCAGGACCTCATCCCTCTTTGGTACCAACATGTACCACAATTACTGGCTGATTTCCCCTCCCCACAATGCCTTGCAGCGGAGTTTTGGTAAATGACACCGATGCATTTAAGGTGAGGCAACATATATTTGAGTAAAGAAGGAACAGCAGCATGTGTTTGATAGGTAGGAGGTTCATGCAGAGCACCAATGCTAGCAAGGGCAAGTTGGATTAATTGTTTGCAGAAACAAGTACATCTGCGATGGAAGGTAACTGTGTTGTATTCTTTTGACAGAATCTTCGCACGATCCTGTGGGAGGACATCTTTCCTAAACTGCGCCTTTGGGAATTCTATCAAGTTAATGTTGACAAAGTTGTGTCTGACTTCCAGAATGCACTGCAATATGGTACACTACTTTTGGCACAAAATATTCTTTGAGACCCTTTTGAGATTTTCTTGATGCCCTGATTTTCAGGTGCTGCCTTATTGGCTTTCAGGATCTGCTTTTTCTTTGTCACTAACTCAACTATTAGGTAATTCAGTCAAATAGTAATGTGACTTATTGTAATTGTTGATGTGTGGAATATTTGGACCTGCATGGTGAATAACTCCGCAGAGGCCAATATCTCAGTACCAAGTCACCTTTATTTACATGTGGAGAGTGCCTGACACACTGATTTAGCTCCTTCAGAGCCCGGTCTCCAAGTGAACAGAACCTCTGACATTGCTGCTCTTATCTGTCAGCCAGGGCTTCCTGATTGGGGCTGTTAATCTGGTCGAATCAGGGAACTCTTATTCTGAGATGTCCACCTAGATTACCTCGTTACAATCAATGTACATGGAAATAGAATTTGAAGAATATGTCAAGATCCTTGTTTATCAAATTTCTGTCAAACTTAAAACCGCAACATACAAGGGAAGCTTAAATTCTCTAGATACCACAGAATTTTAAAATGGCACAAGACAACAGGCATAATTTAGCAACAGTTTCTTTTGTTCAAAATAGCTGTGTCTCAAACATGATCCAGCTTGGTGAGGTCACTTGGTGTATTTTCATTGCATGTACAAAGCTCAAATATTTTAACCAAACAGTTACTACCTCTTTTCCGGCATCTTAGACAGATTTAAATAGCATTCACTACATATTTATACATAAAGTAGCTGGTCAACATAAACAGCCTTAATTGTGGGATACCAGATTAGTTTGCAGGGCATTCATGAGCTCTGATTTCAGCATCTTATTAGATGAGCATTTCTTTCTTGACAGGATTGAAATTATTTTTCTTCTTTGCAACACCTTGCGTCTCCTGTTTGCAATATCTCTCGCGCTCCCCTTGCAGCCTCCCTCTTTCCTTTGCCCAATCCCCTAGTGGCCAGACATTGTGACTCGCTGTCTCGCGCGCTTGCGCTCTCTCGCTCTGAACTTCTCCAAGACCTGGTGTGGGGTAGACAGCTGCTGGATATCAGACCCTCCTATGCTTAGTTGTCCCAGATTATTAATGGTGCAGACGGAGACCATTCGGCAATCGTGTTTGCACGCTAGTCTTCTCACTTCTGGCACTCACTTATCTAACTGTTCAAGATGAGAAAATTACAAGTTGTTTCTCTTTCACATTTCCTCTGGACAGGTTCGAAGGTGAGTAGAATGAACCTGTATTCTTACCTTCTGCTCTGTTTACAGAGCAGAACTTTTCTCAAATTTGCCTCCATGACGGATGAGGTTCTGAGGAGAATCTGTCTGCTGCCACCACGTATTTTGAATGCTGCGCTATGTTGATTGCTACGATATATCGAGAATATTTGCATTTTAAAAGTTTTTGAGGTGTTTTTATCTTGTATTTTTAAGGCTAACAACTGTAGAAGTAATTTTATCTCTGTTTAAGGTGAGAAGAAAAAATGTGACACCAAGCAGCCTCTTAAAGTTATTCAGGATCCTGAATTTAAGAGATTTGGGTGTGCTGTTAACATGAGCACATTACTGAAGTTGTTTATGCCTCAAGGGTAAGTTATGCAAAATTTACTTCAATATAAATAAGTAATAAAAACGAGCAAGTAAGTTGTTGGTCCTACATTTTGTTTAAACTTTTAAATCTTAAATGAACAAAAGCAATTAGGGCTAACAATCGTGGGGCTAATAATGCACTCCAGCCCATACAGCAACCACCAGCCACGGAAAGCCTCAAACATACTAATGGGCATGAGGTCTCTCGCTCTCTCGCTCTCTCGCTCTCTCGCTCTCTCGCTCTCTCG
>NC_063341.1:60272097-60310944 GCF_021869965.1 Rhincodon typus | reverse complement strand
CTCTCTCGCTCTCTCGCTCTCTCGCTCTCTCGCTCTCTCGCTCTCTCTCAGACACTCAGGTATTGACATAACAATAAATGGGGGGGGCTGGATGTCAGCCCAAACAAGCCCCCTCATCTGCCTGCTGCCTGAACCAGTCTGTGGTTACCTTGGCCAGCAGCACACTGGGCTCTGCTTGCCCACCAGCCCCCTGCACCCGATAGACAGCAATCAAGAGCATGGTGCTGAACTGCAAACGAAATTTGAAGAGCATTCCCCTCAAAGCCAACATGGGGCTGCAAAGTAATATACCCCATGTATATATTGAACACTGACTTCTCAAGGCTGCAGAAAACATAGCCTGGGAGTCCGTTGAACTACCTTATTATGTGGCAGCTCCTATGTGCAACACAGTGTGCAGTAGTTCAGATGTTTTCTAATCAAGCTATTCAGATATGTCATTGCACATCTCTGGAGCAGATGGGATTTGAACCTGGGACTCCTGGCTCAGAGATAGGGACACTACTACCGTGCCACAAAAGCCCCCATGCATAGTATTTAAATTTTACAGCTTATAATTTTAAAGGGTTTTTAAGGTGAGCCTTTTCAGTATTTGTTTATACAAATAAATGTGCATTTAAATTTATCTGAATATATACAGTTGAGATCAACTTTTATTTCTGAGCTCACAAACTGATCATATGTTGCATTTTTAATAATAATCAAGCTGTTGGCATTTGTCATCGTTACTCAGTGAAACTGAGAGCAGCTTCTGATGTCCACACATGCAGCCTGCCAGAACTGTACCCAACTCCTGTATAGGATGTTCTGTTGAAGGCCTGGCCAGCTGGAAATTAATTAGAAGTTAGTGATTAATGTAAACTTCTACTCTTACAATATTGGTGTCGTAAAATCCAATAAGTATTTTTTAAGTGTAGGGAAAGTTATTTCTTTCAATTAGTCTTCTATCGAAGTTAGGCTGGCCTGTAATTACTAAGGCTACCTCTTACTAACTTTCAAATAATGATAGTTAGCAGTCCTCCACCATGCCTTTGGGTAGAGACGATTAAAACGATCAGAATCTTATCAGTCTCGGAGGTATTTCATTTAGCCTTACACATGTACTAACTTTCAGAACGCTAAGCCCTTTTAAAATAATTCTATAACTGTTTATTCCACCCCATAACCCTCCCACCATAACCACAATAACTGCCTCATTCCCCTCTGTTGTGAAAACAGGTGACTTGTCTTTCAAAATGTTCCTGCAGCTGGTTGACCATGTTTATGGATGTCTGTAATGAAGAATTGCCTGAAGGCTGAATTGTCTTATTGTAATGTGTTGAAAGTTTTGTGTCACCTGTAAGAAATGTTGGATAATAAAAAATAATGGAATGTTTAAAGTAAGTTTTCCTCTTAAGATAAGGGATACAAATGTGCTGGGATCTAAGTGACCTCTCTGCTGAACCATGAAAAACTCTATAGCAATAATTGAAAAAGAATCAAATAATTATTTTGCTATCCTGGCCAGAATATCCAAAAAGTTCTTTGGCTCTTTTAGATAGTATTGTCTTACTGCTATTTGGGGTTCCCAAATAGTGACTGCACTTCAAAATACTTCATTGGCAATCATGAAAGATGTTATGGAGTTACAAATTCCCTGATTATCAAATGGCTTATTGTGAGCCATAAATTGTTCATGTTTTCTTTTTGTATTTTCTTCTAAAAGTAACAGTCCTAATGAAATAGAAGAATGCTGCAACGCGGTTCGTAAAAGACTGGAAGAGTTAAACGGGGAACGTTATCAGGAATTGCATTGGCATCATGAACAGGCAGGTTTTACTTATTATTACTCCTGTCACTGAATGAATTTTTAAATCAGCTGACTATTATTATTAATAATAATAATAATATTATTAAGAAATTAATACAGTGTTATGTGCCTTCAGGCTGCGAACTGCACTTTGGGGACTGTAAGTTATGAGCGCCTGGCGGACTATGGCCCTAAACTTGGACCTGTAACATTAAAAAATCCTCTAGTGACAAGGTACAGTGAAAACCCTACTAAGCACAAGCATACTCTTACTTTTGTATGCCAAGATAAACTTTTAAGGGATGATTAATCCACAATTTGACTGTCCATTCCATGACATCCTGAGATGCTGCGTGGAGGAATGAGGGATCTCATACAACAGATCTTAGCAGGAATGCTGATGTGATAAGTGACATGATAAATTTCATGGTCTGGGTCTCATGTCTACAGTTGTAATCTAGAATGGCCCTCATTGTCCAGTCATGGAGCATTTGGCTGCATTGTTCATGCTGTGTGTGGATTCATTTGAACACTGTTTGTTGCCTTTATAGACGTTAAAGTTAGTGATCTCTGGGTCAATGAGATGTATTTTATGCCACGTGCATCACGCAACTGTAACACATTCTTTTGGAGGAAATGTTGTGATAATTTCACTCGACTAATAATGATCTTAAAGTTGGTCGCCATGATTATTGCCCTGATAGTAACACTGATTATTGTAAAAGGCCCATCAAAGCTCACTGAAGTTCATTGTGCAAGGAAACCTGTCATTGTTTCCTGGTCTGGACTAGATGTGCCTACAGATCTACAATAATGCAGTTGACTCATAACTAGCTTCTGAAATGTCTAGCAAGCTGCCCTGCTCGAGGGCCATTGGGAATGGGTGAAATATGCTGGCCTTGTCAGCAATGTGCAGATCCCATGATCCCATGCTTCAAAAGAGTACATACATTTTAACTCCTGTTTTCTGGGATGGCTGCACAATTTTCAGTGCTACTTTTGCAGATACTTCAAGATTTTTGGGAATGTTAGTGTTCATCATTGCTTTTTCTGTCTTGTGGAGTATCATGACATGTTGGCAAATGGCAGGTACTGTAGTTTTGGAGTGCAGAAGGAGCCACTCCGTTACAGGGAACTTTAGCATTATTTATGCTGTCCTCATGACCACTTGTTAAGTTGCAAATCCATGATCTTAGCCTGTTAAAGTGGAGCAGTAAGCTAGGGGTTTTTTTGTTGCAGTGCAAATGTTCAGGCTGTTCTCATGACATTTGTCAGTCTCCATCAGGTTTATCCTGATATATTTACCTTACAAATCCTCAAACTGGTCGAGATCAAACCCAATGCTGTTGACATCAATCTGATCCACACTAGCTGTGTAGTCAAATAAGCCAGCAGCTCCCTGAGGAGTCTTGAGTCACTGTGGAGCATTCAATTTTATAACAACGGTGTAGTTCCAACCTGTGAATAACAATGATCGAGGCTTCAGTTGTCTTTGCATCACATGGCTAACCAGGATATATTGCTGGTACAGCCTACAAGTAACATATATTGGAAGTATTTACAGGCTAATGCTTAAACTGTTTGATCACATTATGAATCACCATTTGTTACAAGTTCTGGAGGTGGATTTAAACCAGGAGTTTCTGGATCAGAGAGTCTGGACAATACCCACAGTGCCACAAGAACACCTACACTTGGTCTAAATGATGCTTCGACTTGAAAGGGCAGTAGTTTTGGCATTTTGCTGCCTGAGTCCACTCTTCAAAGGGACTTGACACTGGGGGCTAAACATTGGCATTGTAATTCTGTAACCTAGGATTCAAATTGATAAAGATTTTACACAAAACAATTTTAGACAGTTTCTGCTCATGTTCCAAAAGGGAGATCTGCAGAGGATGGTCCCTAATTCAAGCGTGCACAACTGCTTCTGTAATCCGTTGACAAAAATAGAATGCAGACGTAATCCAGCAAATTATTGGATCTGCATAATGTATGCTTTGCTTGTAACAGAAGTTAGTGAAGTTGAAATTGCATCTTGGAAAGTAATTAGAATCAAAAGTATTAAAATTGCAGTGTATTAAACCCTACAAGCAATGCTTGCTTTCATAAGTACTTGGTCTGAGTACCTTTTTGTCTCTAGTGAGATCTGTTAATTTTGTAATAATTCTATGGTTTGTGTGCAGATACTTCACTTACTACTTTGAAGAAATGTCTTTGGCACAGGAGGAGCCAATGATGTATCAACCAGAAAAGGCAGTGTATTTTATGGCCCATAATGGCTGGGTGATGGGTGATGACCCTCTAAGAAACTTTGCTGAGCCAGGTGAATTATTATTATTTTTTTTTTTTTTGCATGGATAATTTTGTTATAATACTGAAACAGAAGTATTTTCTGAAAGGGAAAACAAGCATAGAAATAGTGATTGATAAAAATAAGAAATTTGATATCAAGGTAAAAATGAATAAAAAGTTGTCATTTGGCCTGTTTGATCTTACACACCAAAAAAACGTATAAACGACACATAAATAGTTCCAAAAGTTTTGCTTTCCAGACTCTCTCATATTAATCTCTCTGCAGTGAAGAACTATCAGAAGCATTCTTCACTCCATATGAAGGAGATCTTCGGAACACAAGTCCTAAATTTGCCTTTGCTAGTTTAAACCTGTGCTCCTTTGTGAAGGCTGTATTGCTGACGTAGGGCCATGCTTTTTTTTTTTAAGAAAATTTCCTAAATGATAACTCACTGTCAAAGTTCTGTGGTTGTGTGTCACTTTGAGGAACATGCATGAGAAGCCGGACTTTTAAATGTATAACCAGTAGCCATTGCATTGCTTGTCTTCCACCATGTAGTGGGAATGGGATTAGCAGAATGACTTGACTCTGGCAGGGAGACTGCTTGGACTTGTAGGGTTAAATGGCCTCCTTCTGCAGGAATCATTTTATAACTCTATTTGTTGTCACAATGCTTTCTTCTTGAATTTCAACCTCAGTAATATATTGTTGCCTACAATTGCCATTGAAACCCCACAGATGTTGAAGATCTGAGCTGTTCGAGACAATGGCATTTCTGTCTTTGAAAATTATTAATCCTGTGCAGTCAAAATATTTTCAAATCTTTAAACTTCATTTTCGTAAATGATTGGAATTTAGTTTGAATTCAAACAGTAATTTTAATTGAAACTGGTTAAAGGTTTATCTTGTGACCTCCTGCCACTTGGGCAAAGCTGATTTGTTTAGGTTGAATGGGGTGAAAGCTTAGTTATTCACTTTCATTAAGCAATGTTTCATATGATTGCTTTAGAAAAAGCTGTTGCAAATGTCTTTTTTCATTTTTTTTTGTCATATAGGCACCCTCATTAAATCTATGTATTATGTATTTATCCCCTAAGCAGCTAAAGCTGGTTTGGCCAAAACTTAAAAATGAATCCAGTTCAGGGCATCACACTTTTGGAAGAATATGAAACCTTTTAGAAAGGATACAGAAAAGGTTTCCTAGAACTGATCCAGGGATGAGGGACTTCAATTATATGAAAAGATTGGAAAAACTTTGGTTGCTCTCCTTGTAGAGGAAAAAGTTAAAAGGACATTTAATAGAGGCATTCAAAATTGTGAGGAGTCCAGACAGAATAGATGGGTATAATCTGTTCCCATTGGCAGAAAGACAAGAACCAGAAGATGCAGATACTTAGCGATTGAGAAAAGGATCAAGATAACTGATGAATAGTTAGATCTAGGATTAGGATTAGACTGCCTGAAAGGGAGATCTAATTATTATACTTTTTTAACAACTGTGTTTTATTATTGTAGGTCCTTGCATGTATTTGAAAAGAGACTTGGATAATTATCTGAAGTGAAAAAAATTATGCATCTTTAGGGAAGGGGAATGACACTGGGTAAATTTCTTCGACAGTCAGCACAGGTGTGGCAAGCCAAATAGCCTTTTTTCTGTGCTATAACAATTCTGTGATTCCATGAAGAATTGTGTGTATTTATCCTGATGGTCTTTTCCTGTTTCATGATCATAACATGTTTGCATTCCATTTTTCAATCCTTGGGACTGCAGTATTTCTTGTGCCATCATCATAGATTCTGTAAATCTTTTTGATGTGCTCACAAAGTTACTATATATTTTAACAAATTACATTTTATTTTTATTGTAGGCTCTAATGTTTACCTGAGAAGAGAATTGATTTGCTGGGGAGATAGTGTTAAGCTTCGATATGGAAAAAAGCCAGAAGACTGCCCTTATCTTTGGGCACACATGCAGAAGTATACAGAAATCACAGCCAAAATCTTCTATGGGGTGCGCTTAGACAACTGTCATTCAACACCTATTCGTGTTGCTGAGGTACAGAAGTTTTTTTCCTGTCTGGGTGTTTTAGTTACTATTTAAAAATGCAGGTTACTATTAGATATTATAAAAATGTTCCATACTTTAATTTTGCGGAAGTTGATATTTCCAATTGCTATTATGCACATGCAGTGCCTCTGCCCTCTGCTCCAGTGTTTCTGCAGGTGGCTTTCCAGTCCCAAACTGACTGATTCCACAAGGTTCAAGTGATCTCCATTAAATTGTGCCTTATTACTTAATTCGTTTAGTTTCTGATTTTTATTTTAAAGTTACGGCATCAAAATTTTTGTTGTTTTCACCTGCATGGAGTATCTATGGTAGTGGTACAATGGATGCTTCAGGTAAACTCTTGGGATATATCATGTAAAGCTAAATGCAATGTTTGTATAATTTTTATCTGAAGTTCCTGAAGCGAATCGGCTGTAGTGCTGAAATTGAAGGATTAGCAAGAATGAGACAAAAGTGTCAAAAATCTACCCTGTCTAAAGCTTCTGGGCTTACAAAGTAAGGCAAATAAATGCATAAGAGACTTAAGTCTTCCTAATGTCAGAAGTTGGATTACCAGAGTTAGGAAATTGTAGTTGCTGTTATGGCCATAGTTTGGCTATTCTGTCTTTTAAAGGTGTGTTGTTTTTCCTGTAATTAACAACAGTAATATGACCAGATTCTGCAGTACTTGAATGATTTCTGGTGTACAGTTACGGTTGTTGCATGCCCTTGACTTGTGGTTGCTCAGGTAGATAGTGACTGCATGAGCCCTCTGTTTACTTACTAATGGTGTAGGGAAAACAAAACCTGCCTTTTCTTTCAAGTTGCTGTACAGCAGATATGAAAATGATGTCGAAAGGCTTACTTCAGGAATTTAATTTTGCTGAGCCAAAATTTACCTTGGAGGTATAAAAAGGAAACTGCTATCAACGTTGGGAAGAATTTAAATGATCCCCTCAAGTAAATTATAGAAAATAAAGCAACGGGCAAGTATTTTCATTCATACTGCAAATGGGAGTCACTGGTTTTCTCCTTAAGGAAAATATGAATACATTTTCGTTAATTAACATATGCCCTCTTGACATAAATGTTCTCATTCAGTTTCTGTGCTGGAGCATAACCATACTCGGGGAAGAGTGCATACTATAAACCAGAAATTCTTTATCCAAAAGGTCAATGATTTTAGACACATTTTCAGGGCAATAGGAAAGAGCAGGAATACTGAATGACACTTGGAAAAAATGTCATGGGCCAAATGCTGTATGATTCCATGATTCCAACATTCAAAGTTAAAACTGGTGTGTTCACCATGGAACTGCTTCTGAGCTTGATCAATAAAAGGAAGTCAATATTCTATCCACTAATGCTGGTACTGTTGAATTCTAAGGGAATTAGAGCTGTATTATGCAATCCAGTTCCTTCAAGCTACCTGTTTCGTGACAACTGCACACCAGTTCTGTCATTCACCCTTGCCAAACTGATTAGCTTGCCCTGAAAAAAGTAATCAACAATATACCCTTTTCATTTTTAAGGGATAAAAGTATTGATGACCTATCCAAAAAGTACTTAAAAATAAGTGATGTATAGATCGTTCTATTTCCTTTATATTGCACCTTCTGTAATATTGATTTCTAAAACCAATCACATTTTTAAAGAAAACGGTATGGGTGCTAATTTGAAATGTAAAGAGAAATTATTTTGGTCTCCTGTTCTTAATAAAATCATATATTTGAATATGAAACACCATTGTTTAACTTCATGTTTATTTTTAAAATTTACTGAGATGTACTATCTGTAGCAGATGATGACAGTGGCTACATCAGTCAGTCCAAATGTTTACATCTCAGCAGAGCCCTTTTATGGGCAATGATCAATATCGTTGTCAACTGTCTGGAAACTAGCAGCCTCATTCATGGTACTTGAAGAGACTTGACTTCAGAAAATATGAAATGACCTTAAAAGACCATGTAGCTAAAATTATACTTCTATCTATTCCCATCATTCTATTTTTTGATATACAATTCTTTTTGACTTGTGATGTTTATTAAACTTATGCCATTTGTTCTCCTTTTAACACTTTTCTCACTTCTTCAACATCCACTAACCTGGTAATTTTCCATTTTGCTAAATGGTTTAACTTTTCTGCATGGCTGTCATCATTGACTTACCTTTTTGCCCAGTCTAAGTTTTTGATTTCACCTCTCTTCCATTTGTTTAAATTTATTTCCCTTGGCTCTTGCTTTCTTGTCTGCAGTATATGCTGGACACTGCCAGAAGAATAAGACCAAATTTGTATGTAGTGGCAGAACTGTTCACTGGAAGTGAGGAGATGGATAATGTCTTTGTGACTAAACTGGGCATAAGCTCTTTAATACGAGGTAGGTATGATAGTTTTATGAAAACAGTGTGTTGATATAGTGATGGATTATTATCTTTATAAGCATTGTTTTTGAGTTTTATGATGAATGCATTACAGAAGTAGCTACTTGTTAACAAAGCTCAGTCATCAAATCATCTGGGTAGAAATAGTAACCTTCTTATTATATGCAGCAGTAAATATTAGAGTTAATGGGAAGACTTTATATGTACAAATTTCTGCAGTTGCAAAAATAAACATAGTGCCCCCCTTCCCTGGAGTCCGTGATGCCAAGAGATCCCAGAATGTGTCTTGGATTGTATATCTGGTCTCCAACTAGCCGAGAAAAAAAAAATAACCCGACCCCCCCCTCCCCCCCGCAAAAATGACTATGATTTTGGTAAATTTGAGTGCGTGAGATTAGAGGGAAGAATGGTGTAAAGTTCGTTGCAGTGAGACAAAGCAACTGACTGCTTTGTGTTGTGACGTAATTTAAATAATGCTACATTAACTCTTTATTGATAGTTAATGACTCCAACAGAAAGACATTCAGATACATTGTCGATGGAATCTTCGGCCCAGTTTTGCAGTCTTTGCTAGTTGGAGACCAGATTTACAACCCAAGACACATTCTGGGACCTCTTGGCATCACTGACTCCATGGAAATTACTGGAGAAGTTCTAATTTCCAGTGTACAATTTCCTTGCCACCCTGGACCATCTGAAAGTTTTCAACTAACCGTTTGAGATTTCAGACCATTCAAACAGTCCTGGATCATTCCCAGGAAATACTAGATGGAAGAATCCTAATATAATTCCTGGGTATCTGTACAACTGACTGACAAGAATACCCATCACATCAGCATGCCTGCTAACCTACCCATTACCTCTGCCACCCGTTCACACATTCACTAACACACTGAAAAGCTTTGGGACACTTGAACAGCTTTTTGGCTTTTTAATGAATTCTTATCAGAATACAGCAGCTAGTGTCATTTTGTTTTTAAAAAAAAAAAGCACTCTGACTTGTCTCTTCTGATGATCCAGCATGAGGAAGCAGTTTAATTGAAGGCACACTCTGCATTTCTGAAGAAGTCTGGTTTGGAAGACCCGGTTAGAAATATGGACCTGGGTCAATGCGCAATAAGGTGGGAGCAGAGTGGCCACCCAACTGATTGCCTTTTCTTGGAAGATCTGGATAAACGTGTTTTTAAAGATGACTTGAATAACCTGACATTTACTGTCAACTTTAATTGCCCACATAACTAGCATGATATGCAAACCCAGGACCCCTCATTACCAAGTCCAATTTATTAAGGCATCTCAAAATGCCATTCTGAAACCAGATATATTATAGGTGTTGACATGCCAACTTCAATGCATTCCCAAAGCTTCACGCCAATCAGTATTTCATTTTGGCTTGGGACTTCTGCAAAGAGCTGGTGCTCTGTCCTTCTAAGTTGGCTCTAGAAAGAGAGAGACACTTGCTGAAACAATAACCAGCTGGTATTGGTGAAAACCTATATTGTACTTCATGGCACTGTTTAAAGTTAGGAACTTTACAGTGCATTTTCATTGCAAGGTCAGCAAGATCGAAGAACTCTCTGGCCTGATTTTCATGTTCTGAATTAAAAGTAACATGCAAATTAGTTTTGATACAGATGAGGAAAGTCTACAGTGTGCTAGGAGTTAGGAATTGGGCAGTGTTTGCATACTTTCATGTGCATCCAACATTAATCTGAATTCCAAAATCCAGCCAACCTGTCATTATGTAAATGTCTTTCTTAAGTAACAACATTGTTTTCTTTCTCATTTCCAAGATGTCTTCCCTTTTATAGAACTATAATATATTTGTAACATTTAAATCAATTTTTTAAAAACCTGGTCCCCGTACAAATCATTTTAATCCTCCTTTTGGGTAGTTTCCTACGTGTTCACAACCACTCCTTCAATGTCATCTCTTTCCTGTGGCCTTATCCAGCCTCTCTTTATTTTTGCACATTGTGCTTGCAGCCATTGAGCTATTTATTCCTTGGCAGCCTTGCAGATTTCCCTTTCTTCCCGGTTTTGAAGAGCACCTATCACCAACCCAAACTCATGGCATACTTCAGAAAAATGCTTTGTTCTATGCCCCACATAATTCATCCTTTAATCTCCCTTTTAGGCATCGTCTTTTCAGAGCACATAGAGAGAGAACATCTTTTCAGTTCCTGGGCAAAGAGGGAGGGGTGCTGGATCCTGGGGTGCCTGCTGGGGTTGGAAGATACTGTAAGAGATGTAGGGGAGGTAGTAGGAACTGCAGATGCTGGAAAATCTGAGATAACAAGGTGCAGAGCTGGATGAACACAGCAGGCCAAGCAGCAGCATAGGAGCAGGAAGGCGATCGGGTTAGGGGATTCCTGCTCCTATGATGCTGCTTGGCCTGCTGTGTTAATCCAGCTCTACACCTTGTTATATCAGAGATCTGGGGGAAGTGTTTTTGCAAGTGTGTGAGGTAGGTTGAGGGGTCAACCCTAGTTGAATAGGATCGAATAGTTACTCGGACGTTAGACTAGGTAATTAATAGTCTTACTGTGTTACTGTTTAATTAACTTGAGTGGAAGCTCCAGATTCTCCAAGTTCAGTGGATATTTCTGGAAGTTTCCAAGTGCAAAAGAATCTTCAATTTCCCAGGCAATTCCTCTGTGTCTGCTGTGATGGGGATTTTGCAAGGTCCCTAAGCATAGCTCTCAGCTACACTTCAGAGGCAACGATCTGGCCATCTGAAAATCCAGGCCAATGTTTTCTCCTTGTTTGCATCCTATCCTTGACTAGTACTCGCCATGTTTTACTTGATGACTTTTTTAACCCCTCCCTTTCCCCACAGTCTTTTTTCCTCCTGTTCTTCCTGCCCTACACATTCTGTTCTCTTGTTTTGCCTGAACCAATTTACTTTGTTGGTCTTTGAGTAAAAAGTAGATGAATAAATAGCAAAGTGATATGCATATTTAATACAAAATTTCCTTTTAGGAACTTTTTAAAATTATTCATGTGATATGGGTATTAATGCCTAGGCTGATGTTTATTACCCATCCCTAATTGCCCTGAAAAAAATTAGGAGAGCTGCTTCCGGAACCACTGTAGTCCTCATGGTATAGGTATGTCCAAAGTGTTGTTTGGAAAGAATTTCCAAAATTTTGACCCAGGGACAGTGAAGGGACTGGTGATATAGTTTAAGTGAGGATGGCGTATGACTTAGATGGGAGCCCCCTTGCCTGCCATCTTATGTCCTTATCTGTCTAGGTCAGAGAGGTCTCCAGTTTGGAAGGTGCTGTTGGAGCTGTCTGGTTGAATTCTGTAGTGTACGTTGTAGCTGCCACTGTTTTGGTGATGAAGGGATTGAATGTTGAAGTTGGTGGTTGGAGTTCCGATCAAATGGACTGCCTTGTCGGACTGGATGTGTCATCCTTCTTGAGTGTTGTTGGAGCTGAATCCATCCAGGCAACTGGGGAGTATTCCATCACACTCATGACTTGTTCCTTTTTAGGCCTAAGAACATAAGTAAGAGCATAAGCAATCCCACTCAATCTCTTGAGCCCGCTGCTCCATCCAGTGGGAGCATAGTTAATCTTCTAACTAAAACACCATTTTCCTACACTACGTCAGTTTCCCTTGCTGTTCTTAAATTGTAGAAATCTGTCGATCTCAACTTTTGAAATGTTCTCAATGACTGAGCCTCCACAGCCTGGGAATGGGGTTTCAAAGATTCACCACCCTCTGAACAAAGAAATTCTTTCTCATCTGTGCCCTGAGCCCACTGTTCCAAGACTCTGTGCGCCCTGGTTCTCAAACTAACCTTCTGTCCCGACCCCAACCACCATCCCCAAAAACAAAACCACTAGGACCATCATTTCTGCATCTACCCTGTCAGTTCCTTTTTAAGAATTTGGCAGCAAAATAATTACTGAACTGAAAATTCTGTATTTACAGTGACTCTGCTGCTCTGATTTTTCACAGGATTGCAGTAAGTCTGTACACTGAGACTTAGAAATAGGCAATGAACTAAATGGAAAGAGGTTGAAATGCCCATTTTAAAAAAAAAAAAAAAAATCTCAGCAGAACGTTTGAAATACTGTATGCTGTACAGTTATGAAATTTCCATTTTTTTATTGGGGTATGGTGTACTACAGAGGCAATGAGTGCTGGTGACAGCCACGAAGAGGGGAGACTGGTCTACCGGTTTGGAGGACTGCCTGTTGGATCTTTTGCTCAGCCATCTGTGAAGCCTCTAATACCCAAAATTGCTCATGCTTTGTTTATGGATGTTACCCATGATAACGAGTCCTTGATTAAGGTACAGTATTATTAACATTTATTGTTAATGTTTATCAGCAAGTAATGTTTCAATTATAAATTGTTTATTCCTACATTATAGTGAGTTGAATATTTTTGTTCCCAATAAAATTTGTTTTGCTAGCATGGTGAACTTACTCGGTGAAATTCATGTTTTAAACACATGGACGTAACTATGAAAGTAGTACCTGAATGTTAAAGCTCCTTTGTATGCTTTAGCTAGTCAGTTTAAGAAATGTTAATACTGTCTATTTTTACTTGGTAACTAGTTACCATGTACTTCTATCTTCCCATAATTGAGTGGGGTGCCTCGGCTGCAGGCCTCAACACTGTAGTTTGACCAGGGTTTTGGTTATCAGTAATTGTGTCCTTTTGAGATGAGGTGAGTTATTTAATTTTTCTTACCCCAAAAGTGGTATGTTTAAGAGTAATCAATTATTTAATCACGGATGTAGGTACTAAATATTGATGAGTTAAATGTTGAGTTACCTCTTCTAATGTGAAGTACATTACTTTTTTGCTATACCAAAGAGACGCCCTTTTAATGTTGGAAAGGATAGATTTTAAAAACAACAAGATTGACAGGTACAAAGGGAGCAAAAATCACAAATACCCCAGAGGAGTATTGAAAATGCAGGGGGAACTCGAAAGCATTTAGTGGAGAAAGAGGAGGCATGAAAAAATGCTGGTGGTCAAGATTGGGGAGAGTCGCAAGAAATTCTAAAAGTTTGTCAAAGGGAAGAGAATAATCAGGGAAAGAATGGAGTCCATTAGGGACCATGGGGGCAATCTGTATGTGAAGCTGGAGGCCATTGGTAGAATGTTAAATGTATACTTCACATCCATCTTTACTCTGGAGAAAGTGGAGGCAAATCGAGAATTGGATAAGATGAACTGTGAAGTTCTTGAACTGCTTGATGTAAGAAATGAGATATTTTCACTGGACTTAAAGATAAACACCTCCCCAAGTCTGGATGAATTGTATTCCAGGCAGCTTTGGGAGACGGGGAGGAAATAACAGCCCTGACACATTTTTTAATTGTCTCTGGCCTCAAGGGAGGTGCCAAGTACTGGACGACATCTAATGTGGTTCCATTTTACATGAAGAATGGTAGAGCTAGACCAGGGATCTAAAGACTATCTGCGACGGGCAAACTAGAGGAGAAAAATCTGAAGGAGAGAATTAATCTCCACTTAGTGAGTTGAGATTTGATCGGGGATAGTCAGCATAGCTTTGCAAGGTGGAGTTCACGCTTAACAAATTTAACTGAATTTTTCAAGGGGGTGACCAAGTGTTTAGATGAGCGTAAGGCAGTTGATATAGTTTATATGGATTTCAGCAAGGCCTTTGGCAGAAACACACGTGGGAAACTGATAAGTTTTTACTTTATCAGATCTAAGGTCACTTGGGAAGTTAGATCCAAAATTGGCTTGGTGTCAGGAGACGGAAGATGGTGGCATAAGACTGTCTGTATGACTGGAGGCCGGTGTGCAGTGATATTCTACAGGGATTACTGCTGGATCCCACTATTGTTTGAAATATTCATGAATGACATATGTGAGAATGTGATAAGTTTGTAGATGACACCATGATTGGTCAGGTGGGTGATTTGTGAGGAGGAAGACCTTGGGTTACAGGAAGATATAGGTGGGTTTGGCAGATCAAAGGCAGATTTTAACCTTGATAAATGTAAGGTGATGCACTTTGGAAGTACAAGACAAGGGAGTACTCCATGAATGTTGGGACACTAGGAAGCTCAGAGGAGAGGAGAGATCTCTGAAGGTGGCTGGACAGGTTAATAGGGTAATTAAGACATTTGGGATGCTTGCCTTTATTGGTCAAAGCATTGATTATTTAGAGCAGGGAGCTTTTGTTGGAGCTGAGGGGGATGCAGAGGAGATTCATCTGGATGTTGCCTGGGATAGAGCATTTCATTTGTGAAGAGAGGCTGGCTAAGCTCAGGTTGTTTTCTTTGGAACAGAAAAGGTTGAGGTAGGACCTGATTGAGACATCTAAGGTTATGAGAAACATAGGTAGGGTCAATAGAAAGCAATTATTGCTCTTAGTTGAATGATCAATAACAAAGGGCACACATTTAAATTGAAAAGCAGGAGGTTTAAAGGGGTTTTGAGGAAAAGTTCTTTCATCCTGTGGGTGATGGGGATCTGGAATACACTGGCTGGGAGGGCAGTTGAGACAAGTAACTTGTCAATCTTTAAAAAGTACTTGAATGAGCACTTGAAATATAAGGTTATGGAGCTAGTACATGTAGTAGTGTATTTTTGGTGGTACAGACTCAATGGGCCAAAGGGCCTCTTGGTATGGTATGATTCTGTGAGAATCAAAATGCAAACTACATTTATAAATTTCTACTTAGATCAAGATGTCTACTAGCTTTGATTATGCATAATTTTTCTTTATTTTACAGCGTCGTTCTGCTCATGATGCTCTTCCCAGTTCAACTATTGTTTCTATGGCATGCTGTGCCTCAGGAAGCACAATGGGTTATGATTACCTAGTACCCCATCAGGTTTGTCTGTTGGAATTTTTTTCAACTGATTTTGAAGATTTTCATTTTAACTTTTTCCATTAATCAAAAATCATAGCAAGCAAACGTTCTTTCTTTCTTTCAGTTATTTTCAATAAAGGCTAACAACATTGTGGGAAATAAACAAGGACATTCTTTCTTTTATAATTTACCAGTGTTGGGTTTTGAAATCCAAGAAATGCAGATGTAAATTTTTATGATGCATGGCTAGTTTAGTCATTCATTGCCAGTGAATGTTTGTTTTCCATTGCAAGCTGAAATTTGGATTTAGGTCTTGAAAACTTATTTATTTTTAAAATTAGTCTTAAAAGTTAAAGCAATGGCAATAATTTGTATAGTTATGATTTGTATTCTCTGTCAGACAACACACTTGCACAGTTTGTTCTGAAGTGTGAGAAATTGTTGTATTTGCCCCACTTGTTGAGGATGAACTTTAATGAGTAACAAAGCAAAAGTCATGTTTCATCCTGAAATTTGTTGAAAAATTGACACAAATGTCTACTAATGATATGCTAAATACCATAGGACTACCTTCATTATATTAAAAAAAATCTGAGAAAGCATAAGGATGTTGTATATGCTGTGGTTTTACCAACAATTTTTAAAATCTAGCTTGATTGCATGGCTTAGAAATTGCTACCTTCCCTGCCCCTTTCCTTCCAAACCCCTGCAATGTGCTTGTTATAGGCCTTAATTTTAATTGTGGCATTTAATATTTAAAGCACATACTACTTTTTTTATTTCCAGGAATTAACGTTCAACTATTTATTGTTTCTGCTTCTGTATTTTAATAGATATCTGTGGTTTCAGAGGAGAGACTGTACCCTGTATATAATCCTAATACGCGTCCAGAATATCTAGGGGAAGTAAATCAGCAAAGTGGAATCATTGCAGGAAAGCAAGCAATTAACAAACTTCACCGTGAACTTGGAGCTAATTCCTTCTTTCAGGTGTGGAAATGTGTAATTTTCTGTTCTTTAAATTTATATACTAGATTATACATCAGATTTCTTCATAGTAGCCTCTTGTTTGAATTGAAAAATTATTGCTCAGAATTTGAGACTTTGTGTTCAAATATAGTTGATGTGTATTTTAGGTGTACGTGGATCAGTTGGATGAAGACACAGTGGCAGTTACACGACATTGCCCAAGTAACCACAACTCGGTAGTGGCTGTGTCACGTACTGCATTT
Source organism: Rhincodon typus (assembly GCF_021869965.1). Lineage (NCBI taxonomy): Eukaryota > Metazoa > Chordata > Chondrichthyes > Orectolobiformes > Rhincodontidae > Rhincodon > Rhincodon typus. Next base: position 60,294,387 of record NC_063341.1, on the reverse strand, counting down.
CGAGACCCAAATACATCATACTACAAGACTGAGCTGTCTCCTATGTACATCCCAGGTATTGTTTCAGCTTTTTAAAAAGGAATTACTACAGTAATGATTAACAGTTTCCTAATTTTAATAAATTCACGTGAATTTTTTGATAGTATGATGATGATGATGATGATGATTGTGAAACCTTAATTTAAGATTCTAATCAGTTTATTTCAAAAGGCAACAAAGACATGCATGTCTTTAGAAGAAAAAATCTACTTTTATTGAATGAGATTTGTACTTTTCCATCTACCTGTATAAAAAATTATAAAGTTGTTCAATAGTGTAAAGGAGAAAGCACATTTTTCTCTTGCTTGCTTATGTCACCAATTAGTGCTTGTGCTGTGATTAACAGTTGATTTCATTGAAGAATATTAGTAATATAATGAAGGTGAAGATACATCTGTACCTACAGAGGACTCAAATCCAGTACACAATACCATTTAATTTGCCGCAATCAATAACAAATCTTGTTATAATATCTTTAACAATCATTTCCCTATTTTATATATAACAATCATTAACATTTTTCATATTCTGTACTTTGCAGTATAATACAGTCAAGCTTTTAACAGCAACAGCTGTTGATGCCTTCCACATTCTCCCAGCTTTCTTTAAACAAAAGAAGTTATATTTAATTCCAAAATGATTCAAACAAAATCAATTTTCCATGCTTTTGTAATTCTCATAACAAGTGTTGTCCATCTTTGAGTAATTTCTTGGAGCAAGATTTCCTTTTTATAAAACAATCTGACCACCTGTGATCTGCATTAACCCACTTAATTTCAAATTTTTGTAAAATGATTTCCTTTTATACTAGTGAAGTCAATCCTCAACCTTTACTCAGTGATGCACTTTGTCAAATAGACATGTTCTCAAAGAGATTAAAAAAACACTAAAGACGGATAAATTTCCAGAACCTATTCAAATGTATCCCAGGGCATTGTAGGAACTGAGGAAAGAAATTGCAGGACCCCTAGCAGATATTTGTATCATCTACAACTGTGGGTAAGGTGCTGAAATACTTGGAGGGTGGATAATGTCCTTCCTTTATTTAAGGAGAAGTCTGGGAACTGTAGACTGGTGAGTCTGACATCAGTGGTGGGTAAGTTGTTGGAGGGGATTCTGAGATGGGATTCATGTGCATTTGGAGAGGCAAGGACTGATTAGGGACTGTCAGCATGGCTCTGTGCAAGGGAAATAGTGTCTCTCAAACTTGATTTGAGTTTCTTGAGGACATAATCAAAAAGATAGATGAGGGCAGAGTGATAGATGTTGTCTACGTGGACTTTACTAAAGCCTTTGACAACATTTCGCATAGTAAGCTAATTAGTAAAGTTAGATTACATAGGACTCAGGAAGGTCTTGCCAATTGGATACAAAATTGGTTTGACAGTAGGACAAAAGAGGGTGGTGGTGGAGGACTGTTTTTCGGACTGGAGGCCTGTGACCAGTCATGTTCTGCAAAGGTCGGTGCTGGGTCCACTGTTGTTTGTTATTTATATAAACAATATTGAGCATTTAGGAGGCATGGTTAGTAAGTTTGTGGATGGTACCAAAATTGGTGGTATAGTGGACAGTGAAGAAGGTTTTCTAAGATTACAAAGGGATCTTGACCAATTGGGCCAGTGATGTTTAGCATGCTTGCTTTCATTGCTCAGACCATTTGTGTAGGAGTGGAGACTCATGTTGAGGTTGTACAGGACGTTGGTGAGGCCACTTTTGGAGTACTGTGTACAATTCTGGTTGCGCTGCTACAAATAGAGGAACAAAAACAAAGTTGCTGGATTTACTGGGAATGGAGGGTTTGAGTTTTAAAACTAGGCTTGATAGGCTGGGCCTTTTCTCACTGGAGTGTAGGAGGCTGAGGGGTGACCTTATTGAGGTTTATAAAATCATGAAGGGCATAGATAAGGTGAATAGCCAAGGCCTTTTTTGTATGGAAGGGGAGGTCAAAACTAAGGAGCATGATTTTAATGTGAGAGGAGAAAGATTTGAAAGGGACCTGAGGAGCAACTTTTTTCACACAGAAGGTAGTTTGTATGTGCAGAGGAAGTGGTAGATGCAGGTACAGTTACAACATTTAAAAGACATTTTGACAAGTACATTAATAGGAACAGTTTAAAGGGATATGGGCCAAACGTAAGCATGCAGGTTGGCATGGATTAGTTGGACCAAAGGGTCTGCTTACATGCTGTATCACCCTGTGACTCTCTAATAGTTACCAGCATGATGATCCGTAGGCATTTTTTTGTGGTTACCTATTGTTTAGGATTATCGTCAGAATGTTGGATAGGTATACCACTATATCTATTGCTTCTGCTAACACCAATGTTTCAGCAACCGAGTTGCCTTTAAGTACCATTTTCCTTCGTTGGCTACCCAGGCCAATACTCAGTATTTTTACAGCAGAATATGATAAACCTTGCAAAACCATAATATTTGTTCAGAAGTTTGGCATGTGAAGTATCACTAAAACAGATACAAGCTTCATGTTTTCTGGGTCATCTGAGGCTAAAAGCTTCAGTACGCATTTTCAGAATTTTTTTTTCATCTCATCTTAAAATTTCCTCAAAGTAGCATGTTTCATTTCTAATACTCAAATGCAATAGATTATAGCTAGTATTGGGTCAAGTTTGATTACACAGCCATTTAAAATGTTCAGTCATATTTATTAACTAGCCTGTTTCTTCCCTGATGCCCGACCATCTTTCTCAGCCTGGCACAATTTATTGAGAAGCAATTTCACATATTTAAAATAAGACTGGTGAGTCAAGGTCACTTGTGACTTATTCTGCTTGACGTCTAATCCTATTTATTCAAAGGCTTCTGAAGCCTGACTTCTGATCTTAAATTGCCTTTTTATTTTGTATATCACACATTGCTTAAATTCTGCAGAACGTCTTCACAGGAAATCACTGTCCAGCATCATGAAAATGCCTGCCAGTTTTGCTTTTATGACACCAGCAGAATATTGCTAGATGTGCTTTCAGCAAGGTGGACCTAATTGAGAAGTACCATATGCTTGATGTGCCATTCAACCTGTTAATACATTTGTTTAATCTTCACAGCTTCTTTTCTATATCCCCTTCTTTAGGTGATTTCAAAAATACTTCCCTTTGAAATTTTTCACCCTGCAAAAATGTGGTTTTCATATTCATCAATCTGCATTTCCAACAACTTGATGCAGTTAGCAGTTACTAGAAACCTCTCGTGGCATTCCTAGCCTGTTCCATGGTCCTCATTCTTGTCACTCAACAATCTCTACTTGCTGCCCTAGTTTTGTCTGGACAACAGCTGCATAATCTTTCTGACCAAAGATCAGAACTCTTGTTACCTGCCAATGATCTTTTCCTGAGTCCGTAATCCACTTCAGAAACTTGCACTGAATTTTCTGGCCTTGCAAATCTTTACTTCACTTCAATCAATCAACTCTACTTTCATTATAATGGTGGCAAATCTCCTTTCACTCCTATCTTCTAACACATTTGTTATGCTTTAGTGCTGACTTTTAGTTGTCCTGTGAAATACCGTCCTATCCAATGCTTCAGTATCATTTTGTCTGTATTCAAACAGTCCTTTGCCTGCCATGAGCTGCTCTCTACTTGCATAACTTGTGTACGTGAAGAGCATGATATCTGATCATTTTCCTTTTGTTGTTCAGATTCTATAAATATATAACCAGTACTGGTTAACCTTGAGGAATGTACGCTAATGGATCTATTGCCATGTTTGAGAATCACTATTTTTCCATCTCTGCCTATCAACTTAACCTGGCCTTTTCACTCTTTCTGCCTATCTCTCTTGTAACACATCCATTCAGCAAGATTTATTTTTATGATGGCCTTGTACAGTGCTGCAAAACTTGTCTAATTTTATCTGAAACCTCTGCTTTGATGAATGCCTTTCTCATGGAAAGCAGCATATGCCAGTGTTAAAGTAAATTGGAACTAATTGTAGTTTCTTCCAAAGCTGGTGGGTGATCATACATCACCAAAGGCATTTGTTGATTTCTCCTCTAAACCAATTGATATTGACGTTGAGTTCCAAGCATTTGAAGTGAATTCTTCACATGGACTGTTTATGCCAGAGTAGATGTTAGTTTACCACTTGATTTATTATTATTTTGAGAAACATTCTGTCAATCACTGCATGAGTGTTTTTTTTACAAACCCCATTAATGAAGGGACTTTGCACTGCTGTGTCTATTACTACAATGTTCATATTTTAACATCCCTTTAAATTAAACTGTCAGCAGACCTCCCAGCCATGTCATCCTCATTATTAATTGAAAACTTACTTAGATGGTAGCCTTGGTCTTGCCCCTAACTATTTTTTAGTTATCTTGTCCACAATTTCTTGTTTCTCTTTACTATATATTAATGCAAGTTGAAGCTAGTTGCCATGTGTAAGATGAAACTGTCCTTGTGTTTATCCCATGACTTCATTGTTGCTCCAACTTCTTAAAGTCTCTTACTAATGGGAGACTCTCATTGTGAGTTGTGATAGGCTTTGTCCATATATCACATCTTTCACCAATCTCTTCTATACATTTTAGTGTACCTATCATTCATTCCTCCTGCAAATTTCATTAGGATTGTTAACCTGTGACAAACTGCCGAGCTAACTACTGTTTGAAGTCAGTTTGTCTTTTTCCCTTTTAATCTACTATTCCCTGATTCCATGAGCGCTATAACAACTTTACTAAAGGGATGCAATTGTACCCTGATTTGCTAAACTGTAAATCCACCAAATTTCCAAAAATCAACTACTTTGTGTTCCTATCCCCTTTCATTTGAGCCTTTTTCACAGAGAGATGCTATCTTGCTGGATATTACATCTGTGCTGATGAAATGGATTACCCTAGAAAGTTTACATAGAATCACTGCTCTTTTAGTAAATTGTTATCTTTCAACTTGCAAGTAGAACTTTCATGTTCCTTAACATTAATTTTATTTAGAAAATCCAGGGAACGTTTTAACCAGATCACTCCTCTTATAATAGATGCTTGCTATTGAATAAATCTACTGTTATAATTCTCAATACTGCTATAACGAAGGTTTCTTCAATGTGAATTGGCTTTAATGCGATTGGAGAGTTTAGACCACTATTTCTAGAACGTGAACTTTCCTTACCTGTATTGGCTATGATGCAATTCCAGCCCCATTAGGTTTAAATGGTGCCGCTATTGTGCAATTTTCTTGCAATTCAAGATCACACAAGCGTGGAACTATCACGTTATATCAACCCCCTGTACTGAGCTGATGCATTTTGTGACCAATGCAATTCCCTCTACCTGATCTTGTCATCTTTTTCTTCTGAACCTTCCATGTTGTACTACAATTTGAAAACCCTATCATTCCATTTTGAACAATTCATCACGTAATAATACTTTAAGTTACACCAATTAATGACAATTTCCTAAACATTACTGATATTCATTCTTCTGCTTAAATTATCCAATTTCTGTTGTCATCAGACCTTCCCAAATGGTCTCTATCCTCACTGCTTCTGTGTGAATAATTTTTATATTAATGCTTGCGACCCATATCTGAGCAGTCTCAAAATACTGCTAACGGAGAATCGTTTTGTTTTGCATTATTGCTGAATGATCCATTTGAATCATGAAAGTGGCTGCAAATGGCTCTTCCAAAAGCCACAGCCATCTGATCCAAGATTGTATCTCTTTCTGAGAATCAAACACCAGTTAAGACCAGGAACCTATCCGCATACAACATTTTGGCATAATCCAATAAGCCCAATAATCTGAACAGGGACCAAATGCAATCTGACCTACATAGCCTGTTAAATTCCACAATGTATTCCTCCATTGGAATAACCATCCATCTTTCTATGTCTATCAAAGTCTGACCATGCTTCATAGGCACATAATAGATCATGCTTCTAAATTTTATACATGAAATATTTGACTATCTCAACCTCCTTCATTATTCAATTGACAGCCAGTTCACACAAACATCAGAGATAGTAGGAACTGCAGATGCTGGAGAATCTGAGTTAACAAGGTGTAGAGCTGGATGAACACAGCAGGCCAAGCAGCATCATAGGAGCAGGAAGGCTGACGTTTCGGGCCTAGGCCCTTCATCAGAAAAAAACACGTTGATTGTTTTATCAAAGTGAAAATAATCTATGACCTTCATTTTATCACTTCTTGATTAAAAATACAATGACCCATATTGTTATGATCGCAGCTGCTAGTAATACTGGACAAGTCAGATCCCAGAATGAAACCTGGCTCGATAGATCATATACTTAATTTTTGAAATTGGTTTATGTAATTCGTTACTGTAAAATATTCTCACAGCTGCAGATGTTCTTTAACAACAGTATGTGAGCTAATTCAAAGAGAAAGAAAACAAAGTTAGGCATACATTGAATCCCTACAGTGTGGAAGCAGGTTGGTCAACCCATAGAGTCCACGCTGACCATCCAAAAGGCATTCCACCCAGATTCACCTCCCCTACCCTATTCCTGTAACCCTGCATTTCCCATGGCTAACCTACCTAGCCTGCACATCCCCAGACACTATGGGCAATTCCCCATGGCCATCTTTGGACTATCGGAGGTAACCAGAGCCTCCGGAGGAAACCCATGCAGACACTGGGAGCATGTGGAAACTCCACGCAGATAGTTGCCTGAGGGTGGAATCGAACCCAGGTCCCTGATGCAATAAGGCTGTAGTGCTAACCATTGAGCCAGTAGATATACAATAATTTAAAAGGTCTTAATGTAAACAGAGCAATGTTGTTTCAACCCTTTTTCCAATACCGTACTTTTACAGATACTCAATTCCAGAGAAATATCACTCCTATCTCAGATTTTTAACTTTCTACTTTAATGACCCTTCCTAGTCACTTTCTGTTGAACTGCTAAGATCGATTGCTTTATGATTCCTTTCCAACTCTGATGACGTGAATTTTTCAGACTTCTAATAGCCTAAGCTTCCTCAGTTCTAACAACTTGTAGACTTATACACAAGCTCTCCTGGCTTTCCAACACAACAGACTTCTGCTGTGTAACTGATTTCCTCTGAGCTGACTTGGTGATAGGATGCTGCTTTGAACTGCTAAAATTCATTTGGTTTACGTATACACGCAATGTCATTAGGAGTGGAGAATTGAAATCCAAATCCTCCCCAAAATACACATGTTATTTGTCTTTCATTAGTGTTCACAACTTCATTCTCTTTTCTCTTTTCTTCCATATAATTTCATATAATTCTGATTTAAGAGCATTTCTGTGTGAGATCATATCTTAACACATTATACTGAGATTCAGCAGCGATTCTTCTCCAAATAAATGCCAATTGTAATTTTGTACCTGAAAAAGGAAATTTGGTTTCCAGTCTTTACCTTTTGCCTACCAATCTCTGCTACTTGGGATTGAAACTTGTTAATGAATTAGGAACAAAACAGCAGCTCTTGCACAAGGAGTTTACTGACTGATTCAAAGTTTCATGCAGCACTTTTATATATAAATTGAGAAGCAAAAGAATTGAATTTTATTCTGGCTTTTAAGATATTTCTGAAGTGTTTCACAGCCAATGAGGTACTTTTTTTTTTGAAAAGTTAATTCACTGTTTTGATGGCAGATTTAGCATTCAATTTGTGGACAACAATAGGAGGTAAGGGGATATATGAGAGATAAATGTTGCCAGTGAAATTGGAAGAATTTCCATATCCCTTCCAAATAGTACCATGAGATCCTGTACATCTACAGAGATGATGGGTACTACCTCAGATAAATTGCCTCATCTGAAAGTCTTCACCTTCACCAGTGTAGCACTCCTTCAGAATTACAGAGAAGTAACTAAAATTATGCAACTATTGGGCTTGAATGTTTGCATGACTCAGGTGAGAGTTCTAACAGTAAATTTGACATTTTAACTTGCATTTTAGACATTACTATGAAGACTTCAGTTTTGACTCAATAGTGTATGCTCTTCCTCCGTAGGAATACATCTATTTGTTGTGAACTTTTTTCCTTGGGTTTGTTAGAAGTTCTGAGAAAATTCAATACTGTTATTATCACAGCTGATACTACCAGACCAATCAAATCTCAATGAAACCTGGTTTGATTGGTCATAGTTTTATTTAAACTTCTATTATGGTGATCATTCATTGAAACATAGTCACTCAAAGCTGCAGACAACAGAACAAGTTTATTGCATAAAAGGAAGGAAAACAACAAAAAAAAAGCCAACTATGTAGATATCGAAGACGGTTTGGAAAAATCTTAAAATATACAACAAACCAAAGGTTTCAACTAATTTCGCAACATTGCCCTCAGCTGATTAATTAGTGCTCCTCCATATTGAGCATTACTTTTGAGGAAGCACTGAGTGGTGCCAATGTCGCAGAGCGCACTCTGATTAGGGGACTTCAGTGTCCACCACAAGGACTGGCTCGGCACCACCACTACTGATCGAGTTGGTAGAGTGCTGAAGAGTGGAGCTGCTAGACTGAGACTGCAGCAGGTGGCGAAGGAACCAGCATAAGAGAAAAACATTCTTGATCTCATTGTAATGCATCTGCCTGCCGCAGATAAATCTGTGTCTCGTAGTAGACTCGATGGGCTGAATGGCCTGTTCTGTCCTGTATGATTCTAAGTATCTGTATGACTGATTATCACCATGCAGTCCTTGTGAAGACAAAACATTCTTCACACTTGAGAATACTTTACATTGTGGTGTGTAGCACTGTCATGTGCAAAATGGGATTGACTTTGAACAGGTCTAGCAACTCAAGACTGGACAACCATGAGGCACTGTGAACCATCGTCAGCAGAATCCTACTTGAACATAATCTGACTGAGAAGGACTACAGAACTTGCTGTTTTTCTATTCAAACTATTCCAGTACAACTACAACACTGGCATCTACCAAACAATGTGGAAAATTGCCCAGCTGGGAAAAAAAATCTAATCCAGCCAATTACCACCCCATCAGTCAAGATCAGTCTACAGTCATCAGTGAAGTGATGGAAGGTGTCATCAAAGATGCTGTCAAACAGCAGCTGCTCAGCATTAATCTGTTCAGTGACACCCAGTTTGGGTTCAACGAGGACCACTTGCCTCCTGGCCTCATTACAGCTTTGGTTCAAATATGGCCAAACAGCTGAATTCCCAAGTTGAGGTGAGAATGACTGCTCCTAACACCAAGCGTTTGACCCAGCATGACCTAGCAAAACTGGTGTTAATGGGAATCAAAGAGAAAATGGTCTGCTGGTTGGAGTCATGCCTGTCACAAAGGAAGGTGATTGAGTGTTGCATGTCAATCATCTGAGCTCGTGAGTGTCTCTGCAGGAGTTCCTCCGGGTAGTGCCCTAGGCTCAGCCATCTTCAGCTGCTTCGTCAATGGCCATCTCTCCATTGTAAGGCCAGAAGTGGGGATGCTTGCTAATTGCTGAAAATTCAGTGCCAATCATATTCACCAGATCTGAAGCAGTTGTCAAAATGCAACCGTATCCAGGAGTGCTGCAATGAAAAACTCACCACCTGACTCTGCAAAGCCTGTGCATCCATTACAAGGCACAAATCAGGAATGTGATGGAATTCTCTCCACTTGACTGCTCCAACAACATGCAAGAAGCATAACACCATCCAGGACAAAGCAGCACTACATTCACAAACATTCACTCCCACTACCACTGACCCTCTGTAGAAGCAGTGTGTATCATCTACAAGATGCACTGCAGAAATTCACCAAGGCTCCTTCAACAGCACCTTCCAAACCCATTACCACAAATATTTGAAAGGACAAGGACAGCAGAGACATGGAAACACTACCACTTGCATGTTCCCTTCCAAGCCACACTCAATCCTGACTTAAAAATACGTAGCAGTTCCTGGTGTTGCTACATCAAAATCCCAAACTCCCTCCCTTGTACTTTGTGAGTCTACCTAAAAAAAAAAATGGACTGCAGTGGTTCATGAAGGCAGCATACCACCACCTTCTCAAGGGCAACTAGTGATGGGTAATAATTGCTGTCTCAGCCAGTGATGCTCACACCCCATGAATGGTTGTGTTTTTTTTTTAAAAAGATCTTCAATAAATTCTACTCCGGAGAAATTACCTCAATAATAAATTTTTGCTTGCTACTTAATTGATATTCCACAGAACTTTTTCCCCTGCTCGCTGTAGTCTTTTTGCATGAATACTCTCAAAACCTGAGCTTTCTCAGCTTCTAATAACCTACAGATTTTGAATCAAAGATCTACTAGTTTGGTAGCTGCACAAACTGAACTTTTTTTTTCCCCTGAGGTGATAGTGGTTTCTCTGAACAGTCCTGAACTCCTGTAAGGAGAGAAACTAAACTTCTGATCCCAGTCAGGCCACCGCCGCACAGCCGCAGAAACATTCAGTCTCTAGGTTTTCTAAACTAAAATCAGTGATTATTCTGAACTAAAATCAAGCTAATGGCCTTGAATGTGGACTCTACCTTTGTACAGTATAAACAAATTTCCATTAACACACCATGAGAATATACACCAACTTGCTTTCTGAGCAATACTGGAGTGAAATCACTGTTGCACAAGGATGCCGACCTTGATTTTATTGTAAAGGAAACCACCGTAGAAATAAGCCATATTCTTCTGGCTTGATGGTCAAATTGATTTGCCCAAAATGATATATTCTACCTATTTCATCACAATATCACCACTTTTTTATTACAGGTGAAATAACTGAAATCATAATGGAAGCAATGACCGTGCATAGAGAAACTGATGATTACAGAGAAGATAAATATTTCATTAATGGATTACCTCAATATACAGTGAATATCCATGAACACACTCAGGTGAAGAACACATCTATTTATATGGTATTATTCATTTTCTCATGCATTTAATCTCATGCTTGACCCATAAGTAGATCCTTGGGTCATGACTGTTGATGCTTCATCCTGAACTGTTGCCTCAGCCGCTTTTTTTTTTTTTTTTTAAACTGCTTGTGTTCTCTGCCATCGCCTCCTATTCTCAGAGGTCAGAGAGGCAGATTTCCAAAGCTTACTTTGGCCCGAATAGAAATTGAGTCCACACTGTTGGCATTATTCTGAATCATGTACTAACCATCCAGCTTGCTGGCCCCTTTATGATATTAGGCTACAAATTGTTATGAAAGTGCATTAAGGCACTTGTGCTCTTTGATAAAATTGTTAACAGAAAAGGTTTCAGAGGCTAATTTCATGTTCATTTTCCAGTTAAGTGACAGCAAAATTGTTAAAACAGAGGTAACTTCTAAAGATCGCAGTGACTACGTATATAAAATCAACTTTGAAAACTTTCCTCCTGGAAGCATCATTATTTTCCGGTAAATGATGTACAATTTTGTGCCAAATAAATTGTGTTTATGCATATTTTACTTGCAATTACTTCAGTTTTCTGTAAAGTATTCTTTATTTCACAATCATGTCGTTGTAGGGTAAGTCTTGATGCAAAGGCCCAGGAAACAGTTGGAATTCTCCGCCATCATCTTGCTCAATTCAGCCCTCACTATAAAGTTGGCAGTATTCCTGATGATGCTCCTTCAACCATACTGACTCAATCATTTAAATCGTAAGTGGCAGATTTTCTCTGATGTAGTTGGAGTGCACATGGCTAAATTAAAACAAAACTCTGAAAACACAACTCAATTTGTATCAACTTGTAAGAAACACCTATATATACTCATATAATAGTTGATCTCGTGTAAATATTGACACCTGAAGTTTGGCCAAAAAATTCTTAGTTTTTCATATCCCAAGTATAATTTGACACTAGTTTCTGAGGTATAATTGGAGTTCTTTAATTCTATAATTAAAGATTACTTGTGAAATTGGTCATCAAGCCAAAAACACAAATTACAGCTGACTAATGTCATCCTCACAAAGTAAGTAGTTACACAGCAATACTGTCTTTAGCCTTCTTGAATGGTCCTGAAGGAATGGACTCCCACAGACTTGGGAAGAGTGGCCAGGAAAGAAGTAAGCAGGAGGATGAAGCAGTGGCCATTCCCAGTGCTGGTGTGGCTTCCTATGAAGACCCTTGTCCAAGATTTCTGCAGACAGAGCTATTACCTTAGGTCCATTCTTGCTGCTGACCAAATATCTTTGGCATCTGCACATGGAAAATACAGAGGCATTCTGCTGTGAGGAAACAACAGTGCTGCCTAGTAGACTCTCCTGACTGGCTTTGGTGTGAGTAATTGGGGTTGTAGGCAGCATGGTGGTCAGGGCAGTGCTGAGGATGAAGAGGGTTTGGACAGAGCTGATGGGTTGAGTGGGTTCTGTGTCTAAAGTGGGTTGACAGGCTGATGCCAGTAGGCCAAGTTCAGGATGGTTCAGGCAAACATGGGGGGTGGGGTTGGTGGGCATGGGGAAACTGAGGTAGACATGAGGCAGGGTTAGTGGAGAGATCGGGGCAAGCCTGTAGCTGGGTGGCGGCTGGAAGGGTTTTGGGCAGACTTGTAGAGGTGTTGGGGAATCCCCTATAATTCTAGGCCTGCTGAAGAGTTCAGCATTCTCTGCTTTTAATATTTATCATAGGACATTTAAGTGGATGGACTAGCTTAAACACAATTGTGTTTTAACAGCTAAGCATGACAAAAATGCATCAGAACTGACAAGTGATCATAAACAAATTTTAATATCAGTACTTTCTATAAATTGCTCAAGTTTTGAGATTCTGTTCCTTCTAATACAGTTTTGCAGTCTTGGTATCATTGTTTTCTAAAGTTCTAATATAACGTGGCTTCTACTAATAGCTCATAAAGTGTACCATTTGCCCACATTCTTTTGAATGACGTGTTTCAAACTTTACCTTGTGAAGCATCAAGATGAAGGGGATAGACACTCTCTATTATCGGAGGGTTTCAGTTCTACAGAAATTGCTGCAAATTCTGTTGTGTAATCAGAAATCACAAGTCTACTTCTGAAGTGTAGCAGACTCGCTCTGTCGCTTCTGTGAACTGCTAGACCCCTGAACACCTACCAAACTGTGCTTTTTAGAAAGAGTTGCATGTGTGATTATTCTTATTTAAGATGTGGAGGTGCCAGTGTTGGACTGGGCTGAACAAGGCCAGAAATCACATGACACCAGGTTGTGGTCCAACAGGCTTATTTGAAAACACCAGCTTTCGGAGTCTTACTCCTTCTGGTGTTAGTGGTAGTCACTGGACTAATCAGCTTGAGGCCCAGGCTAATGCACTGAGGACGTGAGTTCAATCTTCTCATGGCAGCTGGTAGAATTTAACTTGACAAATTTAAAGTTAATCTCAGGGCCCTTGTGGTTGTGGTGATAGTGTCTCTACCTCTGAGCCAGAAGACCTTCACGCCCCACCTGCTCCAGAGGTATATCATGTCTGGACAGGTTGATATTAAAAAAATCTATACCAGATATTGAGCCTTATGGAGTAGTGGTAGTGTCTATGGTCCAAACTCAGAAGCCTAATTTTGAGTGCCACTTGCAATAATAACAGGTTGCTTAGAAAATGTCTAACGCTAATCTCAGTAATGGTTGCCATGATGTCCATCATTGATTATTGTAAAAACCCATCTAGTTCCCTTTTTAGGGAAGAAAATATGCCATTCTTGCCTGATCTGGCCAAGATGTGACTCTTAAGTAATATAGCCAGCTCTTGACTGCCTTCTGGAGTGGCCCAGTGAGCCCCCCCAGTTCAAGGACAGTTAAGTATGGCAACAAATATTGGCTGTGCCAGTCAATCCTACATGTGCAAGAATTTTTTAAAAAAAAGTTATGTAGATGAAGGAATAAATTAGTTGCTTTTCATTGTAGCTAAAGTATTGTTTTGCTATAATTGTATTGTGTTCACTTGATCCCGTGCTTCTGTTTACAAATAACCAACAGTATTGCCTCCGATATTACACTGGCCGATCTGAATCTGCTGTTTTACCGATGTGACTTTGAGGAACAGGAAGATGGAGGCGGCTGCTATAGTATTCCAAATATTGGAGCCTTGAAGTATGCAGGTTTGCAAGGTACATGGACCTTTATCCGGATAAATGCAACCAAAAACATAGGTTCATTCAGCTCAGTTGACTGAACAACTGGTTTGTGGTCCAGATAAAGCCAACAATATGGATTCGATTCCTGGCTAAGGTTGCCAAGAAGCACTCTTTTTCTCAACCTTTCCCCTTGCCCGAGTCCTGGTGCCCCTCAGGTTAGACCACCGCCAGTCATCTCTGTCTAATGAGAGAACAGCTCCGTGGTCTTCTGAAACTATGGTCACTCTATCCAGATATTCAGATTTATTGTGAATTAATATGGGGAAACACCGTTACTGCAGCAATCTTTATTTATTGAAGTTCTGTGTAATATTCATTTGTTCCTTATAAAGCTGCACAGATAAACTGGGTGAGGAATTTCCAACATTTTCAAGAGGCAACTTAATTACAGATTCTCTTTCTATAATTTTGTAAGTATTTTGTCAAATTGTGAAAACCAACCTGAACAACCAGTAAGGGAGCTGTGGTGGTTGGGAAAGGGGTAAAGAAGGATAGAAGGAGGTAACAGCAGAGCAGCGATTTTAAAACCAGAGCTTTCCTAGAATCTCAGCTGGCTTAAGCTAGTGAATAGATAGGTGTACATACCAGCAAGGTGCAGGTTCAACCCTGTGTAGAAGAGTAGGAGGTCACAATTACCTTCGCTTTCCTCAGGTTACAAAACGAAAAGAAGCAGAGTTTCTTTTGCTGTCCAGCTGCCCATTTTAGAAAGTGCACGTGTGGATAAAGCTTCAATGATTAGGCCACTGACTACTCGCTGTTCAAATTTACACTACAGGATTATCATTGGATTCAACAACAGTTTCTCAGTTAATAACCAATGCTTTCAGCTTCAGGGTAGAGTATTTGGGGAAATAAAAAGAAAGCATATAATAATTGCCTGTGTAGTATCTGTTGGAAACACTGGGTGGCACTGCTACTCTTCCAAGACCAAGTCCAAGTCAACTTCCAGTTTAAGTTTAGTTTAATGGTAAACTGCCGATGGAAATCTAAATTTTAAAAAGTCAGCTGGCCTCTAAAATTTCAGTTATGTTTTCTGGGGGTTATAGTTTGCACGATCAATCAGAACACAACACCTTTATTTTTTAAGTAAAAATAAGGAATTACATTTCTGCAGCAAACGTGAACTAAGACTGTTGTGCTCTACTTAGGGTTTATATCAGTACTTGCGGATATTAGACCTAGGAATGACCTTGGACATCCGTTATGTGAAAATCTGAGGGCTGGAGACTGGATGATGGACTATATTTCTAATCGTTTGATTGCACATGGAGGCAAACTTGAAGAGGTATGAGCTTAATTGATGTGTTGTGAGTCATGTCTTCAGCGACCTTGATCCCTATCTGACTTTCCTCCTTCAGATTCCTTCTCAATAGTCATCTCTCTAAATCCAGTTTTCAGACACCTGTCTCCTTTTCCCAAATTTAGAACAGTACACAATAAAAGTCCTTGCACAATTTAATCAACTGTTATCATTTGTTAACAAATTTTATTAGAACATGCATTTGAATCCTTTCCCTTAAAGGTGTAGTACTGAATAAAGAATTGAAATGCAGAAACCCAACACACTTAAATGTCAAGTGCTGGTTGTTACTTTTTTTGCAGAAATTCTACTCGTTCAAAGGTTTAACCACAGAGTAATTGCTCTAGCTCAGTTGGCACTCTACTCCTGAGTTAGAAGGTAGAGAGTTCCACTCCAGAAACTTGAGCAGATAATCTGGCATGACACTCCAGTGCAAAGGGGGTGCTGTGCTGTTGAATGTGGCGTATTTCAGCCACACCATTAAACCTGTCCTAGTCAATGGTCTCGGCTGGGGGAAAACCAAAAACTGTGACTTTCCTTCGGAGACCATAGCATTTCCCCTTGTGCCTCAACCATTATTGATCCCTCAAAATTCACCAAAGAAACATACAGGTAAAGTGGCTGGGAGGCATTCTGAGGTCATAGGTCTTGTGTTCTTCTTTTCAGGAAAAATAGATGTGTCTTACACTTGTAAGCATAGCAATTTTACAACTGGGAGCAGATTAGGAGACAGGGAGCCTGTACAATTTGGTGAGATGGTGAGATGTAGATCCCATCAAAATCTCATTATATATCTAACATGACTGGGTGGAACATAACTCAACTCACCATTTATTTCTCAAGTGCAGCTAGCAATGGACAATAAACACCGGCTTAGCTGGTGTCTCCCACATCCCATTAATGAATGAATTTTTAATAAATGATTTTATATCAAGTGATTTGCATTTTGAGTTTGACCTATGCATGCAGTTTGATCACTTATTACATTATAAGCACTTGTGTTGCAGAAATGAAAATTTTTGGTCATGGCTTGTGATTTTAAAAATGCAAATCAACATTTGACTAACATTTTATATTGTACTAGAAACATAGTACATCATATAATGTTCTGTTTTCTAATAGATCGGTAAGTGGTTTGAAGCCATGTTTGCTTTCGTCAAAAACCTACCTCGCTACCTTATCCCGTGCTACTTCGATGCAATCCTTGTAGGGGCATACAAAACTCTTGTGGATGTAACGTTGAATCAAATGTCAAGGTGCGTCTGATGCTAAAGCTGGAACAAAAATATATTGGTGGTGAAGTGTAATGGTAGTGCAAAAGGTTAGGAGGCTAATATCTTAACCTGTAGAGCCTATACGTGTACAGAGTTAAAAGAAAAGCTTTAGACCAGGAAAAGAGGAAATTTAATGAATGTGCAAGAGACATCAAGTCTGACAGTAAACGCTTTTCATTAATTTGTTAATGACTTTGAAGGAATTGCATTGTATATCCAATGACACTGTTAGGGACATAGGACCATTCAGTCCCTCACCAGTACTGCCATTTGGTGACATCCTGCCTGATCTGCATGTAAAATTCATTTGTTCTATATACTTTCATGTCTTTTTAAAAATAAGTTTTTGAGTTAGCTTTCGAGAAGAGTGTTCCTGATTTACACCATAACTGTAAAGAAGTGTTTTTTGGTATCACCCCCAAATAGCCTTGTTCTAATTTTGTGGTTAGTTCTCATAGCACCCACTCTGTTTGTCTTGTTATGTACTCCCCCTCCTGATTTAAAAGGTTTTATATCAAATCTGTCAAACCTTCGTTCATCATTCTGATTTCCACATAATCTGAGAGTATATTGTCTAAACTATTCAACTTGTCCTTATAATTTAACCTGCTTAGCCATTTTATTGTTCCGAAAAATCTGGACAGAGAGCTACATCAGGGCCTAATAACAGTGGCCCAGGGCTTCGAGGGCCTGTTATTCTTTTGGCTGGAGATAGAGCCTTAATGACAGCACTTTTCTTATCAATCAGTCAATCAAGAAGTTTGTGGGTTCAAACCCCACTTCAGAGCCTTGTGCACATATTCTGCCTGATGCTTCAATGCAGTACTGAGTTGAGCTGCATTTCTAGACACTCTGTCTGATGAGATGCTCAATCAAGTCCTCTCTTTTAGATGAAAATAAAATATTCAGAGAAGAACAGGGTATTTCCTAAGTTCTTGGTCGCTAATAACTTGTCCATCTGGTTTTCGCATGAGCATTTGTAGGATTTAGCGGCATAAGTCTTGGCTGTTATGTTTTCATGTATTACAACAGTGACTGCACTGCCAAAATTATTCCATTGGTTTGTAAGTGCTTTGGAATGTCCTCAGATTGTGTGGGGTGTAAAAAAAAGTTATTGTTTAGCAGATTTGTAGTAAAGTTAAATTTACTATTATTCCAGGGCCTGGTGGCAAAGCTTGAGCAGCTGGATTTAATGGAGCACTGGAGTCCCCATTAAGAAGCTTTTCTTCCTACCTCTCCCATCACCTGCATGTGTCTCCCCAGAGGTGTTCAAAACCATTTCCAACAGGATGAGACCCTTCTGCCACTGGTGTGATTGTAGTGGGGGCAGGATGGATGGATAAGGCAGGATACATTGCAGGCAAACTGCCCGATTTAATGTTCTCCCTGCCTTCTGACCTAGCATTAAATCCAGACCATGGTGATTCATTCCTTCAACTAACACGTAAAGTCACCATAATGCTATCTCTCATTGGAGAGATGACTGGTTGTTTAACCTGAGGATCACCATGCCTCAGATGAGGGGAGAGGATGAGAAGGAGAATCCTTCGTAGTAACCTCGGCTGTTCAATTCCCATGCTGTTAGCGTTACTCTGCATTACAAACCAGCCATCCAGGCAAATGAGCTAACCAACCTCACTTGTTTAACTAGTTGTGCATAATCAAAAGCTGTAACATTGCTGGTTGGTTCCCAAATGTACTTAAATTTTTCATTTAAGAAGGCGGGCAAGGCTGGTAGTTGGATTTGCACAAAGGAAGAATCAATAAAAGTGGACATTTACGAGGTGAAAAGTTTTAAATTCTTATTGCTAAGATTTCTACTGATACAATTTTTATTTTCTTGTAGTTTTGTGCAGAATGGCTCATCGTTTGTGAAGCAACTTGCTCTGAGTTCATTGCAAATGTGTGGAGTGGGAAGACTTCCTGCTCTTCCGAGACTGTCTGGTTGCATAGAAGGTGTTCCGACTAGACATAACTACATTACTGGTGAGATCGAGCAGTGCTGTGTTTCATTAGCAGCAGGTAAGCAACAGCTATTTCTGATCCTGTACTTAATTTAAATGTATTGAAAATTTTATTGTAAGCTTTTGCACAAAAGCTGAAATTCAGGAATCCTAGGAAACCTGTAATATCCTAATTTTCCTGTTTTACAACTACCTCAACTTAGTTTTTTAAAAAAACTATCAAAACAAGTCTGTGTAATGAAACAATTTTGTCCATTGATTTCACATTTTGGGACAGTTCAAATTTGATATCTTCTATATCGTTGAATTGTTGAACTTTTCAGGGTAACATTGTCATAAAGAGCTAGTACTGTTTAGTATTTTGACTCCATAGCAAACTGATTATGTGATAAAGGTGTTCAACTCACAAGGTAATTTTGTACGAATGTGAATTCCTGATACTAGAATACCATGTAACAGGAGTAATTTCCTTCTACATTGATTTGCTGAAAGGAAATTGCACCTTTTTTATTTTGTTCAATTCTATCTCTTCTAAATAGGATTTTCAAATTTCTTACTAAGGGCTACCACATTTTGCTGCTGGATTATTCCGCTGTTGGGGTAGAGATACATTCATTTCTCTCCGAGGTCTAATGCTGGTGACAGGACGCTACTTAGAGGCCAGGTAAGGAATTATCAATCATAGAGAAATGTTTGGAGAGAATTTTCCCAGGCAAATTTGTGTATATGCAGTGCCTATTGGGACCAAAGTGGGTTTTCTGTCCACATTGCTGTGCCAGTGCACTGTCCACAGTGAAACAAACCACTCTTCAGCATTTTTTGTGTTTCTTGGCATACTCTAATATCTTTGATTTACATTTATCTCTGCATCTAAATTTTTTTTCTGAAAATAAACTGAAATTCAACTTTATATGCAGGCTACACACTACAATCTTTTTAACTAGTACATGTTGATTGAGTCTGCAAAGGTCAGAGGAGTGACATTCTGATTCTTGTAAGGTTTTAAGGTTCTTAGTGCTGCACTTGACCAGAATGAAATTTGCTGCTGTTGGTGAGCTAAGAGAAAAGGGTCCTAAACTCCTGCATTAATAAATGAGCACTCCTAGCTGTCATGTTGGTCTGATTGAATTTGTGTGAGAACGTACATTCTTCTTCTGAAACCCAAGAGGATGACACAATAAAAACAAAAGCCAAAAATTCTGAAAGCATCCCACAAGTAAGGCAGCATCTGTCAAGAGAATCAATGTGGTAACGTTCCAAGCGAAAACCCCTTGTCAAAAGTGTGTAAATGAGCAACGTTCATATCTGTCAAAGAATTACACCAAAAAGAGCAACAGATCATTGGTGGGTAATCTAAATGAAAAATGGCATTGGATTAAAGAATAAAGACATGATGTGCTAGTTTGTTTTTAAAAAATACTAGAACAAAAAGTGCTGTAAAAACTCAGCAGTTCAGGCAGAATTTGTGAAAAGCAACGAAGTTTTCCCGGCCCCCAAATGTTGAGTCAATTGGGAAAGTATGATAAGATAGTAAAATGAGATTCCTGATGTTGATTAAAATAAAAGTCTGATTCTTCACCTAAGGTTTTAATGGCAGGATAAGGATCTTGCCAGTGAGTAGTGAGATTCATATTTGCATTCGTTAACATTTAATCATTACCATGAGGTATAGGAGCAGAAATAGGTGATATGATGGATCCTATAACCCTCCACTCCACTCCACTTTCCTGTCTTATCCCATAACACTCGATTCCTTTACTCATCAAAAATGTGTTTCAGCCTTGAATTAACAACCCAGCCTTGATAACCCTCTGTGGTAAAGAATTCCAACGATTGACAACCTTCTAAGAGAATAAATTTTCCCTCATCTCTGTCCTGGCTGGCATCTCCATGTTCTGAGATTATGCTCTCTGGCCCTAAATTCTCTCTCACGAGGAAACAATCTCTCTGCGTCTACTCTGTCAAGCCCCCTAAGAATCTCCAGTGTTTCAGTAAGGTCACAAGTTATTTTGACAGTGTTATCATAACATTGTTGAGTAATTATCTGTGATCATCAGTATTGCATCTTATAATTCTGCACCAGCTACCCTGGAAACTGCCCTGATGCCTATATCTTAGAGAACACTTAATATTTGCTTCATTTCAGGGTCTGCATGCCTTTAAGGACTATTACTAAGACACTAGGGCTACCCTCTGCAAGCATTGCTAGTGACTGTGTTTTATGCTCCCCACTGCTTAATACCAACTGTAGGTACAATGCAACCCATTCTTCTACCAGCACCATTGTTGAGCAGTAGGAGATGAGGTACTGATGTTTGCATTGATCTTGGGAGTTTTGCGGTACCCATCAGACAGCATGTGCTGCATAATCCTTGCATTCTGTGCACTCCACAACTGGAGCAAACAGAGTTGACATGATAGACATTGTAATTCTGTTGCTCTGCCATTCTACAATCAGATTTATTGTCACGTGTACTCAAGTTACAAAAGAAAAGGAGTACAGCAATAAGTGTACAATGTCGCCAGCACACAGCGCCATGTTAGCTTCAACATACCTCCAGACAAATCTTAGGTACAAAAAATAGAGAAAATAAAGGAAAAAAAGTTATACTTCATTACAGATGTACATAGGATAAATATAAGTTAGGAAAATAAGAAATAAAGCTAAGTAACAGTAGTCTTTTGAGGAAGTTGAGAGCATTGATCAGGAGGAGCATCACCTTCAATAAAGCTATGTAATGCTAGATGCAAAAAGCCAGACAGGATTTAATTGCTACCCAATTCCAATAGATCTGATTTGGGGGGAGTGATCATTCTTTGACTGGAAATTTGTTGTTTGCTGAAAAAGCCAGCAACCCCTGTTTAATCCCAGAAGCAAATGTGGAATTTTTTGTGTGCTGGGATAATGAGGCAAAGTACCAACACATTTAGGAATGTCAAATTTTACTTCAAATGAGGTGTCACCTGTGCGACATGGGTGTCCTCAGAAGCTTTATCTTTTTGTTTCCTTCCCCACTAAGTGTACTGTAAAGGGCAGTTTGTGGCTGGCAGTAATTGATCTGATTCTCAGTTGGTTTTTAAATGAGACCAGCAGTGGGAAGTATGTCTGCCACTGGGAGCACAAGATTATTCGAGAGCGGTACTGCAGATGCATATGTGATTTGCGAGCAGCAAATAATTATGTGAGAGAACTTACTGGAACTCACAGAAACCCTCCAAGAAACTCCCTGAAATTGATACTTGGCTAAATTTTTTTAACCAAAAATTAGCTCCATATTTCAGGTTGATAACCTTTCATCACAACTGAAGAAAGATGGAAATATTGGGCAGAATCTTAATAGGGTGTGTGATATTGGGCTACGGTGATAAGTCCAGTGAGGTTGATATCAACATCTTTTATGCTTTGACAAGCTGTCTGGTGAGTTTCTTGAGTTGCCAATTGAGGATTATTGCTTGTTACGTGCCTTGTTGACAGCTCAACTTGCTTTTATTAATATTCTGCTTTCAATCTTCAACTAGTTTAGATGGAGAAAACTTGACAAGGAAACCAGAGCAGTTACCTGGCGAATTTTAGTTCGCTGCTTGCTCTGGACAAAATCCTTGTTGGATACCACATCTCAGAGCACACTCCATAGGCATCAGTCACATCCACCCCATGTCCACAGACAATGGCATCTGTTATGTACCAATCTCCAAGA
>NC_063341.1:60260395-60271597 GCF_021869965.1 Rhincodon typus | reverse complement strand
AGGTCAGTCCAGGGAGGACGGACAGGTCAAGGGGGCGGGATGAGGTTGGTCGGTAGGAGATGGAGGTGCGGCTTGAGGTGGGAGGAGGGGATAGGATTACTTTGTGCATGCCCAGGCACACATGTAAAACAACTTACCTAGTCAAAAAGGTTTTTAAGTCTCAATTTATCTAGTTCTCAAAACTAAAAGCACTTCACAGGGGTGGGAACCTTTCCACTCTCCCTCACAATCCAAAGTCAGACAACTGGGGGAGCGCAGTCTGGACTTGAATTCACTCACGGTATAGGTGTTTGTGAAGC
This sequence comes from Rhincodon typus, assembly GCF_021869965.1. Taxonomy (NCBI): domain Eukaryota; kingdom Metazoa; phylum Chordata; class Chondrichthyes; order Orectolobiformes; family Rhincodontidae; genus Rhincodon; species Rhincodon typus. The sequence continues at coordinate 60,271,298 of NC_063341.1, read as the reverse complement.
ATTGACATCAAGTCTCTCCCTGCAACTGCAGCAGAAAACTCCCAATCCCCGATTTTCATGGAATGCGGCAGTTAAACAACAACCTGTGCTGATTGTTTTATCTTTGCAAACGCAGTAAAACAATAAAGAATGGCTCCGCCTGGGAAGGGACAGACAAATACAGTGGAGAACTGAGAGTGTGTGTAAACAAAAATCACTGCTTTAAAAGGGCCGCAGTCACATTACAGCAGATCCTTGGCGGCGGCGGCACAAGCCCCAGTGCCCAAGCTGTGGTGGGTCGGCGGTACCGACGCCTACACTAAACTTTAACTGGGGAGTTGGAGAGGGCTCCGGTACTGGGGGGGAGGGGCAGAGAAACTAACCTTACTGAACACCTCCAAGTCATCGTCCTCATCGTCATCCTCAAAACCCAGCACGTCCTTAGACAGCGGGTGAGGAGCGGCCGCTTTCGAAGTTTTACCGCCGGCCAAAGCCGTACTTTCCATCGCCCTCAGTCCAACGGCCGCTGATGTGTCAGCCCGACCTTCAGCCCCGCCCCCCCACCCACCCAGCCGCCCGGCCCCGCCCCCCCCCCCCTCCATGCCGCCCCCCCGCCCCCCCCCCCCCCCCCTGCCTGCCCGCGGACTGACCCCGCCTCCTCACCGCCTGTGGTCCCTCCCCTTCCCCCACCTCACGGCCAAGACCCAGAGCAGGGCCTGACCCCCTCTCAGACTCAGTTACGCTAATATCATGGGCGTTTCACAATAGAATCATTGAGTTGTGGAGCACAGAAACAGACACTTCGGACCAAATGCCGACCAGATATCCTAAATTAATCTAGTCCCCTTTACCAGCATTTGGCTCATATCGCTCTAAACCCCTCCTGTTCATATACCCATCCAGATGCCTTTTAAAGGTTGTAATTGTACCAGCCTCCACCACTTCCTCTGGCAGCTTATGTCCCTGCACACACCATCTTCAGCTTGAAAAAAATGCCCCTTAGGTCCGTTTTATATCTTTCCCTGCTCACCTTAAACCTATGTTGTCTAGTTTTGGACTTCACTGCCGTGGGAAAAAGACGCGGGCTATCTTCTCAATCCACCATCGTCAATTTGACTTTCGTATCCTTACAGTTTCCATTTTCAGATGCTAACATCACACTGAATCACATCACATACAACCTTCTTGTAAAATTCTCTCACATTGATTTGAATGTTGGAGTAAGGCTGGCTTGCTGCAGTTATGCAGGGCCTTGGTGAGGCCACAACTAGAGTATTGTTTGCAGTTTTGGTCTCTTAGTCTGAGGAAGGATATTCGTGCTATTGAGGGAGTCCAGTGAAGGTTCATCCTGATTCAGGGGATGGCAGGTCTGATATATATGAAGAAAGACTGGATTGACGGGGATGTACTCACTGGAATTTAGAAGAATGAGGGGGGAAATCTCATCAAGACATAAAATCTTGATGGGACTGGACAGGCTACATGTGGGAAGAATCTCGATGTTGGGGAAGTCCAGAACTAGGGGTCATAGTCTTCAGAATAAGGGGTCAGCCATTAGGACTGAGATGAGGAAGAATTTCTCCTCTCAGAGAGTTGTGAACCTGTGAAATTCTCTCCCAAAGGAAGCTGTTATGGTTAGTATATTAGATATATTCAAGAGGGAGCTAGACGTGGCCCTTGCAGCCAAAGGGATCAAGGGGTATGGAGAGAAAGTGGGAATGGGATGCTGAAATTGCACGATCAGCCATGATAGTATTAAATGGTATTGCAGGCTTGAAGGGCCGAATGGCCTATTCCTGCACTTATTTTCTATTTTTCTTTGTTGTGGTCATTGTTTCCCAAAAGATTCTTCACAGGGATGCCATTAATTGGCCCTTCCTCATTACACAACATCAAACTCAAAATAGAGAAGGGTTCTGAAGAAGGGCCACTGGATCCGAAACATCAACTCTGCACTCTCCACAGAAATCACCAGACCCACTGAGGCTCTCCAAAAATCCCTGGACTTTGTTCTCAACTCAAAATAGCATGGTTCCAAAGATGAGAAGTTCCAGGAGGCCAACCACGTCAGACGTAACTTGGTTCTGTGGAAAAGACAGGAAAATTGACACCAGCTTGTGTTGCTCTTTCTAAAAGCCAATATGAACAAGAAGAGCCGTATGGCTTCGATAATGAGTTCAATATTCTATGGAAGTTCACATAAAGTCTGAAACCTTCATTGAGACCATTGTGATTGACAGGTTATCATTCTCCTCTGCTCATTTTGATGGACTGTAGTACCAACTTTACCCATTCTTTGCAGTTCCATGACCAATCCCTAGAGACACTGCTGCAGGAGAGTTAGGAACTTCCTGGAAAACAAAAGTACTATTCACTCAAAGGCAATCATAAATTGCATAGCATCCCAGAGTTGCAAAAGTATGTTTTATTCATAAATAATCTTTATAAACATACAAAGTTGCTGAAGCATTTCTGCACACTGCTTGCACATGAATAACAAACATCAGAATTTGGCATGCTCTACAGTTTCAAAAAACCCAAAGCATTTCTTACTTGTACATAACTATATTTACATACATTTGAGGCACTGGAAGGGTCTGATAACTGAATGGACCCCCCCTTGTAATTTGGCAGAAAGACCTTAAAAATGGTTATCTTTCCCCACTGCACCTTGGTGGTAGCTGGCCAAGCTTTATTGCATCCCGCATCCCTCAGCATGTAGCCCTGGACCTTGGAATGTGCCAGTCTGCAATACTTGGTCAAGGTCAACTCTTTGCACTGAAAGACCAACAAGTTTCAGGTAGACCAAAGAGTGTCTTTCACCGAGTTGATTGTCTTCTCAGTGCAGTCGATATTTGTTTTGGTCCGCATCCCAGGGAACAGACTGTAGAGCACAGACTCCTGCATCATGGCGCTGTTCAGTGCGAACCTCGAAAAAAACCACTGCATCTATCTTCAGACCTCCTTTGCAAAAGCATAATCCAGAAGGAGATGTCTGACAGTTCCACCCCCACTTAGAGGGCACAATGCTGTGGTAGAGAGAGTCCAGGCATACATAAAAGATCTTGCACTGCATGAAAGATCTCGCAGGTAGTGCCCATCTCACTGCCAACCATGCAACGTCTTGGTGCTTGTTGGGAAGTTTTGGTGATGAGGCAATCTGCCAATTGACTTTGACAGTCTTCTCGGGGAACCACTCGACAAGATCTCCTCTCCTCTTCCTGCAGGGTCTTGGGGGTGCTAAATGCTGACCATGCCTGATGGACTTACGGTCAAAAGATGTTTACAGTTTGATCGCAGGGTTGGCAGGAGTGGTCCTGAATTGGGTTTCAGCCTGTATTGACCAGGTGAGAAAAGGTAATTTGATCTCCCTGTTTGCAATCTTCTCCAGGCCACTTGCAACACATTTTTATTTTTTGCAGCCAAGTATCCCACTTCAACTACAACAGAACACTTGTAATAATTTAGGTTTTCTTGAATGAGAAAAGAGGAATTTTCTGATTTACTAATCCTGAGAAATAAATAAAGTTTAACATCAAAGACACAGAACCCACATGATAATTTATACAAGGAGCATGTCTGGTGTATACAGGAAGAATAAAGACTATGTGCTTTAAACATTATTAGAGATATTGAGCTGTTAGATTTTTAACATTGAGACCATTCTCAAAATCATTTTTAATTCTCTATGCCGCTTAAAGACAGCTACTGAAATATGGTTCATTGCTAAATTCCTATGTCTGGTTCCATTGTCAGTGAACTATTGTCTAATATCTGCATTTATTATTCAAATTTGAATTAAAGCAGGAGATGCAAATTCCTTAATGTTGACTCAGTTGTATGGTTTCAAGGCCTTTAGACAAATGTTAACTTTAATTCAAATGATTTTATTCCATGTTAGTGTCTTAGATGTGCCTCAATCTGTGATCAGATGATTGCAGCAGCAATTTTACAGCAGTAATCTCTCTTTTTGATAAAATGATTTTAGGCTTCATTGGAGGCTGCACTGATGATGTTATCCAGCAGGGTAAAACAAGTCTGCAAACTAATGAACCAGCTCGGTGAGTGAACCAACCACAGCATCCACAACCCGAGCTACAAATCTACTCAAGAATATTGGAAGCAAATATGCAGGGCAATGATAGTCAAAGTGGCCTTGAAATTTCGTGACTAAGAGTCGCTCACTGCTATGACTCAGGCAGTCAAGAACCAACTGGAATGATAGTATGGGCTAAAGTGTTATTTTCTGTATGATATGAAGAATATGGCTATGGATTCCAGAATCTACCTTTTCCATGTGAAATTAAGATCATTCTAACATCCAATTTGGTCCTACTCTTGCAAATTTTAATCTCATGAATCCTGGCCATCACCAATCTGTTAAACTGGAATAATCTCTCAGTGGTGATCCAGTCTCACTGCACAATATAAGTTGGATCCAAGACTCACTAAATTTGGTTGGAATTGTAAACTCTTTAAAATAACTACCTGCAGATAGAATCTAACCATCTCTTAATGACATTCAATAGCATTGCAATCATCAAATCCTCCATTGTCAATATCTTGGGTATTATCATTGAACAGAAGATTAACTGGGGCTACTCATTAAATATTGTGATTACAGGAGCAGCTCAGAGACTGGGAATAATATGATAAGTAACTCCCCTCCTGACTCCCATTACTTACCCACCATATTTGAAGCAAAATTATCTCCAACTGAGATATCTTAATTTGCTAGTATTAGTGCAACTGTAACAATACTCAAGAACTCAAATGCAAATCTTCAGCCAATTTGATTGACTTCATATGATATCAACAAAGACATTGATAAAGTAAAGATTACATAGCCCGGCAACACCCTGGTTTTAGGACTCAGGACTTGAGCTGCAGAAATACCTGTGCCTTAGCCAAGCAAGTCCATGGAAGATTTAAGGAACTTTTATCCGATAGCATGCAGCATTTGCAAGCAGATTTGAATAACTAATATAAATATTACTACATGAGTCTGTTCTAATTGCCAAATAGAAACAGAAGTCACTGGAAAAGCTCAGCAGGTCTGGCAACATCTGTGAAGAAAAGTCGGAGTTAACGTTTCAGGTCTGGTGACCCTTCCTCAGAACGGAATGTGGCTGTGGAATAGCTAAGGCTGGGAATTGAATATTTAAAGATATTCAATATTTAGGAAGGATATGTAACATGGAAAATTAGATGCAACAGTGCTGATAATATGGGATATGATCAGTACATTGGCAAGATGAAGTTAGTTCAGAAGGACAGGATATAGAATCTGTATGGGTGGAGCTAAGAAATCTCGTGGGCAACAACATTGATGGGAGTTGTTCACAGGCCACCAAAAAAGTGGTGTATTGTAGGACATGGTATAAATCAGGAAATTGAAACCACATGTGATAGAATAATGTGTGGTAATGTGGGTGATTTCAATTTACACATAGACTGAGTCAGTCTAATGAGGATCAATGCTATAGTGGACGAATCCTGGGATGTGTATGAACCTTAATGTCGAACAACCCCTAAGAAAAGTGCCCTTATATGTATGAATATGCTTCATCAAGTTCAAAAATGATGTATTTCAATTTGAAAATAGGTTCTTAAATGGGCTTTGGTGGTCTAAGAAAATACGTTAAAAGGTATGATGGTAGACAGACAATGGACAGAATTTAAATAATTAGTACATGGTCTATAACAAGCATATGTAACTTTAAGGCACATAAAACCAATAGTAAAAAGGGAAAATGTGATTCAATTATAGCTATCAGCAGAAGTTAAATGAGGTTGTTGACTTGCTCGCTGAGCTGACTTGTTTTCATTCAGATGTTTTGTCACCATGCTAGGTAACATCATCAGTGAGGCCGCCAATGGAGCCAGCTTAGCGAGCTAGTCAACAACCTCACCCACAACCCAAGCTACAAATCTTTGCTAAAACTTTAAACAGAAGTTAAATATTATATTAGATCAAAGGAGTAGATTTGTAAAATTGATCAGTAGTAAACCTGAGAATTGAGAGCTTTCATTAATCAGAAAAGAAGAAACACAAAACTGATAAAGAGAGGGAGATAGAATATGGATTTAAATAGCAAGAAATATAAAAACAGACTCTGAAAGCTTTTATAGATATGCACGATAGAAAAGACAAATGTAGGTCTATAACAGGCAATGACAGGAGAATTTATAATAGGAACTAGGGAAATGGAAAAGGAACTAAATAATTACTTAAGGCTGGATTTTACCTGTTGCTGCCAAGGGCCAGCCTACAATGCTGTTCCTTCAATGTCTCTGGATAAAATCTCAGCATTCTTTTCCTACCAGTTCTGTATAAATACCTAGTTCACACAAGCTGCAGCATTTCGAGAAGGGGGCTCACCACAATGATTCCGATCACACTTAGGAGTTGCAACAAATACTGGTCTCATGAACAAGAAAAAAAAATCTGTTTTTGGAGAGGAAGAACAATCACCACTTTGGTTCTGTCAGGGAGAAAGTAATAGAGACTAAATCAGATTTATTGTGCCTATATGTAAATACACAGAGTATAGTAAATAAGATTGGGGAGTTACATCAGCAGATTGCCATGTGGAAATATGATTTGTGGTGATAACACACCTGGGTGAAGATAGGCATGTTTCAGTGTTAAACGTTCCTGAGTATAAAGTGTTCAGAATAGATAGGAAAGGAAGAGGGATTTGGGTGAAAGCATTGCAGTCCTGGAGAAAAGAGGACATGCTAGAGAGTGCAAGGACAGAATCAATCTGTCTACAGCCAAGGAACGAAAAGTGAGGAATTACATTGCTCAGTGTAGTATATATACCTCTAAGAATGGAACTCTTAAATTTCAAATCTAATGTTGATCTTGCTTTTTGTACACTTTCTTTGCTGCCATAACTTTGTATTCCTTGCTCTGTTCAATCAATCTATAATCTGTACACTGTTGTATGTTATGATCTGCATGTACTGCACACAAAACAAAATTTTTCACTGTATTAAGTTACATGTGACAATAATAAATCAAATCAAGTCAAATAAATCACATCAAAAACTAGGTATAAAAACTAGGTAATTTATTTATTTGAGTAGATTGGAGAATTTGGAACTGTTCTCCTTGGAGAGGAGACATCTAGAAGAACGCTGATAGAGGTTTTAGAAACTATGAGAGATCTGAACAGAGTCGACAGGAAGAAACAATTCCTGCCTATAAAATGATTAAGAACAGGAGGGCACAAATTTTAAAGTGATTTGCAAACGTGGTAAATGTGAAATGAGAAAAAAAACCTTTTTTCACTCAAGTGATTCAGGTCTGGAGTATATTGCCTGGAAGTATATTGGGTGAAGTTAACTGAGTCATTCAAGAAAGTTTTAGATGATTATTTGAATAGAATCATGCTGAGATTATGCGGAAAAGACAGGCAAATAGCATTAAGTCTTAATGCTTGTTGATAAGCCCTTGCAGACATGATGGGCTGAGTAGCCTCCTTCTGTGCTATGACAATTCTGTGATTAGATTAAACATAACTAATACAATGAATACAGATGCATCTCTTGGGTCTGATCATATGTTTATGTGTATAAACAAGGTTTGTTAAAAGACTTCCATAAAAGTAATATAAATTTAACACTATCTATTGTTGTATTACTAGAGTTCTTTACAATAAAGTTGAAGAATTTTAAGTTCACCACAAATCTGGATTAAATGAAGATCAGAGTGGTCTCAGCCATGGGGTAGAAAATTAGCAGGAACCCATATCACCTCTTTTTGAGAGGGCTGGCTGAATTGTGTCATTTGGGTGAAATTTAATGTGCTCCCCCTGCTATATTTGCAGCAGGGACATTTAATTGGAATGGGAAAGATCATGGATGATCTTCCTGCCTTATTGCCAGTTAAAGCTTACAAGTGGCCCTAAGGCCCACTTATGGTCCTCATCTCTACACCATTGATATTAACCCAGTGGCAGGCAGGGCTTGCATGCAAAAATACAAACAAGTCAAGCAAACCCTGGCATGTTCATTCATGTGTTCCCAGCACTGTCTATGGTTCGTGGATACTCAGTGCCTGATCAACTGATTTAGCATTGAGAAATGGGAGGCCTGCTGAGGATTTGTTGCTGACCCCCTCAACATGCCTCACAGATGACCGTCACCACACAACCACCCCTTTCCAACGGTCACTTGTGCCAGACTCACTTTTCGATCAAAGGCCTGAAGTGTAGTACCAGCAGTGGCCATCTCTTTCTCTTGTATCCTGATGATTTGGAGGCTTCTGATTGGCTAACTGTTCACTGCAGGCAGAATCTTTTCCTCTGGAAGCCTTAGCTCCATAAATGCTTGCTGATGGCCTGCCATGTGTTTCATAAGAACAGAAGAATCAGGAGCAGGAGTAGGCCATCTGGACCTTCGAGCCTGCTCTGCCATTCAATAAAATCATGGCTGATCTTTTCATGACCTCAGTTCCACTTACCCACCCTCTGACCATAACCCTTAATTCCTTTATTATTCAAAAAATTATCTATCTTTGCTTTAAAAACATTCAATGAGGAGGCCTCAACTACTTCACTGCGCAGGGAATTCCAAAGATTCACAACCCTTTAGGTGAAGAAGTTCCTGCTCAATTCAGTCCTCGATCTAGTCCCTCTGATTTTGAAGCTATGCCCTCTTGTTCTAGTTTCACTTGCCAGTGGAAACAACCTCCTTGTTTTCAGCTTATCTATTCCCTTCATAACTTGATATGTTTCTGTAAGATCCCTCCTCATTCTTCTAAATTCCAATAAATATAGTCCCAGTCTATTCAACCTCTCCTCATAAGCCAATTCTCTTAACTCTGGAATCAACCTTGTGAATCTCCTCTGCACCCCCTCCAGTGCCAGTACATCCTTTCTCAAGTGAGGAGACCAAAACTATACACAGTGCTGCAGGTGTGGCCTCACCAGCACCCTATGCATCTGTAATATAACCTCCCTGCTTTTAAACTCAATCCCTCTAGCAATGAAGGACAAAATTCCATTTGCCTTCTTAATTACCTGTTGTACCGGCAAACCAACCTTCCGCAATTCATGCACAAGGACACCCAGGATCCTCTGTACAGCAGCATGTTGCAATTTTTTACCATTCAAATAATAGTCCCTTTTACTGTTATTCCTATCAAAATGGATGACTTCACATTTATCAACATTGTACTCCACCTGCCAGACCTTTGCCCACTCACTTAAACTATCTACATCCTTTAGCAAACTTTCAGAGTCCTCTGCACACTTTGCTCTAGCACTCATCTTAGTGTAATCTGCAAACTTTGACACACTACACATGGTCTTCAACTCCAAATCATTTATGTAAATTATGAACAATTGCAGTTCCAGCACTGATCCCTGTGGCACACCACTAGTCACTGTCCACCATCCAGAAAAATACTCATTTAGAACATAGAACATAGAACATTACAGCGCAGTACAGGCCCTTCAGCCCTCGATGTTGCGCTGACCTGTGAAACCAATCTGAAGCCCATCTAACCTAAACTATTCCATTATAATCCATATGTTTATCCAATGACCATTTAAATGCCCTTAAAGTTGGCGAGTCTACTACTTTTGCAGGCAGGGCATTCCACGCCCTTACTACTCTCTGAGTAAAGAACCTATCTCTGACATCTGTCCTATATCTATCACCCCTCAATTTAAAGCTATGTCCCCTCATGCTAGCCATCACCATCTGAGGTAAAAGGCTCCCACTGTCCACCCTATCTAATCCTCTGATCGTCTTGTATGTCTCTATCAAGTCACCTCTTAACCTTCTTCTCTCTAACGAAAACAGCCTCAAGACCCTCAGCCTTTCCTCATAAGACCTTCCCTCCATACCAGGCAACATCCTGGTAAATCTCCTCTGCACCCTTTCCAATGCTTCCACATCCTTCCTATAATGCGGTGACCAGAACTGTACGCAATACTCCAAGTGCGGCCGCACCAGAGTTTTGCACAGCTGCAACATGACCTCATGGCTCCGAAACTCAATCCCTCTACCAATAAAACCTAACATACCGTACACCTTCTTAACAATGCAATCAACCTGGGTGGCAACTTTCAGTGATCTATGCACATGGACACCAAGATCTCTCTGCTCATCCACACTACCAAGAATCTTACCATTAGCCCAGTACTCTGTATTCCTGTTACTCCTTCCAAAGTGAATCACCTCACACTTTTCTGCATTAAACTCCATTTGCCACCTCTCAGCCCAGCTCTGCAGCTTATCTATGTCCCTCTGTAACCTACAACATGCTTCCGCACTATCCACAACTTAGTGTCATCTGCAAATTTACTAACCCATCCTTCTACGCCCTCATCCAGGTCATTTATAAAAAGACAAACAGCAGTGGCCCCAAAACAGATCCTTGCGGAACACCACTAGTAACTGAACTCCAGGATGAACATTTCCCATCAACCAGCACCCTCTGTCTTCTTACAGCTAGCCAATTTCTGATCCAAACCGCTAAATCACCCTCAATCCCATGCCTCCGTATTTTCTGCAATAGCCTACCGTGGGGAACGTTATCAAACGCTTTACTGAAATCCATATACACCACATCAACCGCTTTACCCTCATCCACCTGTTTGGTCACCTTCTCGAAGAACTCAATAAGGTTTGTGAGGCACGACCTACCCTTCACAAAACCGTGTTGACTATCCCTAATCAAATTATTCCTTTCTAGATGATTATAAATCCTATCTCTTATAATCCTTTCCAACACTTTACCCACAACCGAAGTAAGGCTCACTGGTCTATAATTACCAGGGTTGTCTCTACCCCCTTCTTGAACAAGGGGACAACATTTGCTAGTCTCCAGTCTTCTGGCACTATTCTTGAAGACAATGACAACATAAAGATCAAAGCCAAAGGCTCTGCAATCTCCTCTCTAGCTTCC
>NC_063341.1:60241967-60259895 GCF_021869965.1 Rhincodon typus | reverse complement strand
AGGACTGACCGTTCGTCCTCAGGAAGGGGGAGGTCTGGGGGTTGGTGAAGACTCGGCAGGGCTGGGTGTTGCTGTCTCCTCTGGAGCTGCTGGCTGTGGAGGCGGTGGGTGGAGCGACGTTGGCGTCCGGCGGAGTTGCGTCGGCGTCGGAGGCGGCAGCAGCGGTGACGGTAGGTGCGTCCTCAGTGTCTATGGTGTTGTCCAGTCCCTGTACACCTGCATTCGCCACACAGATGGCCTAAAGGCCCTCCACTTCTTCCTTCCCGCAGGGCCGACCAGTCCCCCTCCACTAACACCCTCATCCGCTTAGCCGAACTCGTCCTCACCCTCAACAACTTCTCTTTCAATTCCTCCCACTTCCTACAGACAAAGGGGGTGGCCATGGGTACCTGCATGGGCCCAAGCTATGCCTGCCTCCTTGTAGGTCACGTGGAACAATCCCTCTTCCGTACCTACACTGGCCCTAAACCCCAGCTCTTCCTCCATTACATTGATGACTGTATCAGCGCCGCCTCGTGCTCCCACAGTTCATCCACTTCACCAACACCTTCCACCCCAACCTTAAGCTCACCAGGACCATCTCTAATACCTCTCTCTCCTTCCTGGACATCTGTCTCCATCTCCGGCAACCACCTAGAAACCGATATCCATTTTAAGCCCACCAACTCCCACAGCTGCCTAGAAAACACCTTCTCCCACCCACCTTCCAGCAAAAACGCCATCCCCTATTCCCAATTCCTTCGCCTCCACCACATCTGCTCCCAGGATGAGGCATTCCACTCCCGTACATCTCAGATGTTCTCGTTCTTCAAGGACCGCAACTTCCCCCCTCAGTGGTCGAGAACGCCCTCGACCGTGTCTCCCGCATTTCCCGCGACTCATCCCTCACACCCCCTCTCCGCAATAACAACCAAAACAGAATCCCCCTCATCCTCACGTACCACCCCACCAACCTCCGGATCCAACGCATCATCCTCCGACACTTCTGCCATCTGCAATCCGACCCCACCACCAAAGACATTTTTCCCTCCCCATCCTTATCTGCTTACCAGAGGGATCACTCTCTCCGTGACTCCCTTGTCCGCTCCATACTCCTCTCTAGCCCCACCACACCCGGCACTTGTCCCTGCAACCGCAGGAAGTGCTATACCTGCCCCTACACCTCACCCCCATCCCAGGCCCCAAGAAGACTTTCCACATCAAGCAGATGTTCACCTGCACATCTGCTAATGTGGTATACTGCATCCGCTGTTCCCGTTGTGGCCTCCTCTACATCGGGGAAAACAAGCGGAGGCTTGGGGACCGCTTTGCAGAACACCTACGCTCGGTTCGCACTAAACAACTGCACCTCCCAGTCGCGAACCATTTCAACTCCCCCTCCCATTCCTCAGACGACATGTCCAACCTGGGCCTCCTGCAGTGCCACAACGATGCTACCCGAAGGTTGCAGGAACTGCAACTCATATTCCGCTTAGGAACCCTGCAGCCCAATGGTATCAACGTGGACTTCACAAGCTTCAAAATCTCCCTCCCCATTCTGCATTCCAAAACCAACCCAGCTCGTCCCCACCTCCCTAACCTGTCCTTCTTCCCACCTGTCCCCTCCTCCCACCTCAAGCCCCACCCCCATCCCCTACCTACTAACCTTATCCCGCCCCCTTGACCTGTCCATCCTCCCTGGAATGACCTATCTCCTCCCTACCTACACTCACCTTTACTGGCTCCATCCCCACCTCTTTGACCTGTCTGTCTCCTCTCCACCTATCTTCTCCTCTATCCATCTTCTATCCGCTTCCCCCCTCTCCCTATTTATTTCAGAACCCACTTCCCCTCCCCCATTTCTGAAGAAGGGTCTAGGCCAGAAACGTCAGCCTTCCTGCTCCTCTGATGAGCTGGATGAACACAACAGGCCAAGCAGCAACACCTTGTTATCTCAGATTCTCCAGCATCTGCAGTTCCTACTATCTCTAAATAAATTAGAGTTTACATTACAATGTCAGTGACAACAATTGAATGAACAAGGATGAAGAGAAGTTGTGAACTGAATGTATGGACTGGGCATCCTGATAGCCTACAGAGAATGCAGCTTATTAGCGTTGGATCATGTTCAGGCCCCATATAAATTGATGATGTCAAGAGACACATGCAAAGACATAATCAAACTGCAGTTACACCCAGAGTGAAACAAACATTCTTCATTCAACCTTTGGATGCATGCACGACAACAAACCATTTGAGCATCCGCTGCATGCCGAATGGGTGAGCAGGATGTTGACAACAGTAAATAAAAACCTATGCAAAAACGGGGAATAAATATGCTGTCTCACTTGATATTATGATTTCAACAGCAAACAGTAGGTGCACCAATTGTCATCAGATCATTCATAAAAAGTGAGGCATATTCATTTCAATAGATGGAAAAGATTATTTATATGGAGGATGATTATGAAATTGAAAATACATCTGATCCGCGTCCAGATTCTTACAAAAATGCCAAAGCCAAATTGACTCTGAATAAACCAATCTGACATGTTTTAAGACAATTATCCTAATAGAATACATTAATTTAATAGACCATTAACCACATTAATTTAATATGCATTACTGTCTTTTTCTCACATTTCAAAATAAGAACCATCCATTGGTTCAAATTTTATACTTGGTGTACAGTTCAATCTCCATTTACAGGACAATGTTAGGAGGCTTTAAGAGGTGATATGTAATGATCTACAATACCTAAAATATATAAAATTTACAAGAGTAAATACAGAATCAACATATTAAAGTTTTAAAAAAAAAAATCATTGGTTATTTTTAAGAAATAATTATTAGAGTCATACAGCATGGAAACAGACACTGCAGTCCAACTCGTCCATACCAACCAAGATTCCCAAACTACACTAGTTCCATTTACCTACGTTTGGCTCATATCTTACCAAACCTTTCCTACTCGTGTACCTGTCCAAATGCCTTTTGAATGTTGTAACTGTTCCTGCATCTACTTCCTCCTCTGGCAGTTCATTTCACATAAGGACCACCGTGTGTGTGAAAACGTTGCCTCTTAGGTCCCTTTTAAATCTTTCTCCTCTCACCTTAAAATTATGCCATCTAGTTTCAAATGGCCCAACACTAAGAAAAAGACCTTGAATTTTCACCCTATCCTTGCCCCTCATGATTTCTTAAAGCTCTGTAAGGTCACCCCTCAATCTCTTACGCTCCAGTGAAAGAAGTCCCAAATTATCCAGTCTCTTCTTATAACTTGAACCCTCCAGTCCTGGTAAGATCCTTGTCAATCTTTTCTGAACCCTTTCCAATTTAATAATATCCTACCCACAGCACAGTGACCAGACTGTACATAGTCCAAAAGTAGCCTCACCAACAATCTTTGCAACTGCAATATGACATCCCAACTCCTATACACAATGCTCTGAGCAATGAAGGCAAGCAAGCCAAATGCCTTTGTTACCAAGGTGCAGGGCTGGATGAACACAGCAGGCCAAGCTTGGCCTGCTGTGTTCATCCAGCCCTGCACCTTGTTGTCTCGGATTCTCCAGCATCTGCAGTTCCTACTATCTCTGCCTTTGTTACCATTCTGTTTACTTGTGATGCAACTTTCAATGAACTATGTACCTCAACTCCTAGGTCTCTCTGTTCTACAACACTCGGCAGGGCCCTACCACTGTGTAAGTCCTGCCCTTGTTCACCTTAGCAAAATGCAACAGCTTGCATTCATATAAATTAAATTCCATTTGCCACTCCTCAGCCCATTGACCCAGTCAATCAGGATACCTTTTGGTGACCTTAGATAACCTGTCTTGGTGTCTACTATACCACCAACTTATCATCCACAAACTTACTAACCACGGTTCCTATATTCTCATCCAAATTGTTCATATAAATGACAACAGTGGACCCAACATTGATCCCTGAGGAACAACGGTGTCTGTAAATACATTATAGATTGACAAATTTGGTAATTTGAAAGCTGGTAGTGTTTGCAAATCAGACATTTTTAGAAATCAATGCAATTTCAATGGGATAAAATTTAAAAAAAAACTTGTGGATGATTTGGTTAGGCACTGCACTAGCAGTGTGATTCCAGCCTAGTTACCGACTTTGTCCCTTCATTTGGCACACTTTTCCATGGTCCGCAAGTCCTTGACTCCACCCGACAGTCTGACCTGACGGCCCAGGGCTCCAAATGTCTGATCCAACTCTGGAAATATCCAAAAATTTGGACCAGCAGTCCTGAGGGTGCCAGTTCTAAAGGCAGTGTACCCATCATGTCTTTCTTCAGACAGAGATTTGAAGTCAATGACCTTGCCTTACAGAGCACAAATTTTAGGCCACTCATTTTTTCATCCATCTCCCATGAACTCTAGCATATCTTCATATACATTCTCTGTGGCTGTTTCTTTATTAGAAGGACTTCTGTAGCTGTCATCCATTAAGATCATAAAACCGGATGTTGTCTCACTCAAGCCACGGAGATTCCTTCAATCAACCTAGTCAACTAATACCTACTGTTTTACCGTGGCAGGCTTGCCTCATTTTCCAGAAGAAAGGAATCATTTGCTGCTTTGAAGCTTTGTCCTCCATTCTCTGGCAAGTTGATTCACTTCCGTAAGTAGGGTCTTTTGACCCTTCTTTCTGAAGAAGGGTCTAGGCCTGAAACGTCAGCCTTCCGGCTCCTCTGATGCTGCTTCGCCTGCTGTGTTCATCCAGCTCTACACCTTGGTATCTCAGATTCTCCAGCATCTGCAGTTCCTACTATCTCTGGGTCTTTTGAGGTCTTTGGATCAAGTCGCTTGTGCAAAATTTCATCGACATCGGCCATCTTACGTTTATGTTTGTTTCCTAGCGCAGTCCTCAAATCTTTCCCAATCTTTTAGACTGTCTACTTTTCTGTTCGGTATTTTGAATTACCTAGATTCAGTAATGCCACAATTCTGGGCAACAATTCCCAAATGTGAAATTCCTTCAGACTGATCTAAACATTCACTTGACCTTGTGGTCTCACATCAACATTTTGCGAGACATTCAGAAATTCAATTTTGATGCTTCCAAATTATTCTAATTCACAGGTGGATATCAGGTAAAACTGGGTCTTAGTCTCATTCAGCAGAGAAACTCAGACTCTAAGGTGACAAATCTTATTAAAATGGCATTTCTGTACGTTAGTTGCATACAATCAGGAATGACAATGTATTTACAGTAACACAAACATATCACGATCAGAAGGTTTTAAAATACAAAGAACCAGTTGTTTTAAAATGGGTCAATTAGCAGGCAAATGATAATCAAAACAAAAAAGATATTTCACATTAAGACAATAAAAGAAAGATGCATCTTACAAAACCAAAATTTATTTGGGATTATGGTCAGCATGGACTGATTGGATCAAAGGGTCTGTTTCCATGCTGTATGACTCTATAAAATCGCCCAGAGATGTGGTGCCATGTGCGGTTCTCAGGTTCTTGAACTTGCCCTTTGGCACACAGGATCTCTTACTTCACCATTCAATTTATGCGGCCTTCAGGATCGTTCAACAGCAGGCGTATTCCATAAGGGTTTCCTGGACATAGTCATCAAAGGCTCAACTCCAGAACTTCCTTACCTAAGATCACAGCAGTTAGGGTATGGGTTCCCTAAAGACTCCTTTGTCCGATCTCCTATAATAAATTGCACTAAAGAGCCTGCTTGGTTCTAGCAAAATGAACAGCTTGTAGTAGAACTGTCCAATTCCCTGTCCTTGCTCTTAGACTGTCTTCAGCATTAGAGCATAAGAACAAGGAACAGGAGTTGGCAAATTAGCCCCTCAAGCCTGCTCCACCATTCTTCTAAACTCCAAAAGAGTCCAGGCCTAAAGTGCTCAATCTTTCTTCGTAACACAAACCCATTGTCTCTGCAATCAATCTAGTGAACCTCATCTGAACTGCCTCCAAAGCAACTACATTCGTGCTCGGGTAAGAGAACCAAAATTGAATGCAATACTCCAGGTGCGGGTTCATTAATGCCTTGTACAGGTGCAGCAAAATATCCCTACATTTATACTTTATCCTTTAGCAATAAATGCCAAAATTCCACTTGCCTTCCTTATTAACTGCTGAATCTACATACTAGTTTTCTATGACTCACGCACGAGGATAGCCAGATCCCTATGCATTGAAGCACTCTGAAATTTCAATCCATTTGGATAATAAGTTGCCCTTCTATTCGTCTGATCAAAATGGATAACCTCACAGTAAATCAATTTAAACTTCATCCACAGGTAGTTCTACTATATACCAATAGTTGCATTCTTGCATAACCTCACGCTATAGGGAAATCACTATACTTGTACAGCAGAAAATTTGCATTATCCAAACAGCGTCCACTTTATCAATCATGTTATAGCCAATTCACGTTTACGAAACACGCATTATAAAGAACTACCTGTAAATGTGGGCCCATTCATCTAACCTATTTATAACCATTCGTAAATTCCTTACTTCGTCGTTGCAATTTACCTTCCCACCTATTTTAGCATCATCTAAAAATCTAGCTATAGTACCTTCTATTCCTGCACGCAAATCATTTATACAGATTGTGACAGAAACCTGTAGCACCTAACTAATTACATCTTAGAACCAGAAAAAGACCCATTTATTTCAACTCTCTTCTTTCTTTTGATTGTCAATCCTCCATCCAAGCTAACAAATTTGATCTTACTTGTGTTTTAACCTTTTGTGCGGCACTTTATCAAATGCCTTCTAGAGGTCTGGATATACTCTACCTACAGGACCTCCATTATCCACCTCACTTGTGACATCTTCAAAGAACTCTGGTAAATTAGTAAAACATGATTTACCTTTCATAAAATAATGTTGACTTTGGCTTTATATCCTTATTGCAAATACAACACGTTGTAAATATGCCTTCTCTGTTCTTCAAAGAAGCTGCAGCTTGTGTGTCTCTGGCCACACTATGTTCTTTAGCTTAACTTGTACCCTTTTGGTACTGCTCCTGGGTCAATGGTTGCTAGGTCACCAACCAGTATTTATTATCCAAGAAAAGTACAATGGATCCACAAGAATAAAATAAAAATAAATAGAAGCAAAAGGCCATAAGACACATTGTGTCTGCTCCACCTTCAACATCACAAGTGATGTTGGGCTTTAATTCTGCTTCCCTCCTGCTTCCATATATCATTCTGTGAGACGTTAAAAATCTAGAACACTATCCCAAACCATTAAATAGCAATTAAAGGAAACCTTGGCCCAAAGCTTCTTATCTCCAGATCAGAGATGGAAAACACATTGGGAGAGATGAAATCTGGGCCCTGCAGAAATCCTGAAGCACAGATTTACAAGGGGTCCCCGACTCAGAGGTGCGACTCATGAACGCTGACAATTGCAAACTCGATCCCATACATGGTTGTAATTTTAAAGTCATGACATACAAATATTTCATGCGCTTATGAACAGCTGCCTCCCATTGTTCGCAATGTATTTTGACTTGCATGCAAATAAACTGATGAATGGAATTCAGAACAGAACCATTCATTCACAACCCAAGGACTGACTGTACATGAAAACAATCTAGGAAGTTTAAACTGCCAATGAGCTGACACCATATTGCATAGGACCTTCCACAAATATCTTTGACCCTTGCGTTAGAATAAAGACTTGGGCCAGACAAGTAAAACTCACCTGCATACATACCTGAGAAATGTAAGGCTGTTTAATAGCATAACTCATTGGTCGCCCAGAGTAACTGAACTGAGTTTCATAACCAACTAACCACCCACCCTAAAACACAACCTATCCCAACCACCCAAGTATAGCCACCGTCTCCTCCAACAGATCTCTTCACAACATGAGAAATGAAAGCTCACTTAAAACAAAGATTCTTAAAAAACAATTATAGTTCAAAATTAAATTTTAAAATTCACTTACTGTATTGTTTCCAAGTCAAAACGTCATCACATTAAATATAACATACCTAATCTCAGCTCTAAGAACAGTTGAGAATCCAACAACTGTTTCCAAGAAACAAGAAATAGGATGGGAAAAAAGTTATAGGAATCCTCATAACAATCATTATCCAGTGACTCTGATCAATAACATGTGAAAGACTTCAGTTTTATGCAACATTTTAAACAGAAGAAAGGGAGGTGGAAAGTGGACGGTTTAATGAAGAAATTAGACTGAGTGGCAAATTAGAAATTGAAGGGAGGGCTGCAAATGAGGTGAAGAGGTGTACAAAATAGAGTCGCAGAAAGAGAGGCTAGGGTAGAAAAAGGTGCACAGATTTGAGCACAGAGAAGATTGCAGAAGTGAAGGAGGAAAACACTTGAAAGCCATCTAATTCACCTGTGTAGTTCAGGAAAGGAAATCTGCTGTTCTTATCTGGTCTGGCCTTCATGCAACACTAGACTCATTGCGGTATGGTTGATTCTTAACTACCCTCTGCAATGGCCTAGCAAGCCACTCATTGTACAGATTCTATGATTCAATGTAGGAAGAGGTCATTCAACCCGAGTCTGCGCTGACCCCCCCCTCACCCCCCAAAGAGAATCTCAACCAGATCCAGCCCCCTACCATTTATCCGTAATTACCACGGCTAATCCACCTAGCTGGCACATCCCAAAACACTACAGACAATTTCACATGGCTTATATACCTAACCTGCACACCTTCGGATTGCGGGAAGAAACTGGAGCACAAGGCGAAACCCACTCAGACACAGGGACTATGTGCAAACTCTACTCAATCACCTAAGCTGGAAGTGAACCCAGGTCCCTGGCACTGAGAGGCAGCAGTGCCAACCACTGAGCCACCGTGCCATGCTCAGCTCAAGTGCAATGGGGACGGGCAACAAATGCAGACGTTGCCAACAATTCCTATTTGCCATGAAAGAATAAGCAATAAAAAAACCATGGAGGTTGTTGAGAACTGCTGAACAAAAAAAAGAAGTTCCTAAATCTATGGGAACAGGTTTTAAAGTCATTCAAAGTAAATTACCGTGGCAGACAGAGAGTATTGTTAAAGACTTTCCAGTCTTATCTGCAAAAACAGATGATTAATAAACCATTTATTCATCCTTCAGACACTCATATGGATAACATACAAAAGCTTATTTTTACTACAAAGAGATAACTGTCCTAACAGCTCAGCAGAATTGCACAGAATTTGATTAAGGATCATTAGCAGAAATGACAAATAATTGGTATGGCAGAACTTGTACTTTTTGCTGTTGCTGGCCTATCATAAAATGTCAGTGAATTGGATTGAAAATAATGACTTGGCAGCTTAAATTGTTCTGAACCGATTTGTTCCACATTTGCTTTACCAGAAGGAAAAACATCTAGAGAAAACTCAGACAGAGTAGCAGTCAGGAGAGATTCACTGCCTTCCAACCCTGCTGAGACCCCAGCAACAACTGCTGCTGAGAAAAACTAAAAATCCTCCTTGACCTAACACAACCTGTCCATCTTCTCTCCCTCCTATCCGCCCCTCCCACCTCACTGATCAATTCCCACCTCACTGACCAATCTCCACCACTCCCTACCTGCATTCACCTATCACCATCCCACCTACCTTCCCCAGCCCCACCCCTCTCCTCTATTTATTTCTGAGCTCCATTCCCCCTCCCCATTTCTGAAGAAGGGTCCCGACCCGCAACGTCAACTTTCCTGGTCCACTGATGCTGCCTGGCCTGCTGTGCTCCTCCAGCTCCACACTGTTATCTCTTAATCCAGGTTCTGCGACAGCTTGATCCCACCCATTCAGGCTGCTTCTATTGTTCCAACTTTCAGAGATAAAGAACAAGGTCTCACAAGCTGTTTGCTCTTGTGGTTTTGGTAGACTGCTTGGCATCTTTTTTTTTTCAGAGATTTTAAAGCAAAGGACAAAATAACCTCTTAAAGCTACAGGATCATCACACCAGTGACATCAACACTATGCTATTACCTCTTCTTTAGAAGAAATTGTGGTGCAGTAAGTTGTTCGTTCAGTGGTAGGCATTCTTTTCTATTGTAGTCTAACTTTAATGGAAGGAACATATTGTTCTAATTTTCATTATTGGTTGTCTACAGTAGCCAATAAATCTTTCACTATTCACTCCTCTTGACAGCTTCTAATGGCTTCATACCTCCCTACACCATCCATACTATTTGAAATGGAAGTCTGATTGAGTCATAAATGTACAGTACGGAAACAGACCCTTCAGTCCAACTCATCCATGCTGACCAGATATCCTAAACAAATCTAGTCCTATTTGCCAGCATTTGGCTCAAATTCCTCCAAACCTTTCCTATTCACATTCCCCACCAGATGCTTTTTAAATGTTGTAATTGTACCAGCCTCCATCACTTCCTCTAGCAGCTCATTCCATACAGGCACCACATTCTACATGAAAAAGTTGCCCCTTGGGTCCCTTTTAAATCTTTCCCCTCACCTTAACCCTATGCCCTCTAGTTTTGGACTCCTCCACCTCAGGGAAAAGGCCTTGTCTATTCACTTTATCTCATGGCTTTATAAACCTCTAAAACGTCACCCTTTAGCCTCTGACGCTGCAGGGAAAACAGCTGAGTCTATTCAGCCTCTCCCTATAGCTCAAACCCTCCAACACTGGCAACATCCTTGTAAATCTTTTCTGAACCCTTTCAAGTTTCACAACATCCTTCCTATTGGAGGGAGACCAGAATTGCATGCAGTATTCCAATAGTGGCCTAACCAATGTCCTGTGCAGCCGCAACATGATCTCCCAACTCCTATACTCAATGCTCTGACCAATAAAGGCAAGCATATCAAACACTTCCTTCTCTATCCTATCTACTTGAGACTCCACTTTCAAGGAACTGAGCCTGCACTCAAAGGTCTCCTTGTTCTGCAACCTTCACCAGGACCCTACTATCAAGTATATAAATCCTGACCTGATTTGCCTTTCCAAAATGTAGGACCTCACATTCACCTCCATTAAACTCCATCTGCTATGCCTCAGCCCATTGGCCCACTTGACCAGAGGATTCGATAGGGTGGACAGTGGGAGCCTTTTTCCTCAGATGGTGGTGGCTAGCACGAGGGGACATAGCTTTAAATTGAGGGGTGATAGATATAGGACAGATGTCAGAAGTAGGTTCTTTACTCAGAGAGTAGTAAGGGCGTGGAATGCCCTGCCTGCAAAAGTAGTAGACTCGCCAACTTTAAGGGCATTTAAATGGTCATTGGATAAACCAATAGATGATAATGGAATAGTTTAGGTTAGATGGGCTTCAGATTGATTTCACAGGTCGGCGCAACATCGAGGGCCAAAGGGCCTGTACTGCGCTGTAATGTTCTATGACCGAGATCCTGTTGCACTCGGAGGTAAACTTCTTCGCTGTCCTCCACACCTCCAATTTTGGTGTGATCTGCAAAGTTACTAACCATATTTTCTACGTTCACATCCAAATCATTTACATAAATGACAAAAAGCACTGGACCCAGCATCAATACTTGGGCACACTGCTGATCACAGGCCTCCAGTCTGTAAAGTAACCTTCCACCACCACTGTCTTCTACCTCTGAGCCAGTTCTGTATCCAAATAGCTAGTTCTTCGTCTATTCCATGTGGTTTAACCTTGCTCACTCATCTACCATGAGGAACCTTGAATGCCTGACTGAAGTCCATGTGGACCATGTCCACCGCTCTGTCCTCATCATTCCTCTTTGATGATGAACATTTCATGGTGAAAGAGCAAATTGAGGGGTTTGGCTTGAAGACTGGGCTACAATCAATGGTCAGGTATATTTGCCAAGGTTTAACCAGATGACCTTTCACTTCTGTTACTACACCCTATTAAACAGCCTTTCTTCCCCCATCTCCAATTTTGTATTAAATTTCAAATGTTTGAACAGGATATACAAACATTTTTGTATATTTTTAATTCCATAAACTTTTATTCCAGGTTCCTTATGACAATGTTCAGAGGACTCACTTCTCAGGTTGAATAAGACTAGAAGATAGAAAACAATTGGAAAAAGAAGAAACAGTGGCGTTTGAATAGTCACTGACAGAGGGAAAGTAGTTGCAGTGGAGGTAAAAGAACAATGGTATGGTGGTGGTGGTGAACATTTTGAGAATCTAGAAGTTCGAAAAAGACTGGTGGTGTCGATTTCAGAAGGTGGTTACAGAATTTTGAGCAGCACAGCAAAAGATAAAAGTAGAATATCAAAGGAGGAATGTGGACATTTTCTAAAATAGGATACAAAGCCAGCAGCATTAAAAAAAATTTAAAAAGGATTATGAGAAAAGAGCAGGATTCTGGATCCCTTTCAGATTGTCAGGAAAAAAAATTGCTGTATTGCCTCCTCCTGTGCTTTTTTATAAAAACTAAAGAAATAAACAGCCTGAACTCGACTAGAAAATACAGTTATTGCAAATTAGCACTATATTTAAAATAAAACACTAGAAAGGAAAAAAAGAAAAGAAACACCAGGAACATTACTTAAAAGAGGTAGAGTTATACTTTAAAAGAAAGTGCATCAATGCAAATTAAAGACGAACTATACTTAGAAAGTTAAACAATAGGAGAAACACTGAAAAAAATATAAACATCAGGAAGCTGAATAAGATAAAGTAACAAACTGCTGAGTGCTAGGATTCATATCTGTGCCAGCAGTGCACATTCCACTCCAGATCGGGCTTAGCATTGAAAATTTTGGAGAAAGCAGAGCAACATGAGGACAATCAGAAGCAGAGTCCATTGTTCAGGTTCTTCTGAAAGTTTCAAGGAGGATTAAGATTGAAACTAGAATCACAGGGTGGAGGAAGGCAAAGGAAACTGCAAAATACAGAATCAACATATATACTATAAAGAAAAAAAATGAATCAAATGAAAAACCTTAAAGTTGCACAGACTAAACAGCCAGAAGAAACTGAAGCAGAGACTTAATGGACCAAGGGTTATAAGTGTTGCAGCAGATCTGAGAAGTGGGTGGCATGTTCAGAAGAAATGTTTCTCTTGACTGTTAAGTTCATTCTGTAGTTTCTTGTTCTCTTACTGTACCTTCTGGATCACATGAATGATAGCAAAATGTAGGGTATGCAAGGTAATTTGATCTTAGAGTAGGATAATAGGTCAGCACAACATTGTGGGCCGAAGGGCCTGTACTGTGCTGTACTGTTCTGTTCTATGTTCTTCTGTCAGATTGGCTTAGTATCATCTTTGTCACTGGTACATCAGAAGGTCACAGGTTCAATCCACACTCCTGAACATGAACAATTCATTTAGGTTAACACTTCAGTGCAACTGGAGAATTCTGCAACATTGTCTTAACATCTTATCCAGGCAATACCAAACTATTTGTTCAAGTACATTTCAAAGGCACTATATAACAGATTAATCTCTCTCACTGCAAAGATAAATATTTAAAAGTCAACAGGACTTGCTTTTAACAAAACTGCCAGTCATTTAAGGTTCCACAAATAACAATGAAATACTATGCACAAACTGACTAATTTGCTTTAATAACAACTGGTAGTGGTTCATTCAGTTGCTAAGAAACACTTTGGTAGGCCTGGAGTATGTAAAATATGCTGTATATCTTCTGCTTTACCATGTTATCTACTGTGGATGCATTATAAAAATTTCTCCCATTAAGTCAAAAACCTTCAACACTCAAGAAGTTCACAATTTAAGAAACAGCAACCTGCTTAATTGGCATTCCATCCACCACCGTGAACATATACTTCTTCCATGGACAGCAGCAGCAGTGTACATTAATTCACCAAGGCTCCTCCAACTCTCCCTTCCAAATCTTCACCCTTTATCTTCCAGAAAGAGGACAGTGGCAGACACACCACTTGTTTCTTTCAACACTTACCATTCTTGCTTAGAAGTACACTGCTGTTCTTTCGCTGTCTCTGGGTCAAAGTCATGGGGCTCCCTCCCTAACAGCATTTAGGATGCTTCTTCACCAGATGGATTGTAGCAAGGCAGCAGCTCACCAGCACATTTTAAAGGGTACAGAGGGAAAAGATGGCAACAGTGATGTTCACATACCACAAATAAAACAATCACAGAATCATTAAAGTGCAGGAAGAACCAATTCAGCATATCATGACTGCATTGGCTTTCTGATAATTTTAACTTATTTCTGCTTATGCATTTTCCCCATGACTGTGCACATTGGATGATTATTTAAACAGAAATAATGTTGTCTTTAAAGCCTCAATTGAACCTGCTTTCACTGTAATTCCAGACATTGAATTCCACAACCTAATTATTCAGTATGTGCAAAGAATTTTTTTTCCTCACCTCGCATTTGCTTCTTTTCCAAAATACTTTTAAGCTGTGTCCTCTGGTTCTCAATTAATTTACAATTGGGAATAGGTTCTCCCTATGCATTTTGTGCAGAGCCCTCACAGCTTTCTCCTCCCCATGGAAGAGAATCCTAATTTCTCCAATCTTTCCTTATAACTGAAGTTTCTCATCCTTGGAACCATTAACATGAACTGCACTGTCTCCAATGTATTCAGATCCTTCCTATTAGTGCACCACCCAGAATTGTACACAATACTTCACCTGAAATCTATCCAATATTTTATCCAAGTTCATCTTCCCTGCTCTTGTACTCTGCCAACCTGTTTATAGAGCCTAGAACACAATGCTTTATTAATAATTTTCTCTCCCCATATTGCCACCTTTATTGATTCTCTATTCTATAGTAGTCGCTCTACTCCTACACACCGTTTAGAATAGGGCCTTTTATCTAATGCACCTACTCCACATTCTTTGTACTAAAGTGTTTCTTCTCACATTTCTCCACATTGAACTTCATTTACCACCTATCCATCCACTCCACCAACTTGTCAATGTCTTTTTATAATTCTATACCGACCTCCTCTCAATTTACAAATCTCCTAAGTTTTGAGTCATTTAAGAACATTGAAATTATCCCCTGCACATCAAGATCAAGATAATTTATAGATCAGGAAAAGGAGTCCCAATACTAAGCTGTGGGAAACTCTACTGAAAACCCTACTTTCAGCCTGAAAATGACTCTTTAACCATTACTGTTTTCTATCCCTCAGCAAATTTTGTATCCATATTGCTACTCTCCATTTTATTCCATGAGCTATTTTACAAGTCTGTCATCTGGAATCGTATCAAACATGTTCTGCAAGTGCATGTACACCACATCAACAGCCTTCCCCTCATATTACCTTTACCTTAACAAATCTATGTTGTCTGTTACAAATCAATCAATATTTTTCACCAGTTAGTATTCATTCCATCCGAATGAATTGTTCCTCGAGGTTTCCCCACCCAAGTAAAATTAACCAGTCTGTAATTGCTGGGCCAATTTTTACAACCTTTTATGAAAAAGAATGGAATGTTTACAATTCTTCAATCCTCCAACACCACTACCAGAATCTTTCAATATTATTGAGGCCAGCATGTGAAACAACACTACTTTATTTCTATGGATGAGACGCATAAAAGTAATGGTGAAAGTGGAATCGTCATTGTCCTACCGAACCATAGGACTTTTCTCTTAGAAAGACAGACGACCGGTGATGGTTTAACCTGAGCATCACCACATCTCAGACAAAGGAAGAAATTGAGAAGGAGTGCGCTCTGTAGTAATGAGGAAGAGTCATCAGACCCAAAACATTAACCCTGATTTCTCTTCACAGATGCTGTCAGGCCTGCTGAGCTTTTCCTGCAATTTTTGTTTTTGTTTCCGATTTACAACATCCGCAGTTCTTTCGGTTTTTGCTTTGAAATCTCAGCCATAGTTGGAATTAAACCCACACTTTTGGTATCACTCTGCATCGCAAACCAGCCATAAAATTAACTGAGTTAACTGATCCCCTATACAAAGGGTATAAATCAAACAACAGCTCATCAGATTTCCTTTTTTAAAAAAAACCTTATGTTATAGAAATTAAAATTTAAAGAATAAACCACAAGCCTTTAAATATTGTTATCACTTAAAAATACTACTGGTAACGTTCACAAGTACAAGAAGGTCTCACTAAGGGCTAAATCATTTTTAGTCCTCATCTTTCTTGCTTTTATTTACACCACTAAGATTCAAAAACATCCCTGCCTATTTGTGAGACTAAAGAATTTAGAGCAAATCAATTACAAATATTCATTTGACGTAATCTATTTTGTATGATAATGTCACAAGATGTTTCAAAATTAACGTTTCAGTATTTTCTTTCAATTTTAAGGGCACTAACTTGAAGTTACTTACAGAATATCTTTTTTAAATCAGAATGACTTTAAAATATTGATAAACCACACCGGCCGCCTCCGCCTTCACGCTTACTTCTTCAACCGTGAACCTAACCCTCCCTCTACTGACCCCTTCTCCCGCTTCCAACACACCCCCTCCTCCTGGACACCATCCCAAGGCCTCCTACCCTCCCTCGACCTCTTCATTTCCAACTGCCGTCGAGACATCAATCGCCTCAACCTCTCCATCCCTCTCACCCACTCCAACCTCTCCCCCGCAGAACGTGCAGCCCTCCGCTCCAATCCCAACCTCACCATAAAACCCGCGGACAAGGGAGGCGCAGTTGTAGTATGGCGCACTGACCTCTACATCGCCGAGGCCAGACGCCAACTCTCCGACACCACCTCCTACTGCCCCCTTGATCATGACCCCACCCCTGAGCACCAAACCATCATCTCCCAAACCATCCACAAGCTCATCACCTCAGGTGACCTCCCACCCATGGCCTCCAATCTCATCGTTCCCCAACCCCGTACTGCCCGCTTCTATCTCCTTCCCAAAATCCAGAAACCTGAATGCCCTGGTCGACCCATTGTCTCCGCCTGCTCCTGCCCCACCGAACTGATCTCCAACTATCTGGACTCCATTTTCTCCCCCTTGGTCCAGGAACTCCCTACCTATGTCTGTGACACCACCCACGCCCTCCACCTCCTCCAGAACTTCCAATTCCCTGGTCCCCAACACCTCATCTTTACCACGGACGTCCAGTCCCTCTACACCTGCATTCCCCATGCAGATGGCCTAAAGGCCCTCTGCTTCTTCCTGTCCCGCAGGCCCGACCAGTCCCCCTCCACTGATACCCTCATCCGCTTAGCCGAACTCGTCCTCACCCTCAACAACTTCCCTTTCAATTCCTCCCACTTCCTACAGACAAAGGGGGTGGCCATGGGTACCCGCATGGGCCCAAGCTACGCCTGCCTCTTTGTAGGTTACGTGGAACAATCCCGCTTCCGTACCTACACCGGCCCTAAACCCCACCTCTTCCTCCGTTACATTGATGACTGTATCGGCGCCGCCTCATGCTCCCACGAGGAGCTCGAACAGTTCATCCACTTCACCAACACCTTCCACCCCAACCTTAAGTTTACCTGGACCATCTCTAATACCTCTCTTCCCCCCATATCGGGCAACCACCGAGAAACCGATATTCATTTCAAGCCTACCGACTCCCACAGCGACCTAGAATACTCCTCCTCCCACCCACCTTCCTTTAAAAACGCTATCCCCTATTCACAATTCCTTCGCCTCCGCTGCATCTGCTCCCAGGATGAGGCATTCCACTCCCGTACATCTCAGTTGTCCTCATTTTTCAAGGACCGTAACTTCCCCCACTCAGTGGTCGAGATCGCCCTCAACCGTGTCTCCCACATCTCCTGCAACTCATCCCTCACACCCCGTCCACGCAATAAGAACCAAAAAAGAATCCCGCTCGTCCTCACGTACCACCCCACCGACCTCCGGATCCAACGCATCATCCTCCGACACTTCTGCCATCTGCAATCAGACCACACCACCAAAGACATTTTCCCCTCCCCATCGTTATCTGCTTTCCGGAGGGATCACTCTCTCCGTGACTCCCTTGCCCGTTCCACACTCAGCACTTTTCCCTGCAACCGCAGGAAGTGCTACACCTGCCCCTACAACTCCCCCCCCC
>NC_063341.1:60203314-60241467 GCF_021869965.1 Rhincodon typus | reverse complement strand
TGTGAAGGTTGACTGTGAGTGCAACATCAATTCCTCATTGAACAATATTTAAATAATGTATCTTTCCTCTGCCACTAACCATTGTAGCATCCTCTTGGCAACAACATTTGGGTAAAGGACAACACAGACTTATTTTAATACCATAAAACCTCAACTAAACAACCTCATGCATTTCTTTGGTGCCCTTCTTGCAACTAATTTTGCCTTTCCTATGCCGTGCTACCCCAAACACTGCAGAATGATTGGCACTACCTTAGTGATTTTGGAGATTTGATTGCTGGACTGTCTTACAGTCAGATATTATGTGGTTTCTCCCTGGGCTGTAATGAAAGCTAGAGTCATGATGATACATTATTAAGAAAACAGACAAGCTGAAAATATTCAGGGGTCTGCTTGGATCTATGGAGAAGGTCACAGTATTTGAGGTTGTGATCTATCGGCCAGACCCTGAATCACTCTGCTTTATGATTGGATCCGTATGGTTGACCACCACTTCCGTGGTAGAGAGGATGTGCTCAAAGTTCACCCAATACACAAAGCCCTTTGTAAAGTGGGCATCATTCTCCTTCATATTCTTTGATAGCGACTGGCAGGTCTGCCAAAGCACCAAGCCCTTTGGTCGATGTGCTATCAGTCTTTCTTAAAAACCAAACTGCAGATGCTGGAAATCAGAAACGAAAACAGAAATGCTGGAAAATCTCAGCGGGTCTGGCAGCATCTGTGGAGAGAAAGCAGAGTTTACATTTCAGGTCCAGTGACCTTTCTTCTTCAGAGCAGTCTTTATTGACATGTTGACTTATTTGAGTCCACTGCAACAAAACCTGCATGAGCCTTTGCCCTCTGTTGCCTTGGCACTGAGTTACCCTTTCCATTTTAGATCACACGCCTGGTGATTGGCCATACACACGTCCCATCACTTGTGTCATCCTCTGAAGTGCATTCAATATTATTTGCAGTCAAATCTCAATATCTGATTGAGTGACAGTCTGTTATCATCAACACTCTTTTCTTGCATCTCCAGAGCCTTTTCGGATTGCAGTTAGAATCATAGAACCATATAATACAGAATGGCCTCTCAGCCCATTGAGTCTGTACCACTAAAAAGATACTACTACCTACATTAATTCCACTTTCGCCTGCTAGGCCCATAGCTTTGGATGTTATGACACTTCAAGTGCTCATCCAAGTACTTTTTAAAGGTTGTGAGATTTACCATCTTCCCAGCCAGGCAGGCCAGACCCCACTACACTCTGGTTGAAAAGGTCTTTCCTAAATCCCTTCTAAGCCTCAGACATTTCACTTTAAAATTATGCCCCCTTGCTATTGACTCGTCAACTACAGGGAACAGTTACTTTCTATTTACCTTATCCATATATCTATGTTAAACATCTCTACCAGGTTCCCATCCTCAATCTTCTCTGCTCCAAAGAAAACAACCTGAATGTATCCAAGCCTCTCTTCATAGTTGAAATGTTCCCACCCAGACAACATCCTGGTGAATCTCCTCTGCACACCCTCCAGTGCAATCACATTCTTCACATAGTGTGGTGACCGGAACTGTACACAGTACTCTAGCTGTGGCCTAATCATAGGTCTAACATGACCTCCCTTCTCTTATCATCTATGTCACGACTGATCAGGGCAATCGTCCGTATGCTTTCTTAACTACCCCATTAACCTGTCCTGCCACCTCAGGGATCTGTAGACAAGCCGCCCAAGGTGATTCTGTTCTTCCGAGCTTCCTAGTGTCTTGCCATTCATTGACTACTCTGTGGTCTTGTTCCTTTTTCCAAATTGCATCACCTCACTTTTATCAGAGATAAATTCCATCTGCCATTGATCTGCTCATCTGGCCAATCCATTTATTTCCGTCAGTAACCTAACACCTTCCTCCTCACCATCATCCACCTCTTATATCTAATAGATATTATTCATTCATGTGATGTGGGTAACACTGGCTTCTTTCCAGCTGTCAACCACCTAAAAGGAAATCTTTCAACATTACAGGCAACGCAAATGGTATGCATTTTTGCTTTGTCATTGTGGTGATAGAAATTGCACACTTAAGTGTCTGCCATTGAAACCTAATTTTCTGCCGGATGTCTGCTTGATTTATTGAGAGATCAAATTTCTGTCTCAGCCTTGAACATGCTGAACAATGGAGTATTCCAATAATACACAACTGTCTATGTTTCATCTCATTTTAAACCGATATAGTCCAATAGATAAAAGCATGTGAAAGGAAAGCGGGTAAAACTTCCTTAGTTTCTGATAAAATACAGCAAACACCTCTTCCTAATTTACATGTTAAAAATACCACACTGTAAATCAGATGTCAATAACAATAGTCTCTTTATCCTGTTCTCAAATCCAAGTGGCCGAGCTGTGTATGTGCGCCTGTGTGTGTGTACATGTGTGTATATGTATGAGCGTGTGTTTGTGTATGTGTGTGTGAATGAGTGTGAGTATGTGTACATGTGTATATGTATGTGTACATTTGTATGTATGTATATACATATTAGTGTGTGTTTTTGTATGTGTGAATGAGTGTGTGTGTATACGTGTACATGTGTACGTATGTGTACACGTATGTGTACATGTGTGAGTATGTTTGTGTATGAGTGTGTGTGTAAAGCAATAATGATAGGGAATTCACCAGATAGAAGAACAGATAGGTATTTCTGTCAAATTAGCTGTGAATCCAGGATACTGTATTGCCTCCCTGGTGCCAGGTTCACAGACACTATTGAGTGGCTGCAGAATGCACTTAGTGGGGAAGGTGAACAGCCTCATGGTTTGGACTATGTAGGTAACAACAGCATTGGTAGAAAAAGGAATGAGGTCTTTCATGCAAATATTAAGAAGATTTTTTTTTCTTTTTCTTTATTCATCGCTGGGATGTGAGTATTGTTGGCTGGTGAAATGGGCAGTCACATGTTAAGTAGCATTCCCCAAATCATCTTTATCTGCTTCATCAATGACCTTCCCTCTGTCATAGTGCCAGAAGTTGGGATGTTCGCTGATGATTGCGCAGCGTCCAGCACCATTCACAGCTCCACAGTGAATATACAAATGGAGCAAGAACTGGAAAATATCCATGTTCAGGTTGACAAGTGGCAACTAACATTCATGCCATGCAAGCGCCAGACAATGACCATTTCCAGTGAAAGGGAATTAAACCATCACCTGTGTCATTCAATGGCTCAACAATCAATAAATCATCTAATATTAACATCCTGGACATTACCATTGACCAGGAATTGAACTGGACTGGATAATCTCCCATGATCATATTGAATGGCAGAGTAGGCACAAAGAGCCAACCGGTCACTCCTGTTCATATTTTTTATGTTTTTATATATCTGTGGTCAAATTTAGGACACTACCCTGAAGAACACCTGCAGTGATGTCCTGGAGCTGAGATGACTGATCTCCTACAACCACAGCCATTTTTCTTTCTGCCAGGAACAACTCCAACCAGCGGACAGCTTCTTCCCAATTGCTACTAATTCCAGTTTTGCTAGGACTCCTTGATGCCACTCTCGGTCAAATGTGGCCTTGATGTCAAAGGCAGTCAGTCTCACCTCTGGAAATCAATTTTGTTCATGTTTGAACCAAGGCTATAACGAAGTCAGGAGCTGAGAGGCAGACGGGGAAACCCAAACTGGGTGTCACTGAGCAGGTTATTGCTGAGCAGGTGCTGCTTGATAGCACTGTTGATGACACCTTCCATCACTTTACTGATGATCGAGAGGAGACTGATGGGCGGTAATTGGCCAGGTTGGATTTGTCCTGATTTTTATGTACAGGACATGCTTGGGCAATTTTCCACACTGTCGGGTAGAGGCCAGTGTCGTAGCTATACTGGAACATCTTAGTTAAGTATCGGGCAAATTCTGGAATACAAGTCTTCATTACTATGTTTTCAGGACCACTAGCTGTTTCTGGATATCATGTGAAGTGAGTTGAATTGGCTGAAGACTGTAATGCTGGTGGCCTCTGGAGGAGGTTGGATAGATCATCCAAGCAGCACTTCTAGCTCAAGATTGTTGCGATTCACTCTTATCTTTTGCACTGATGTGCTGGGCTCCCCCATCAACGAGGATGGGGATATTTCTGGAAACACCTCCCCCTGTGAGTTGTTTAACTGTCCACTTCCATTCACAATTAGGTGTCACTGCACTGCAGAACTTAGATCACTTGTGGAATCACTTAATTCTTCTGCTTATGCTGCTTGGTACAAAAGTCATCCTGTTTGGTAGCTTCACCAGGTTGATACCTCATTTTCAGGTATGCCTGTTGCTGCTCCTGGCATGCCCTGCTGCACCATCCATTGAACCAGGATTGACCTCCTGGCTTGATGGCAATGGTAGAGTCGGGTATGCTGTTAATGAGGATATAAATTTCATTCGAGTTCAGTTCTGCTGCTGCTGATGGCCCACAGGACCCAATGAATGCCCAGTCTTGGGTGGTTAGATTTATTTGAGCTCCAGCCCATTTAGTAAGGTGATAGCGCCACAGAACATGATGGAGGGTATTCTCAATGTGAAGGTGGAATTTTGTCTCCACAAGGTCTGTGCGATGGTCACTCTTTCCAATTCTGTCATGGACAGATGCATCTGTGACAGGGTAATTGATAAGGATGAGGTCAAGCATGTTTTTCCCTCTTGTTGGTTCCTTCACCAACAGCCACAGACCCAGTTTAGCAGCTATGTCATTTAGGACCTCACCAGCTCAATCAGTAGTGATGTTGCCAAATCCCACCACAGTATATACTGCGACCTTGCCACCTACATCCTCTAAGCAGCGTGTAACATGGAGGAGCACTGATTTATCACTTGAAGAGGATAGTACATGTTAATCAGCAGGTGGTCTCTTAGCCTATGTTTGACTTGATGCCAAGAAACCTTATGGGATCCAGAGTCAATGTTGGGCAACTCCCTCGTGACTGTATCTCACTGTTCCATCACCTCTTCTGGGTCTATCCTGCTAGGGGGCCACAACACACCCAGATATTGTGATGGTGGTGTCTGGGACATTGTCTGTATGCTATGATTACATGAGTGTGACTACATCAGGCTATTGACGAGTCAATGAGAGAGCTCTCTCAGTTTTTCCCCCAGATGTTATTAAAGAGGTATCTGCAGGGTCAAAAGTGCTGTATGAGACTTGTTTTGTTTCCAGTGTCTTAGTTGAGGCCAAGTGGTCCATCCAGTATTATTCAATTTTCCCCGTTTTAGTATTTGAAACAATGGGATGGCTTGCCACACCATTTTGGAGGACAGTTCAGAGTCAACTGAGTCACATCTAGACCAGACCAGATAAGAATGGCAGTTCCTTTCTGTCAAGATCATTAGTGAACCAGAGAGATTTGTCACAACAATCAACAATGGCTTCACTGTCAGCATTAAAGTTTTAATCTCAGATTTTTATTGGATTCAAATTCCACCATCTAGTGAGGTAGGATTCCATCCTGAGTCTCCAGAATATTACCTGGGTCTCTGGACTATGAGTCCAGTGATAAAACTGCACTGCCATTGTCTTCTCTGAGAGGAGAATGGCACCAGGGTGAGGTTGTAAAGGGTGTAGGGTGGAGAAACAAGATGTGCATACTTAGAACATCCGCAGCTCGGGAATTAGATGAAATTGACAGAGAATTGAGAGAAAAAAAATTGGCACAAACAGTCCTCTTTGATGATTTATGCCCCATTCCTGATGGTCTCAGTCCTGGTGTGAAGACAATTTTAATTTTGGATTGTGGACTTAAAAGATACCTCTGTAAACAAAGTACAGTGGAAGAAGATGTGGTAGTTTAAAAAAATTAAGTTACTTGAACTCATTGTGTGTGTATCTGCTTTGTTAGGCTATTCAAGCAGTGGGTGAGGAGGTTAAACACATTGGCTCTGTGTGTATGTATTCAGGGCAGATTTCTCCAGTGACAATCTTTTGATTTTTTTTCAACCAGGACCATGTGTTTGTTCAAGTGTACCGAGCAGAAAAGACTTCTTGATTAGTTCCCAGGACTACAACTTTGTGTTTCAACAATACAAATAGAAACATCCAGCCTTAAGGTAAAAATATCTCTTTTTCATTCTTCCATCTATGGGTGGAGAAATAAAAGAAAATCCTAAGTGCTAGCAACTCTCTCTCTCTGCAAATTCCCTTCTTGAAAGGGAAAGGGGATAAAAGAAATACCTTCAGAGACACTGAAAGGGAGAATCCTTAACCAGTGAATGAAAGGTTGAGAATTGGTGTGGCCTAAACCTCAGGTCTTCCACAAAGGGTCAGAAGGATCTGGAAGGGAAGAATGGTATCTGTAATCTGGACTAATGCCAGAACTGTGCTTCACTGACTTTGCTTTTTTTCTTCATATCCCATAATATTTGTGTCTTGTCTCTTTGAGTGCCTGTTTATTTGTGTATGAGATTTTTGTAAAAAATAGCTTTAAGTTCCAAAGTTCTCAGTTAGCAATTCATGTCTCTTTTGTGCCATTGGTTAGAATTTAGATTCTAATAAATGGCTGTTTTCTTGTTCAGCACTGAAACCTGATGAGTGATTTCTTTTAACCTGTGTTTGTCACTCAGGTGAATTGAGGGTTTCAGATCATTTGATT
Organism: Rhincodon typus; assembly: GCF_021869965.1. NCBI lineage: Eukaryota > Metazoa > Chordata > Chondrichthyes > Orectolobiformes > Rhincodontidae > Rhincodon > Rhincodon typus. The sequence continues at coordinate 60,234,854 of NC_063341.1, read as the reverse complement.
AAGTCTTTTCATATTTGTGATGACTCCAGGAATATTGGGGCTTGATTTCCAATGCATGAGTCATGGTGAGTCATGACAATGGCCACACCAATGAGAGAGAGGAGAGCACGATTTCTGCAATAAAGACATGCAGCTATGGCTGCCCCTTGCAGATTAATTCTTCCTACCTTTGTCTGTAGGCTACCTTGTCCTGCAAATCAGAGGGAGATCTGTCAGTGAATTTCTAGCAATGTATTGGAACAAAGTGACCTGCATGGTTGAAGCTGGCTGTATGTGCAAGATGAAGGTGCGTGGCTTGGAACTGTGTTGTTTGTATTATGGTAAGTTGAAGCTATGGATGTTAAGAATGAGTTGTGATTGAAGGAGAATGATGCTGGTGAGTGATGGTGCTCTGATGTGTTGAGCAGCGTGTAAGACTAGGGATTCAGTTGAGTGGTCCATTTGAAGATGCATTCAGTCAACTTGACAACTCATAAATGATGTTGAATTTCTTTCAATACTGCAGTCGGGTTCTTGGAAGGTACGTTGTGCATGATACAGACTATCCAATCCCAGTGCCTTCTCAAAGTTTGTCTAGTGGGGTTGCAGTAATAGACAGCTTTTCTCCACTGTCCACATTCTGTACTAGAGTTTCCAGTGTTGAATGTGTTCATTGTCATGTCCTGCCAGTCTTGTTACTTCTCCAGGGCAAAATTATCTCAATTAAGTACCTATTCCAGCCAAAATGTTTATCCTTTAGTTAGTTTTAAGTAGCATAGGTCAGTTTGAGCTTGTGCTAGTCTCTCTTGATTTCTTTCCCCTTTGCAGCCTCTCATCAACAAGATTATCACCAATCTGCAGTTGGTATGCTGCTTCTACTGGAGCTAATGGGTGCAAGTGAATTGCACATCACAATCCCTGCACCTTTTTTGGCTACTGCCCAACATTTCTCTCACATGGCTGTTGTGCTGAGTCCACTCTCCCACTACATAAGAAATGATGTCATCAGAGAGCTAGCTGGGATCAGAAAATTAGGGAAATAGCAGGCAAAACCACATATCTTGCTCTTCCCTGAGATGGTATTGACATTGAACTATAAAAAGAAAATTCAGTCAATTTGGGATTTTATTTTATAAAGCTGCTGAAGCATAAACTCCTTCACAGCTGATGCACTCCCAGTAAATATTCCTGGCAGTAAGTAGTTTAATCAGTTCTTCTTGTTTTTTCACTAGAATTAGGCCTTTAACCTCTTGAGCCTGCCCTGCTGTTCAAGGAGTTCATGAATGCTCTGTCATCTAACTGCATTAAACCTGCTTTTTCCCCTACATACCTTAATACCTTTGGTTAACAGAAATGTATCAATCTCAGATTGAAAATGAACAAGTAATGCAGTATCAGAGATAGTAGGAACTGCAGATGCTGGAGAATCTGAGATAACAAGGTGTAGAGCTGGATGAACACAGCAGGCCAAGCAGCATCATAGGAGCAGGAAGGTGACGTTTCAGGCCTAGACCCTTCATCAGAAAATAACCCTATTTTCTGATGAAGGGTCTAGGCCCGAAACGTCAGCCTTCCTGCTCCTATGATGCTGCTTGGCCTGCTGTGTTCATCCAGCTCTACACCTTGTTATAATTAATGCAGTATCAATTGTTGTTTGTGAATGAGAGTTCCAAATGCAAACAAGACACTGGGGCAGAGTGGGGTAGTCAAAACACTGACCACCATTTTGATTACCATCTCCTGCCAACCCCCACCCTCGTGCCATGTTTGCATGTGTTTGCACACCTATTTAATAACCACTCTCCCCACCTGTCATCAACACCTACTGTATGTCTCCTCTACTACCATTAGCACCCACTTTGCTTTTAGCTATGGGTATATTTACCATCTGTTCTATTTGATTCGCCCCTGCAATTCTTCAACAACAAACGATAATCATTTTTCCAGCCTCTTTCAGTTCTGAAAAAGAGGCATATCAGACTCAAAACGTTAACTCTAATGGGGAAAAAACCTCAGAAACTGCGGCGCAGAGTGAGATTTAGGGATCTTCATGTAGAAATCACAAGAAGCTAGCAGGCAGGTTTAGCAGGTATTAGGGAAGGCAAGTTGAACGTTGGCCTTTATTGCAAAGAGAACAGAGTATTAAAAAAAACCTCAAACTTTGTTTTCACTAGCACCTTATAAACTGGCACTCTTGACAAACCGGCAAAAATTACATACCTCAAATACCACCAAGTTACTGTATTATTTGGTAAGTATTTATTGAGGCAAAGTTTATTCACCTCAATGTAAATATAGTTGTTGTTCAATCAAATAGCCACATGCAATATCAACATGAAATATCAATTGATTCAATTTAGAGTCAATTTCTCCTCAAATACCGCGATCTCCATAATGTCCAGATACTGCAGTCAGTTCAAGGTGTGAGTGGGAAAGCCAGTTAAGTTTTATTGAAGGTAAAGTTGCATTATTATTTAAGTGATTTATGCTATAACTAAATTACAACAGTGATCTGCATACCCCCTACATTACGTTTCTATTACAGGGGGTTCTGCTATAACGTGTGTTCCAGCAACACGAATTGGCTATAACACAATTGACAAATAGGGGGAACATTATTTCTAAAATGCGAACTTGTGTTGGCTGTAATGTGATCCCATCGAGTGCGTGTCAACTTTGCAGGCTTTGTCAACGGAAATTTTCATTTTTTTGATCCTTGCAGATGGTGTAAATGTTGAGTAGGTCATAATGATCTCATTTGAAAAAGGTAATTGGATGGTATGGCTTAAACCCCAAACACACAGAGCCCAATCGTATTATTAAGAAAACATATGAAGTTTTAATTTGAAGAGTTTATGCTGAACACATTAAATCAAAATAATGAATGAGTGCTGTTAAAACATGGACTTTTGTGTGCAGTATTTTTGCCTAGATTTTGTGACATACTTAATGTGTAAGAACTTCTGAACTTGCAAATGTAAATCATTTATACCAAGAGTTGTCTGTGTTACAACTGTTCTTTTCCAGCACCATTTTGAATACAATGTTCCTAAGGTTTATAACGCATTTTAATCCTACAATTAACTTCAATGCCAATGGGCTACATAGGAAAAAAAGGTCAGATTCCCCTGTTTCACTTATCTAAAAATCTATCCAGAAGTCTGCGCCGATGGAATGTCAGGTCAGACCTGCAATGGGCTCGGCTGTGTTGCAGATGAATAGATTTTATTTGATTATAAGTGTTAAGGCTCACACAAGTGACAAGCATGGCACCAATACTTGTAGGAGAGTGCTGAGGAAGAATTTCGAGTGATATCTTTTGGTGCTGTACCCCTAATCTGGCTTTTCCCATAGGCCTCGTTATTTCTATAGCGCGATTTTCTATAACGCAACGTTGCACTGGAACACAGCTATCACGTTATAGCAGACCCCCCCCCCCTGTATTTACTGTGTGTTTTTAAATTTGATTATGTGGACCTCTTAGTTATCCAGAATAGTCGATCGATTGGCACATTCCTGGTCCCATAGATGCCAGATAATAAAAAGTTTACTGTAGTCATGTTTTGGTAAAACTATACAAGGCACTTGTTAGTTTTTAAAAAAAATTATTAAATAAGACTGGGGTCCTGTACACAATTCACATAGCAGTGCAGCAACCCACACTCCCATCCCGCACCAATACCTCACTGGGGAATTGCCCTCGGAGACAGCAGGAATCAGCACGAATTGGGATTGTCTGCTGATCAGTCATCACCAGCCCCCCTACTCCCCCCACCCCCCAACCCCAGCTGCTGCAGAAAACTAACCAAACTCTAAGAGGAGGTTTAACCCTATGACCTCACTGCAGGTGCAAAAACAACACTGGTAAGAAAAGTTACAATCCGGAGGGAAAGCGAGGGTTGTAAAAGCCAAACCCTGCAGCCCTGTGTGAGGAGTTAACTTGAACACTGAGGGCCGGAAAAGGATTGCTCCCAGAGGGGAGACACACCGTGAGGGCCCGATTGATAAGGAACCACGGGGGGACACCGCTTGAAGCAAAAAACAGAGAACGGTGACTGGAGCAGTAAAGGACAAAGGCGTTTTCGGTGAGGAGCCGCATTGTGAGTGTCCAGTTGGTAGGGTACCTTGAGGAGATGGCCCAGAAGAAGGAACCAACCCAACTCTGTAACTCTATCAAAGGTTTCGGCTCTTTCCTCACCAAACTGTGGGACAGCTGCTCAGAGGGGTTTAGCACATTCAGGGGTTGGAACTGCTAGTCTCAGATTCAAATACTCCGAGTTTAGCCATGTGGCCTACTACCTTTCTCTCTTGGCATCTTTAACCTAATATCTAACTCCGCTATTAGCCTTCTGTCTTGTCTGTCAGGTTGAAGTGTCAATTTGGAGGAAAAGGGAGATTTTGAGCTATAAGTCTGAATTAGTAGGAACTGCAGATGCTGGAGAATCTGAGATAACAAGGTGTAGAGCTGGATGAACACAGCAGGCCATCAGCATCATAGGAGCAGGAAAGCTGACGTTTCGGGCCTAGACCCTTCATCAGAAATGGAGGAGGGGAAGGGGGTTCTGAAATAAATAGGGAGAGAGTGGGAGGCGGATAGAAGAGGGATAGAGGAGAGGATAGGTGGAGAGGAAACAAACAGGTCGAAGAGGCGGGGATGGAGCCAGGAAAGGTGAGTGTAGGTAGGGAGTTAGGGAGGAGATAGGTCAGTCCAGGGAGGACGGACAGGTCAAGGGGGCGGGATGAGGTTGGTCGGTAGGAGATGGGGGTGCGGCTTGAGGTGGGAGGAGGGGATAGGTGGGAGGAAGGACAGGTTAGGGAGGCGGGGACGAGCTGGGCTGGTTTTGGGATGCGGTAGGGGGAGGGGAGATTTTGAAGCTTGTGAAATCCACATTGATACCATTGGGCTGCAGGGTTCCCAAACGGAATATGAGTTGCTGTTCCTGCAACCTTCGGGTGGCATCGTTGTGGCACTGCAGGAGGCCCAGGATGGACATGTCGTCTGAGGAATGGGAGGGGGAGTTGAAATGGTTCGCGACTGGGAGGTGCAGTTGTTTAGTGCGAACCGAGCGTAGGTGTTCTGCAAAGCGGTCCCCAAGCCTCCGCTTGGTTTCCCCGATGTAGAGGAGGCCACAACGGGAACAGCGGATGCAGTATACCACATTAGCAGATGTGCAGGTGAACTTCTGCTTGATGTGGAAAGTCTTCTTGGGGCCTGGGATGGGGGTGAGGTGTAGGGGCAGGTATAGCACTTCCTGCGGTTGCAGGGAAAAGTGCCGGGTGTGGTGGGGCTGGAGGGGAGTGTGGAGCGGACAAGGGAGTCACGGAGAGAGTGGTCCCTGCGGAAAGCAGATAAGGGTGGGGAGGGAAAAATGTCTTTGGTGGTGGGGTCGGATTGCAGATGGCGGAAGTGTCAGAGGATGTTGCGTTGGATCTGGAGGTTGGCGGGGTGGTACGTGAGGACGAGGGGGATTCTTTTTTGGTTGTTATTGCGGGGAGGGGGTGTGAGGGATGAGTTGCGGGAAATGCGGGAGACACGGTTGAGGGCGTTCTCGACCACTGAGGGGGGGAAGTTGCGGTCCTTGAAAAACGAGGACATCTGAGATGTACGGGAGTGGAATGCCTCATCCTGGGAGCAGATGCGGCGGAGGCGAAGGAATTGGGAATAGGGCATGACATTTTTGCAGGAAGGTGGGTGGGAGGAGGTGTATTCTAGGTAGCTGTGGGAGTCGGTGGGCTTGAAATGGATATCGGTTTTGAGGTGGTTGCCAGAGATGGAGACAGAAAGGTCCAGGAAGTAGAGAGAGGTGTTAGAGATGGTCCAGGTGAACTTAAGGTTGGGGTGGAACCCTGCAGCCCAATGGCATCAATGTGGATTTTACAAGCTTCAAAATCTCCCCTCCCCCTACTGCATCCCAAAACCAGCCCAGCTCGTCCCCGCCTCCCTAACCTGTCCTTCCTCCCACCTATCCCCTCCTCCCACCTCAAGCCCCACCCCCATCTCCTAACTACTAACCTCATCCCGCCCCCTTGACCTGTCCATCCTCCCTGGACTGACCTATCTCCTCCCTAACTCCCCACCTGCACTCACCTTTACTGGCTCCATCCCCGCCTCTTTGACCTGTCTGTCTCCTCTCCACCTATCTTCTCCTCTATCCATCTTCTATCCGCCTCCCCCTCTCTCCCTATTTATTTCAGAACCCCCTTCCCCTCCCCCATTTCTGAAGAAGGGTCTAGGCCCGAAACGTCAGCTTTCCTGCTCCTCTGATGCTGCTTGGCCTGCTGTGTTCATCCAGCTCTACACCTTGTTGTCTCTATAAGTCTGAGTATTTAGTTAGTGGTTTTAAGAGTTTGTATCATTGCCATTCCTAGAGATGGAGGGGAGGTGATGGCCTAGTGGTAGTATCGCTGGACTGTTAATCTGGGGACCCAGGTTCAAATCCTGCCGTGGCAGATGGTGGAATTTGGATTCAATAAAAAAAATCTGGAATTAAGAATCTAATGATGACCACGAATCCATTGTCAATTGTCAGAAAAACCCATTTGGTTCACTAATGCCTTTTAGGGAAGGAAACTGCCATCCTTGCCTGGTCTGGCCTACATGTAACTCCAGACCCACAGCAATGTAGTTGACTCTTAGCTGCCCTCTGGACAATTAGGGATGGGCAATAAATGCTGCCTAGCCAGCGACATCCTCGTCTCATGAATGAATAAACAAAAATAAATTTTGTAAAGAACTTTTCATTAGTAATAAACAGTTATTCCTGTTTTATATTAAACCGTGTCAGAGGTCTTTGTATTAAGTATACTCAGGGACAGTAAATTGAGGGACAGGTCGATTGGGAGGAGTTATTGCAATAACTTCACAAAACTTTCATCATATGTTACGGACCTGCGGTTCTCCACTTTGTGTTCGTCCGTGTGGTTAATGCAGGGTCCGTGACACTGTAGAGCTGGTGAAAACCATCCTGCTTCTTAGATTCCAAAGCTTGCAATAAACAGCAACGTTCCACATGCCTTCCTAATCACTTGCTGGATCTGCATACGAAACCTTTGTGTTTCATGGAACTGGTTGTCCTCATTGCCCGCACAGACTAAGGGGTGACTTTATGGAGATCTATAGAATCATGATAGTAATAGCTAAGGTAGATAGCCAACAGCTTTTTCCCACGGTAGGAGAGTCTAAAACTAGAGGGTATATGTTTAAGGTGAGAGGGGAGAGATACAAAAGAGTTCAGAGCAGCAAATTTTTTCACACAGAGGGTGGTGAGTGTGTGGAACGGGCTGCCAGAGGTAGTGGTGAAAGCAAGTACAATTTCGTCATTTAAGGAACATTTAGATGGATGGGTTAGATATGGAGGGATATGGACCAAATGCAAGCAAATGGGATTAGTTTAAGTTGTGAAAACTGGGCAGCATGGACGAGTTGGGCAGAAGGTCCTGCTTCCATGCTGTAGACCTCTATGACTCTATAATCTCCCTCCATTTAAATAATATGCTGCTTTTCTATTCTTCCTGTCAACATGGGTAAGTTAACACTTTCTCACACACTCCTATCAGTTAGATTTTTGCCCATTCTCTCCACCGATCTACCAATTTGGAGACTTTCCGGACAGAGTCTTGTGGTGCAGTCCGAGGGGTGGAACATCCTTTCTTGAGAGCCAGCGAGAGACTAGTGCTGTCTCCTCTTGGGAAGGTCTGTAAAACTACAAGCTAATCAGGCATTGCTGAAGACAACTGCAGGCCTTCCCTTGGAATCAAGGTCCTAAAAGTCTTGCCTACCAGAAGCTGCCAGGAAATCAGAAGCCAGTGCTCTTGTGCTGAGCAATGCCACTCTGGAGGTGTTAGCTACTGCCAACAGGACTGGCACTTAGACTCCCAGGATGATGGAACAACCGAGGTTACAGGAAGTCATATTTTGAAGGAGTTTCACAGGGTGGGGTGGGGGAGGTTACATGCAGGGGTTTGGGGGCGAGGGGAGTTGTGAGGACAGTGGGTGGCTCTTGCCAATATCCAATCATTCCACACTTCCCAATCCTTCAATCAAGTCCTGAATACCTTTGATCGAGAGACCAATGCTGGAGGTGCCAAGCAGGCCACACTGTTTATGCTACCTGCACGCTGCTTGGTGACAAGACTGCTTGTCACTGGTTTAATCTGAGCAGCGGTGGACATTGTTTTGAGTGTCAATTAGTGAGTCAGGAAGGTCAACCATGGGCCTTCCCTGAAGAGGAAGGAAGGCAGTGGGGTGCAGGCACATCAACATTTCACTTAATTAAATGAAATTCCTGCCTCCAATCAGTCTGCCAGTGAGACTAGGAGCTTGTGATCCTTATGTCCTCTTTATAACTTGCCTTCTTATCTGCCTTTGTGTCGTCAGCAAACTTAGCAACTGACTTCACCCAAGTCATTGATATAGATTGCAAGTAGTTGAGGCCCCAGTGCCAATCTTTAAGGCATTCCACTGGTGACATCTTGACAATATGAAATGATCTAATTATCCCCACTTGCTACTGCCTGTTGGCTCACCAATTCTCTAATATCTTTCCCCTTTATGCCACGAGTTGTTATTTCATTTAACAATGTTTGATGTGGCACTTTATCCAAATTGCATGTTACTTCCTCAGTCGAACACCATTTCCCTTTCACAAAGCAATGTTGAATTTGCCTGATTAAATTAAGACATCCTAAGTGCTCTTCTTTCTACCTTAATATAAAGTTCAGGCATGATCTCTGTGATAGATGTTAAACTACCTAAACTACAGTAAACTTTTTATTATCTGGCATCTATAGGGCCAGGAGTGTGCCAGTTGATCAAATATTCTAGATAATCAAGAGGTCCACATAATCAAAGTAGAAAGGCACATAGGTAATAGAAACGTAGCGCAGGAGTACACACATCACTGTTATATTTTAATTACAGCATAAATCACTTAAATAACAATGCAACTTTATTTTATATAAAACTTACTGGCAGAGAGCCTTCTCACTCGCAACTCAACTTGGACATTGCGGAGATCGCAGTATTTGAGGAGAAATTGACTCAAAATTGAATTGACTGTTGATATTTCATGTGGCCATTCAATTAAACAACAAATATATTTATATTGAGGTAAATAAATTTAAAAACTATAGTAATTGCTCTGAATAATACAGTAAATTTTGCAGTATTTGAGGTACATAACTTTTGCCAGTTTATCAAGAGTGCCAGTTCATAAGGTGTCAGGTTAAAACAAAGTTTGCTATATCTATATTTTAAACTAGCAGTCTCCTGCATTCTATTTACCTCCTTCTCTGAAATACCAAATGCATATCCACTTGGTATTTTTATTCTGACAAGACCTTCAGATGCATCTACTATCTCAGCAACTACTGCTTTTGGAATCTAGAAGGTAGACCATTAGCTTCAGGGACTTGACTGGTTTTAGATCTCAGCAACCCGGTAACTGTGATTTGTTTTAAATTCCTCCCTCTCTTTTACTTCTTGATCATAACTATTCCTGATATTATTTGCGGCTTCTCCAGTGACGATGTATGTCTATGTCTGCCACTTCCTTATTTCCCATTATTAATTCCCATATTCTCCAGAGGACCATCACTTCTTTCTGTTGCATAACGTAATGGTTCTGAAGGAGTTAATATTTATAAAACAAAGAACTGTGATTGCTGGAAATCTGAAACAAAAACAGAAATTGCTGGAGAAAGGCCTGGCAGCATCTGAGGAGAGAATGTAGAGTTAATATTTTAGGCCCAGTAACCCTTCTTCAGAACCTTATTCAATTATTGTTCCTGTTCCATTGTTTCCATCCCTTCCACTGACTTCACACACAGTATGTGGGTGGAGACAAGGAGTTCCAGTCTACTTTTCAGAGGGAGCAGATGTATGTGTATTGGCTCCCTGAGGTCCTAGTAATTATACCTAACCAAACATGGTTATATCCACTGTGATCTTTGAACTTGTGCCATCTCTAGAGATGGTTTAGAAAAGTTTTTAGAAAAGTTTATGTAATCACTGAGATGCACGCAGCCACACTTGTAATTCTCTGCAGGGATTTCTAAAAGTACTTAAAATAGCATGTCAATAATACATAAATAAAATATTCACGGGAGATCAGCGCTTAATGGAAAATGATGCATTTATATTATGGTTAAAAGAACTCTGGACATGCATTGACATTTATAAACTTTCCAAAAATTGCTGAAAGATTAAATACACCATAATTGAATAGCACTTTGTTGGTGAAGCGTAAATATGGTATAATAGGAATACTTGTGTTTCTGTGATTCCATTCAATTAGATAATCCTTTTAAGTAAACTATTAGTAGGAGGTTAGATAAGTGTCATATGAATTATCAACTTGAGACAATAAAATCAATTTTTCTTCTGTTTCAATAAGAAGTACGAGGGAGAGAAAGGATGTAGGGCAAGCCAGAAACGAACAGAAGATGTTGGAAAACATACAACAGATCAATCAGCATCTTTAGGGAGAAAAGACAAGGAAACAATTTAAGTGTAACTCTTTATCAGCAGCAAAAATCAAGGCCAAGCAAGTATTTTCATACTAAATAAAAACCAAAAGAACTGTGGATGCTGTAAATTAGGAACAAAAACAAAGTTGCTGGAAAAGCTCAGCAGGTCTGGCAGCATCTGTGAAGGAGAAAACAGAGTTAACATTTTGGGTTCAGTGACCCTTCCTCAGAACAGTTCTGAGGAAGAGTCACCGGACCTGAAACGTTAACTCTGTTTTTTCCTTTACAGATGCTGCCAGACCTGCTGAGCTTTTCCAGCAAGTATTTTCACACAGCTAGCAATGTAAGAAATGGACATTAATCTCAGAAACAAAAGGTTTAGAATTAATGAATCCTAATACTGCTCATGAGTGTTGATTAGATAATCATTAAGCAATCATTGGACAATAGAACACAAAGTAGTTCTATTTGACCTAGTGATTCCATGGCAGCTACTTGAAAGAGCAATGATTTAAAAGCAAAGCAATGAACACATTAACTGGACAGGTCAATGAAAAGATATTTGTATCATTCTGAGCTCTCTTTATTTCAATGTAAACTACCTTTCCCACTTCCATTCAAACATCTCTGTCACAAATGAAGTTCAATGTTGTGAGTATTGGAAACTAATTAGGGTCGGGAGCAGAGATGGATTGTTGAGAGGATCGATGTCCAGGGTGTTGGTATGATTACTTTAGTGGGACCTTGTATGTTTATTCAGCCTTTATTGTTTTCATTTCAGAAATTCAGCAGTAAAAATGTTTTATTTCTTCCATGTGGAAACCTGCTTTACCATTGAGTAAGATTGCAGCTAAATGACATTTTGCTTGAATTTATGTCATGATTGTTAAGTACACTGGAATGAGGATGATGCTTGCTCACGTCAAGAACATAGAGACATAGAAAATAGGAAAGCAGTAGGACATTTGGCCCTTTGTGTCTGTTCTGCCACTCAATATGATTATGGCTAATCATCCAACTCAGTATGCTGCTCCCGTATTCTTTGATCACTTTAGTCCTAAGAACTATATCTAACTCCTTCTTGAAAACATTCAATGTTCTGGCTTCAACCATTTCCTGGTTCCCCATTATTATTTCTCCAGCCTCATTCTCTAAGGGGCTTTCCCCCTTGCTTCAATTTTATGTATTTAAAAAGTTCTCACTGTTCATTTTTATATTACTTGCAAGTTTACCCTCAAAGTTTATTTTCTTTCATTTTTGTGGCCATCTTTTGATTTCTTTTTTAAAACTTTCCCAATCCTCTGGCCTAATCATTGTCACATTATGTATTTTTTTTTCTTTAAATTTGAGACCATACTTCTCCAGTTAAACTTGCTTGGCCTATCTGTTCCATGAATCCTTCTTTCTCCCTGGGACATACCTTTGTTGGAAGTCAAGAACTGTTTTCTTAAATGTCTGCCATTGTTCCTCAACTTCTTTCCCTGTCCACTCCAGCCATTCTGCCATCATTCCTTTGTAATTATCCTTAGAACATAGAACATAGAACATTACAGCGCAGTACAGGCCCTTTGGCCCTCGATGTTGCGCCGACCTGTGAAACCAATCTGAAGCCCATCTAACCTAAACTATTCCATTATCATCCATATGTTTATCCAATGACCATTTAAATGCCCTTAAAGTGGGCGAGTCTACTATTTTTGCAGGCAGGGCATTCCACGCCCTTACTACTCTCTGAGTAAAGAACCTACCTCTGACATCTGTCCTATATCTATCACCCCTCAATTTAAAGCTATGTCCCCTCGTGCTAGCCATCACCATCCGAGGAAAAAGGCTCCCACTGTCCACCCTATCTAATCCTCTGATCATCTTGTATGTCTCTATCAAGTCACCTCTTAACCTTCTTCTCTCTAACGAAAACAGCCTCAAAACCCTCAGCCTTTCCTCATAAGACCTTCCCTCCATACCAGGCAACATCCTGGTAAATCTCCTCTGCACCCTTTCCAACGTTTCCACATCCTTCCTATAATGCGGTGACCAGAACTTTACGCAATACTCCAAGTGCGGCCTCACCAGAGTTTTGTACAGCTGCAACATGACCTCATGGCTCCAAAACTCAATCCCTCTACCAATAAAACCTAACATACTGTACGCCTTCTTAACAACGCTATCAACCTGGGTGGCAACTTTCAGTGATCTATGCACATGGACACCGAGATCTTTCTGCTCATCCACACTACCAAGAATCTTGCCATTAGCCCAGTACTCTGTATTCCTGTTACTCCTTCCAAAGTGAATCACCTCACACTTTTCCGCATTAAACTCCATTTGCCACCTCTCAGCCCAGCTCTGCAGCTTATCTATGTCCCTATGTAACCTACAACATCCTTCTGCACTATCCACAACTCCACCGACTTTGGTGTCATCCGCAAATTTACTAACCCATCCTTCTACGCCCTCATCCAGGTCATTTATAAAAATGACAAACAGCAGTGGCCCCAAAACAGATCCTTGAGGTACACCACTAGTAACTGAACTCCAGGATGAACATTTCCCATCAACCACCACCCTCTGTCTTCTTACAGCTAGCCAATTAAGCTTAGCACAGTTGTTTCTGACCGTAGTTGCTCACTCTCAAACTGAATGCAATATTCTACTATATCATGGTCATTGTTTCATAGCGGATCTTTTACTTTGAGTTCAATTATTAAACTTGCCTCATTACACATACTAGATACAAAATTGCCTGATCTCTGTTTGGATCCATGACATATTGTTCTAGGACATTATCCTTAATACAATTTATGAATTCTTCCTCATGGCTACCTCTTTCAATTAGACTTTCCCAATCTACATAAAGATTAATGTACAGTCTATTTTACATACCCTCACTATCTCCTGATTTTTCCTCTGTCCTACAGTATATCACCTGTCAGGGGTCCATAGATTATCCCCACTAGTGTTTTCTTTCCCCTTGTTATTTCTTACCTCCATCCAAATGGATAGTACATCTTCTAGTCCAAAGTTATTTCTTGCTATCATACATATTCTACCCATAATAACAAAGCTACTCCACAACTCTTTCCTTCCTGCCTGTCCTTTTAAAAACAACTCACATACCCATGAATATTTAAATACAGAAATTGCTGGAGAAAATCAACTGGTCTGGCAGCACCCATGAAGAGAAAGGAGTTGACGTTTTAGTGATGGTTCTTCAGAATTGAGAGCACATAGAAACATATGGTATTTATGCTGATCACTGTGGGGAAGAGGATGAGGAGGGGAGAGAACGGAATGAGTGGATAGGCAGAAAGGGCGACCAGAGAGAGAGGTAGACAGACAAAGGATTGTAGATAGTAAGCCAGGGAAGAAGAGAAGCCAGATGGGTGATAATGGGAACTACGAGTAGGTGAAAATGTGTTGGCTGTGCTTAAAGCAACCCCTTTCATTACAGGGGCCCTGGGGTGGGGGTGATAGCTAACAGGCACAGAAGGAGGTGTCCATAATCTAAAATTTGTAAACTTGATGTTGATCCACATGTCTTCCAGGTATGCCCACCTTGAAGAAATTCTGCTCCTCTCTCCGTGAATATTTAATTCTCAGCTTTGATCTCCTTGCAACCATGTCTTTGTATTAGCTATAAGATCATACCCATTAATTGTTATTTGTGCTGTTAATTCATTTATTTTGTTTTAAATACTACATGCATTTATGTAAAGAGACATTCATTTTGCTTTTTGACTATGTTTTCCCCTTTGTCTCTGTTTGCTGCTGTTTTCTATGTTTGTGCATATTTCAGTTCAACTCAAGAGCTGATTCTATCAACCTCTTTGACCGTTCCTCAGTATGGCCCGAGTCATACACAACCTTGTTGGCATTTTGAGGTTCTTGTCTCTTATCAAGACTTAATTTTCTACTTTGAAACATGACAGATCTATACATTCCTGCCGAACGCTTCCTCCACATTCTCATCAACTCAGGGTTAAATTCCCTAAACACTCCATGCTGGTTCCAACTCCGCATTAGGCTCTGATTAATCCAGAATCCCATGGAACAACAAAGACTCCCATGCCCATTAACGCTATGCTCTCTCAGTTTAACTACCATTCTCTACTTGAGTGACGTGACTTCAAAACCCTCATTTTTAAATCCACACCCGCCACCCCTCACCCCCCAAACTCCCCCACCCCCTCACCCTCCATTAATAACCACCAATTCCTTTTTTTTGCTTCTTACAAGTAACTCCAAAATATCCTTTTATGTAGTGAACGAAAACAAAACAAAATTGATGTTTTCATTATTTATTGAAATGAACACAGAAACCTACTAGATCAATTATTAGGGGAAAATCATTGGGAACATTGTTGCATATTTTAACATTACTGAGCCTTCCATGATTTTATAATTCCTACCAGCTGTTCTTTACATCTACTTGTGCCAAATTTCTATTTCACTTAAAAACTCCTAACATATTTCAAAATAATCTTTGATTTAACAAATTGTTCACGTGTGTGTTGAATCATACATTGGCAATGCATCAACTAATAGAAACATTCTTAAGAAATATTTGAATTACATAGTACCCTCTTAATATAGTCACTGAATGGTGAAGGAACTTTAGTATTATTTTGTGTACATAAGACAATACTAATCACTTTGGCCAATATCCATCATGGTTTCACATATAGTGACAGTAATTACTTTGCAAGGAGAAGAGTTATTCAGATAAAAAAAAAGTCAAATCTCAGTCTGGTTTGGAATGGTAAATAAATAATCACTGGCTGCAAATGTAATGATAATGGCTGTTTGAATAAGTAATCTCAATACATTCCTCAAAAATATCATGGTTGGGTTATGTCACTTGTGTTTTGAAGGCCAAGTCATCATAATCCCACTCTTTCATTTGAGAGGGACAACTGCTGGTGAGTTTATCTCAAGTGAGGGGTGAGGTTGAGAGGGCACAGTCAGCTTAACCAGTGAGGAAATCCAATCTGTACTGTTGGTATGTTGGCCAACTGAGTTATTTCCATGTGGAAAACTAACCCTGAACCGTCATAAACATAAGAGCCAACAGGACAGATTTTTAATAAGCACAACATTGGCTCTGCTGCGAAATAAACCTGACATAGTGGCTCAATGCTTAGCACTGCTGCCTCTGCACCAGCAACCTGGGTTCGATTCCGCCCTCGGACGACTGTCTGTGTGGAGTTTGCACATTCTCCCCGTGTCTGCGTGAGTTTCCTCTGGCCACCTAACCTACAAAGATGTGTAGGTTGGGTGAATTGACCATGCTAAATTGCCTGTAGTGTCCAGGGCTGTGTAAATTAGGTGGATTAAATTAGATTAGGTGGGAAATGCAGGGTTACAGGGAAAGGGTAAGGGGATGGGTCTGGGTGAGATGCTTTTCGGAAGGGCGGTGTGGACTTGTTGGGCCAAATGGCCTGTTTCCACACCATAGGAATTCTCTGATAAACAAAGGCAAAGGACACCTTTCTGATATGGTTAGAGTCACTGTGTTAACTCTAAAGATGAATTACCAGTCTGACTTTTTTTTCCCACTCTTTGCGATCCAGGTGTAGCAAATTACTTATTTGACAATGTCCCACCTTTAACCTCTTAAGACATCAGGTTGCAAATTAAATATGACCTGAAAAGTAAGTTCCTATGAACAAACTTGTTATACCTTTTCTAAATGCTTTCCATATATTAAAATTAAAACAAATACAGAGTAATGAAAGCACAAAACAGTTCAGAATGGATCAATTCTATTTGAATACACAAGGTACTACTATCAAATATTCTCATCTATATTTAACTATGAACTGCAGATAGCAAAAAATAAAGAACTTTCAAATAAATACTGCCTTACTAAACTCTTAGGATATTGCAAAATGCTTTGCAGCAAATGGATTCGTTTTGAAGTGTAGTGCTTGTTCCAATGAAGACAAACTTGGCAATGTTCATACAGCAGAAGTACACACACAGAAAATGAGTAAACACAAAATTGGATAAGTTGCTGGTTGATGTATTTTTGTTGGCGTTTGTTGAATTAAGTGTCTTCACCAGGATATGAGATATTCTCCATGTTTTAATTAATGCATTGACATCTTTTTACCTCAGTAAATAAATCCAAGTTTAAAAACTGCACCTTGGCAATGTCATGAATACCATGACTAATTATCAACCCAGATTATGTGACGAAATCTCTGGAATGCAGTAGATAATTGCAAGCCAATAATATGTCAGACACATCAAAATTAAATTAGTGCTGATGATTTGATCGTCTTGCTCCTTTTAAAATAGATATGTGTTGAAATTAAATTCTACAATGTTGACGTGCAAAACCTAATTAAAATCACAGAAGGCAAGTTATTCAATGCACATGTTAAATACCAAAAGGGATCAGTTTGGATGATGAAGATTGTATACTTCCATTCCATAACATAATTTTTCAGTTGATACTGTCTCTAAGAGGAAAGCTTTTGAATGTTATGAGCAATGCAAATGGTATGAATACCTTCCACAGTTTTTGCTTAATCACTGTGATGACAGAAAGTAGGAAATTTGTTGTCAATTCAATTTACATCAATTTTATAATGCACCCAGTTTAAGTGGGATAGTTTCCTCCTTCCTAAATCTACCCAAATTTTGTGGCATTAAATGTGTATTTTGTAAGATTAGGAAGTTTAGAATATCTAGAATATTGAGTTAAGATGCATTGATCTGGATTAGGTTTGTTTCTTTCATCCATATAACTGCTTTTTGAAATTTTACACCTCTTTGATTATCATTTCCAATTAAATGGTTTATTTCTAATCAAAAATCTCCTGTTGAAGATCAACACAAAATAAAATTCCATCATCTATCTATAAGAAAATAAGAACAAAAGAAATAGAATCAGGAGTAGATTAAATGATTCTCTTACCCAATACAGCCACTAGCATGGTTCGGTTGATCCTCTATCTCAAATCCACTTCCCCACCGGATCTCCATATCACTTGATTCACTGAGAGATCAAAACTGTCTCAGCCTTAATTGTACTCAGCAATGAAGGATTCCAACAATTCACAACTCTGAGTTGCTCCTCATTTCAATCCTAAATAATCCCATTGAGAAAAGCAGGTGAAAGGAAAGTAAGCACAATAAATGACATGACAATAGCTATAGTCATTTATCCTGTTGTCAAATCCAGGTGACTAGGCTGTATGGGGCATAGAGCAGGGGGCGTTGCAGGAGGAATTTTGGGAGATCAGAGATTTTCCAGTTAGGGGTATTTCTGTGGATTTAGCTGTTAATCCAAGATTGTATGTGTCTGTCTGGTGCCAGGTTCAAAGCTGCTGCTGAGTGGCTGCAAAACAAACTCAGTGGGAAGGTGAACAGCCTCCAAGTGTGGTCTATGTCAATAACAACAGCATTGGTAGAAAGAGAGATGAGATCCTCCATGCACATTTTAGGGAGCTTTTTTTTTCTTTGTCTTTATTCATCCTTGGGATGTGGGTATTGTGGGTAAGGCCAGTAGTTGCTGCCCATCCCTGGTTGCTTTTGAGAAGGCTTCATGAACCACTGAGGTCCATGTAGAATAGTATACCCATAGTGCTGTTAGGGTGGGATTTCCAGGATGTTGATCAATCACAGTGAAGGAATGATGATATAGTTTAAAAGCAGGACGGTGGGGATAGTGATAGATTTCAAGAGGGCATACCCTGGTGAAATGGGCAGTCACATGTTAAATAAAACTTAAAGCATGGAAGAGACTAATTGTGGAAGAAAGAGGAGAGACTAGGTAACAAAAGGTATAATTCCTAGTAAGAGACTTCAAGATCAGAGTGTCCTAAAATGTACTTACGTAAATTGTTGAATGTGATGGGTTAAGTTCAGAAAGCAATTATTAAGGCATATGGAATCCCAAGCATCATAAATAAAAGCCTGCAGCAAACATTTATGAAGAATTGTTTCACTCTGTGGAAAGGATGTGAAGATATTTTTGAGAGGGTACTGAAGAAATTCATGATATCGATACTGGGGTTGAGGTATTTCAGTTAGGCAGGTAGATTAAACAAACTGGGCTTGTTCTCAGAGGAAAAGTTGACAGACAGTTTGACAGACCTGATCAAAATCATGAGCAGGCTAAAGGATAGACAGAAACTGTTCCCATTGACAAAAGGCTCCAGAACCAGAGATAACAGATCTTTTTCATTTGTTAATGGGATAAGGGCATCACTGGCTATGCCAGCATTTATTGCCCGTTCTTAGTCGCCTTTGAGAAAGTGGCAGTGAACTGATATTTTGAACCACAGCAGGTCATTTGCTGTTGGTACATCAACAAAGCTGCTAGGAAGGGAGTTTCAGGATTTTGACTCTGTGGCACTGACAGAATGGTGATATATTTACAAGTCAGGATGGTGAGTGGCTTGGAGAGGAAGTTGCACATGGTGACATTCCCTTGTATCTACTGCCCTTGTCCTTCTAAGTGATAGATTTGGAAGGTGCTGTTTCAGGTGAGTTGTTGCATCTTGTAGATGGCACTGATACTACTGAGCATTGGTAGTGGAGGCAGTGGATATGGTGCAAACCAAGTGGGCTGTTTTGTCCTGGAATGTGTCAAACATCTTCAGTGTTGTTGGAGCTGCATCCATCACACTCCTAAAATGTGCATTGTAAATGGCGGACAGGCTTTGGGGAGTGAGGAGGTGAGTTATTTACTGCAGTATTCCTAGCTTCTCATTTCAGATATAAAGGGAATTGCAAATTAAACTGCAAGAACAAAATACTTTTGGATTGTGATTTGGAATGCATTTGAGAACATGGAAGGCGCAATGTCAATAATATTTGGAAAGAGAACTATAGTCTAGAGTCAGAGTCATGCAGCACAGAAAATACCATTCAGCCCAAAGAGTCTGTACCAACAATAAGTACCTCTAAAGGCATGCTAATCCCAGTTTCCTGAACTTGTCCCATACCTTGAAGGTGATGATATTTTAAGTGATCATGGCAGGATTTAGACACTTAATGGTTAGGTCCTGCGGAGTGTTGCTGATAAAGAGACTTTGGAGTGCGGGTTCATAGTTCCTTGAAAGTGGAATCGCAGGTAGACAGGATAGTGAAGAAGGCATTTGGTATGCTTGCCTTTATTGGTCAGTGCATTGAGTATAGGAGTTGGGAGGTCATGTTGCAGCTGTATAGGACATTGGTTAGGCCACTTTTGGAATAATGCATTCAGTTCTGGTCTCCCTGTTATATAAAGGATATTGTGAAACTTGAAAGGCTTCAGAGAAGAGTTAAAAGGAAGTTGCCAGGATTGGAAGGTTTGAGCTTTGGGGAGAGGCTGAATAGGGTAGAGTTACTTTCCCTGGAGCGTTGGAGGCTAAGGGTGACCTTACAGAAGTTTATAAAATCATGAGGGGCATGGATTGGGTGAATAGCCAAAGTCTTTTCCCGAGGGCAGGGCAGTCCAAAACTAGAGGACACAGGTTTAAAGAGAAAGGGGAAAGATTTAAAAGGGACCTAAGGGACAACTTTTTCATGTAGAGACTGGTGTGTGTATGGAATGAGCTGCCAGAGGAAGTGGTGGAGGCTGGTACAATTACAATATTTAAAATGCATCTGGATGGGTACATGAATAAGAAGGGTTTAAAGGGATGTGGGCCAAATGCAGGCAAAGGGACTAGATTAATTTAAGATATCTGGTCAGCATGGATGAATTGGACTCAAGAGTCTATTTCCATGCTGGACAACTCCAAGACTCTATGCTCATCCAAATATTCTTTAAAGATTGTAATGTTTCTGGCCTCCACTACTATCCCAGGCAGTGCATTCCAGATTCCCACTGCCCTCTGAGCGAAAATCGGAAAAGCACCTGGATGTAAAACAAAGTGGGGCTTTTGCGGAAATCGGCTGGTGCGGGATTAAGTGTGTTTCTGATGCAGTCACTTTTGCAGAGAGTTCAGGGATCTCGTTCTATGATTTTATGTCTGTGAATTTCGCGAAGTAATCTAATAATAGTCCAGAACAGCACATGTTTTTGTTCCTGATTTACAGCATCCGCAGTTCTTTCGGTTTTTATTTAGTAAAAGTCGAACATTGCGATTCAAATATTGTGCCATTTCTTCCCAACAGTGGAATTCCTACCTTCTCGCTTGGACTTGTTCACTTCCTCAAGCCAGCAAAGCATACCACCAAGAGAACACCTCGGTGCTAGTAAATATTGCAGCAAGAGTTTCGAGATAGATATGCCAGCTGCTGTCAATTCCCAGCACTTGAAACGTAGAGAGCGGTAGGAGACGAATTGTTTTTGTTCATTCGATGGTAATGAGAGTGCCGTCATTGAAAAAAGGCGGAGATTCTGGCTTGAGTTTACATGAATCTGGTTGCGGGTTCCCCGTCTCTACTCAGTCTGTGGCTACTACCACCGGAAGGGTAAGTGCAGAACTCGATTTCCAAATCCAGTGGGCTTTTCTTCAGCTGTGAGAGACTGCTGCAAGGAAACTGAGTGTAAGAGCAGCTGAATTCTTTCCTGTATCAAAATCTCATTCTGGTTTGAGTGCAGCCTGAACCCTCGTCCCAGGTCAAGACATTTCAACGATTTTTAGGGGAAGGGTTCTGAAAATTCTGGGACCCGAAACGTTAACTCTTGGTTTTTTTTCCTTCACAGATGCTGCCAGACCTGCTGAGTTTTTCTAGCAACTTCTGTTTTTGTCAACGACTTTAGTGTAAGGGTGTAGCAGTGCTGGTTTCCTGCCTGCAGGGCTCATTATTCGTTGATTTTACTTAAGATGTTTCCTAAGAATTATAGTGATTGTATGTACACTTTATTTTATGAATCAAGTATATTTTCTCAGTAGGGAAAAAGAAGAACTATATGTCCAAGCTAGAACTATTGGAGCATTTGTCCCAATGTCTGGGAATTTCTGATCCTGCTGTAGCGGTGAAGGTTAAAATCTTACCTGTCTGTATAGCTCTGGCATTGGAGCCACTTGCTGCTCACAAATTCTCTCCCGCGGTTGAGAGGGTTCATCTACCCCAGTGGTAGAATTCCCTAGCTCTGGGCTTAAAGGTTTCATATTCAAGTCCCGCCTGTCACTGAGGGTTTGTCACAACATGGCCAAACAGGTTGATTTAAGCTTTTTCTTCTAACTTCCCCATACAGCCACGGAAACACAAGCCCCCTCATTCACCATGCAGTGATTGAGAGTGGGTGTGTGGTCTGATTTGGAGTTTGGGGGGAATGGATGGTCTGTGGGAAAGGGGGGAGACTGAGAGGAATGCAGTTTGGGTCGAATGAGAGATTTGAGAATGGGATTGACATGGAGGTCAGACATAGTAAGACGTGGAGGTTCTGACTTCAGAGTGAAAGGGGAGAGAGGGGAAGAATGAGATCTGGATTTCGGGCATCAGTTTTTTTTTAAGGAGTGTTGGAGGAAACTTATTGGGGATTTCCCTGATTTTTACTCTATGGAACTGTAAGCAGCATTGAGCTGAACGAGGGCTGTCCCGTGTTAAGTGAGGGTAAGCAGTAAAGGACGGTGAGTGAAACCTGAGTACTTTAACCAAGATATACAATGCAACATTATTTATGCCTGTAGCCAAGTGCAGAACAAAAAGCCTGGGCCTGAATGAGGAAAGAGAGAAGGCAAATTCTTCAACTGAGAATGATTGGATCATGAAAACTATCACTCCATTGGTGCTTGAAACATCATTTCTATATTAGTTCTGTGATTTTAAAAGGCCCAGGATAAATATTTAAATGCTAGGAGTATATAAAGGTCCGCGGAAAGAGCGAGTGAGCAATAGTGACAATAAAACCAACTCCAATGCTGTAATTTCAATCATTCTGTGAAAACGTGCCCTTTATTGCCTCTGAGCCAAAGAATTGGTTGAAAGTTATAGGTGCTGAGCTGACAATGTATTGTGTGAGAAATACCCCAACCCACAAGCATTTTGTATGTTTGGTTGAGGTCAGTCAGTTTTGATTTATGAAGTTCGAATATAAATTCTGACGAAAGCTTTCAGTTTGGAATTGATATCGTGACAGCTATTACATTCAACCTGATACAGATCTGGGATGTCATACCTCTGTTGAAAATAAGGATTGTCTATTAGATTGCAACACAATGTTAGGGAGCGACTGTGCCATCAATTTATCAGTTGCTTCATCTTACCTTTTTAAATTCCTCTTCTGTCTGGATTTCCTGGTTTGGCTAGTCCTTAAAACCATTGCTGGTTTGAGATCACAAAACGCTTAGGAGGGTTTTGTGGTGCAGTGGTAATGTCCCTGGGCTAGGAGTCCTGGGTTCAAATCCCTACCTAATCTGGTGATATGTCATAATGTGTTTGAGCAAGTTGGTTTAAAACAAAGCTGAATTTTAAAATTAATTGGGCTTATAAAATCATTTTTGGCATGGACTGGTTGGACCGAAGGGTCTGTTTCCACACTGTATAACTATAACTATGACTGTAGGGTCCTAACTCTTCTAAGGTAAATGCAATAGCATTTTCAAGCATAGGAACATCATGAGAACAGTTTTCAAGGCGAGTGCCAAATCAAATTTGCAACCCGAGTTAGCACCTAAACCCATAATCTAAAGCAGGGCTTTCCAAAAATCAGGGTCAAGACCCCAAAGGGGTGTTGCAAACTAAAATCTTTGGGCCTCAAGATTTGAGGCAGTAATAGCTCTTGTGGAGCTTAGGCCAAGTTACAACTGCTGTCCTCCTGCTGTAACAGGCCCCTGTTCACTCCATTCTCATGGATGGATCGCAGTAAAATTCAAGGCACTAAATGGGGTTACATTGCAAAAACATTTGGGAAGCACTGATCTAAAGATGAAGCAAATATAACAAGTGCGATCATTTCCTGACTGGTTATCAAAGTCATATTGTTGAAAAATTACACACCACCTTTAGAAGCAATCCCTAGTTTGCCAGGGAGAGTGGGACCTGAAGCAGTAGAAGGTTGAGGCTGGTACAGAAGTTGAAGAGAACAAGTTAAATAGACAAGGCAGGCTAGATCATGACAGAGGATGAGGGAAGACTGATGAATTAAAATGCATTCATTTCAAGGCAAGAAGCCTGACAGGAAAGGCAGATGAACTCCGGGCATGGATGGGAAGTGGGACTGGGATATCATAGCTATTACAGAAACATGGCTGAAGGAGGGATCAGACTGACAGCTCAGTGTTCTGGGATATCAGTGATACTGCAGGAAGGATAGAAAGGGAGGCAAGAGAGCTGGGGGAGTGATGTTTTCGTTTAGGGGAAAACATCATTGCAGTACTTAGGGGGGATATTCCTGTGGGATTGTCCAGTGACACTTAATGGGTGGAACTGAGAAATAAGAAGGGGGTGATCACTTTGATGGGATTGTACTATAGGCCCTCCAATAGTCAATGGGGAATTGAGGAGCAAATATGTAAGGTGATTGCAGGTAGCTGTTTAGAATAGTAGTGTTGTAACAGCAGGGGATTTTAATTTGCCAAACAGGCTGGGACTGCTACAGTGTTAAGGACTTTGGTGGGGAGGAATTTGTTAAGTATGTTCAAGAACACTTTCTCAATCAATGTGCAGATGGCTCTACTACAGAAGGGACAAAACCTGATCTCCCCTTGGGAAATAAGGCAGGGCAAGTGAACTGAGGTGTTACTGGGGGAGCTCTTTGGGGCCAGTGACCGAAATTCTATTATTTTAAAAATAGTTATGAAAAAAGATAGGTCTGGTCCACAAGTTAAATTTCTAAATCGGGGGCAAGGTCAATTTTAATGGTGTTAGACAGGAATTTGCAAAAGTTCATTGGGTGAAGCTGTTCACAGGTAAAGGGATGTCTGACAAGTGGGAGGCTTTCCAAAGCAAGATAACAAGAGTTCATGGACAGCATGTTCCTGCTAGTGTGAAGGGCAAGGCTGCCAGGAGTAGGGAAACATAGGGTGACTATAGATAATGAGGTTCTGGTCAAGAAAAAGAAGGAGGCACATGTCAGGTACAGACAGCTGGGGTCAAGGAGTATAGTGGGTGTAGGAGTACACTTAAGAGGGAAATCGGGTGGGCTAAGTGAGGGGAGGCAATGGCCTAATGGTATAGTCGATGGGCTGTTAATCCAAAGACCCAAGTGATGTGGACCTGGGTTCAAATCCAACCATGGCAGACGGTGGAACTTGAATTCAATAAAAATCTTCAATTAAGAGTCTAATGATGACCATGAAAATATTGTCAATTGTCAGAAAAGCCCTTCTGGTTCACTAATGTCCTTTAGGGAAGGAAACTGCCATCTTCAACTGATCTGATTTACATGTGACTCCATATATCATAATAATGTGGTTGACTCTTAACTGCTCTCTGGGCACTGAGGGATGGGCAATAAATGCTGGCCTAGCAATGTTACCCTCCTCCTATGAATGATTCTTTTAAAATAAAAGGGATATGTGATAGCTTTGGCAAATAAGGTTAAGGAGAATCCAAAGAGATTCTACAAGTACATTAAGCACGAATGAGTAACTGGGGAGAGAATAGCACCCCTTAAAGGTCAACGAGGCTGATTATTTGTAGAATCACTGCAGATGTGTGAGCTACTAAACAAATATTAGTATTTACTGTGGAGAAAGACATGAAAGTTAGGAAACTCAGGGAAATAAATAGTGATGTCTTGAAAAGAGTCCACATTACAGAAGAGGAGGTGCTGGGGGTCTTTGTGACCTGATCAAGTATAATCCCAGAAGACTGTGGGAAGCTAGGGAAGAAATTATGAGGTCCCTAGCAGAGATATTTGTGTCATCAACATTCATGGGTGAGGTGCTGGAAGACTGGAGGTTGGGTAATGTGCTATTATTTAAGAATGGCTGCAAGGAAAAGCCAGGGAACTACAGACTAGTGAGCCTGACGTCCGTGGTGAGTAATTTGTTGATGACGATTCTGAGTGGATCTACATGCATTTGGTCAAGTAAGGAATAAGGGATAGTCAGCATGGCTTTGTGTGGGAAATCATGTCTCCCAAATGTGATTGAGGTTTTAGAAGACGTGACCAAGAATTTAGATGAAGGCAGAGCAGTAAACATTATCAAATGGACTTTAGCAAGGACCTCAACAAGGTTCCACACGGTAGAATGGTTAGTAAGGTTAGATCACATGGAATCCAGGGAGAGCTAGCCAATTGGATATAAAATTGACTTGACAGTAGGAGACAGAGGGTGATGGTAAAGGGTTGTTGTTCAGACTGAAGGCCTGTGACCAGCGGTGTGCCACAAGGATTGGTGTTGGGTCCACTGTTGTTCATCACTTGTATATACAATTTGGATGAGAATATAGGAGACCGCTAGTAAGTTTGCGGATGACCCTGAAATTAGTGAGAAAGTCGACAGTGAAGAAGGTTATCCAAGAGTACAACAGGGTCTTGATCAACTAGGCCAGTGGACTGAGGAATAGACGGTGGAGTTTAATTTTAATTAAACATGAGGTGTTGCATTTTAGTATGAAAAACTAGGACAGGACTTAGACTGTTAATGGTAGAGCCTTGGAGAGTGTTGTCAAATAGGAACCTAAGGGTGCAGGGAAATGGTTCCTTGAAAGTCTTGCCTCAGGTAGACTGGGTGATGAAGATGTTTGGCAGGCTTGCTTTCATCAGTCAGAGCATTGAATACAGGAGTAATTCTGTTCACCCGTCTGTAGGAAGGATGTTATTAAACGGGGGGAAAAAAATTTACAAGGATGTTACCAAGATTGGAGGGTTCGAGTTATAAGGATAAGCTGAGACTTTTGTCCCTGGAGCGTAAGAGCCTGAGGGGTGACCTTAGAGTTGTTTTAAAATCATGAGGGGCATAGACAAAGTGAATAGTCAAGGTCTTTTTCCCAGGGGGAGGGAGTCCAAAACTATGTGTAAAGTGAGAGGAGAAAGATTCAAAAGGGACCAGAGGGGCAACTTTTTCATACAGAGGGTGGTACGTGTATGGAACAAACTGACAGATTAAGTGGTAGAACAAGTATAATTACAGCATTTAAAAGACATTTGAATAGGTACATGGATAGGAAAGGTTTAGAGGGATATGGGCCAAATGCTGGAAAATGGTTCTGTTTAAAAAACCGGGTTGGCATGGACAGTTGGACCACAGGGCCTGTTTCCATGCTGTATTTTTTCCCCCCTTTATTCATTCACTGGATGAGGGCATCGCTGTGTAGGCAGCATTTATTGCCCAGAGGGCAGTTCAGAGTCAACCACATTGCTGTGGGACTGGAATCACATGTAGGCTGGACCAGGTAAGGATGGCAATTTCCTTCCCTAAAGGACATTTAAAACTATAAAATCCCAGAATATGATGCCACTAGCAATTTCTATTATTATTTAACAGTTTGCCATAAATTCTGAAAATCTCTTTTGCACTCCACTAATGGCCTTGCTGAAGCCAAGCCAAATTGATAGACTCAAAGTTCCATGACCTGGCTTATCTCACTTAACTCTTTGTGAATAAAATATACAACATTAGTGAGTCTAGGACATGTACCTTTCTTCATGTCTCTGTTGCTGTGTTTAGCCTGATTTATTTTTCACGAGTTCTCTAGAAAAGGCCATTATATCACTAAAAATTCCTGAATTATCTTTCCTTTACTTTTGTTTATTGTTACTAACATTTCTTTCTAAACTTGACTGCTGGTTGCCAAATGTTCCACAAATCCTGCCAGAGGTGTTTGATGGTGTTTTTTATCTTTTCCAGATGAGGAGACATACTTGCTTTGTGTTGCTTTTTATTGCTGCCACCGTCCCAGTGTATGTTCTGGGATATTCTCATGGGCGAGTCAGTAGTGCCTGTGCTACCATGCGTCCCAACCATTCTGGAAGTAATGCACAATCAACAAATCTACCTTATCAAATCATTGCAAGTAGCAGCACTTTTAACCCAGGGGATACAATCCAAGGTACAACTTCAGTGAATCTATTAAATACGCTGTTGAAATTTTTTTTCAAGCACAATCTGTCTATGACCCATCTGATAAGACTACAGATATTGTATCGGAAAACACTATTCTGTTTCATATAACTTATACAAAACCTGCTTTTGACTAGTCTCCCTTTTGAATGATCAAATAGTACTTTGTTCATCTATAGTTACAAGGGTGAGTCTCAAAATTCCACTTTAGTTTTAGTGCCTCACTTGATAACATGCTGGAGAGGTGTTGTGCATTTGTGTGTGTTAGCTTTGTTACTTTGTCCATGATGTTAGCTCATAAGCTACTAACCTGTCATGACAAGATAGTAACTTACGAAGAGACTGAGCACACATCTGTACTTGACCAAGAGTAATATTATACCCTTGGAACTTTGGCTTTATTGATCAAAAAGGAAATTGCAGATTCTAACTCCGAGTGACAGGGAGGTGATGGCCTAATGGTATTCATCACTAGACGATTAATCCAGAGACTCAAGTAATGTTCTGGGCACCTAGGTTTGAATCCTGCAATGACAGATGGTGGAATTTGAATTCAATACAAAATCTGGAGTTAAAGGTCTACTGATAACCATGAAACCATTTTTGATTGGCAGGAAAAACCCATTTGCTCAGTCACTTTGAGTGCAGACTAATCCATGATTAAGATTGTATTGTACAATGAAGCCTTATAAGTTACAGATTCCTAAGGGACTGGTATGGCCGTTTTGCTTATTTGCTAATGTCCTTATTTTCAAAACTGTCATTGCACATACCTTTAATGTTTTTCAGTTGAACAGAGAACTCTTCATTCAGACTACATTGCACCAGAGAAATAACTCCATATCTGCTTAGGGGATGGCAGTGTATTGGTAATGCTACTATGCTAGTAACTCAGAAACTAATATGTATACTCTGCCTAGTAGTTAAAATCCCGCCACAGTAGATGGAAGAATTTAACTTCAGCTAATCAGTCAGCAATTAAGAAAGAAAAGTCTGAATAATTATGGTTATTGCAAATCACTTAAAAATCGATTTTTGTTCACTACTGCCTTTCATGGAAGCAAATCTACTGCTGTTAACCATCTGGCCCATGTGGGCTTCAGACCCACACCGATGTGTTTGACTCATAACTGCTCCCTGAAACGGTCTAGCAAACCACTCAGTTCTTGGCGGCTCATTAGCAACATGTGCTGGCCTTGGTAGTGATGCTTACGTTTCACAAATAAGAAAAAAATGTTGAGTAAACCTGCCACAAAAGGCTTTTCATTCACAAAACCTGTTCCTGCTTCACACTGACCTAATGAAATTTTGGGACAGAATGCAAGCAAACGGCCAGTGACAATGCCAATCATCCCAATTCAGTTAAGATTCCACTTACAGCAGCTTTATAATAGACTGGTCCTACGTCTTAAATTGTGAAAACCCTTGTTGGTAGCTTGTAATTTGTGTATTCATGGTTTAAGACAGCCTGTTGTGAATTTTATCAGGAAATTTATTTGTGTTTGCCTTTCAATAAATTATGATTCTTGCAGCTGAAGCATCAACTGGTTTAAATGTTTGAGGTATATTGTGTAAAATAAAACACTTTATTAAATTAGCATGTTTTGTTTAAGTGATGCTGCGAAGCAATCCAGGGACCACCTTCAAAGGATTTTTGCTGGAGGCTCGAGCAGCTGAATCTTCATCATCTGCAACACCACTTGGCACCTTCACTGAAATGATTGCAGATGCTCAACTCCTCAACTGCACTGTTACTGGGACTACCTACACAGTAAGTTGTTAGAAATTCTCTTTACAAATCGGGTGGTGACAAAAGAATCACAGAATCCCTACAGTATGGAAGCAGACCATTCGGCCCACACTGACCTTCGAACAGCATCCGCTCCAGCCCTACCCTGCTACCCTATCCCTGTAAACCTTCATTTCCCATGGCTAATCCTCCTAACCTACACACCCCCTGGACAGGGTGGGCAATTTAGTATGGCCAAACCACCTACCAGGCATATCTTTGGACTGTGGGAGGAAACTGGGGCACCCGGAGGAAACCCACGCAGACATGGAGAATGTGCAAACTCCACACAGACAGTCACCCAAAGGTGGAATTGAGCCTGGGTCCCTGGAGCTAACCACTGACCCACTGTGCCATCCTTTATTCTGGTCTGTTTTCTCCAGCAGTGAGTAACAGATTTATTTCTAACACCATTGTACACTTTAGGTACGTGCACAACTAGATACTTTTGAATTATAAGATACATTTTTTTTTTTTAAAACTTTCACCATTGCATTCTGCCCATATCGGAAGCAAAAGTTTGTGCTGGAGCACATAATGGAACTGGTTAGGAAGGAGAATGTGAATAAAAGCAAATAAATCAGTTACAGGGCCAAGATGTCTCTGCATTGGATGCCTTTGTGAAAGAGGTAGACAGAAGGTGAAATCCTATATCCACAGGGTGTTAGGAGGCCCTTCAGATGAACTATGTAACAGGAATGGGACTAGAGAGCCAGTTGTCACATCTTGAGAAGCTAAATGTACTGCTGCAAAAAGTCTAATGACCTTAGAATATTTCATCCAGTGAATTATATCTTCAAATGCCACATCTCAGGAGCTGCGCCACCAGCCTCACACACTGCTAAATACTATACACCAGTCACCAACAATTGCTATCAATCATAATTCATTGAATAATATGCATGTGCTTCACTTCATCCTCAATCACATGACACTGTGACAATCCTCACATGCACATTTCCCGACTTGCACAACTTGCTATTCTTCAACCACATCACCTGGGTAGACTGCACCCCACTTAATACGACTTGGCTTTCTCTTGCAGGCAGTGTATAACCAGAGGGCACTCTGAAATAACCAGAGAGGGGTCAGGTGTTCTTGCATGTCCTCAGTCCAGGGAGGAAATGGGTGTCTCCATCAGTGGTGCAGCCATTACCAAGATTGTAGTGAGGGTGAGGCTGAAACCATCAAAATGATGTTACAATGATAGTTATTCTGAAGTTTAAGTTTTGGAATAGGAGGTAAATTGTTAATTAGGAAATTGGCTGAGTGGAGATAATGATCAGATACTCTAATTGACAGCATGTAGCTAGTGGTGTAATGCATGGATTTAAATGAAACTTCAACTATTCACAATTTACACAAAGACAAATTTGGTGAACAATTTAGATGGAAGCATAACATTTGAAAAAATTAATGAATTAAATGAATGGTCAAAACAACAACAAATAGATTTCAACATCGACAAGTGTCAGGCCTCCCACATTGGACCTAAAACAAACAGAACACAGCACTTTCTAAATGTTGAAAAGCTGAAACTCTTAAAATTCTAAGAGGCTTTGGGGTTCTGCTACATAGGTCTTTAAAATGGCGGAAAACAATCAAGAAGAATTCTGGTGTTTGTATGTGGAGAGTTTCGATGCAAAGGAATAGAAGTTGTACTGCAACTATAAAAAAAGCTGTGGCTAAAGTATTGTGAGCAGTGCTTTGGACCACGCTTTAGGAAAGATAAGTTGGCCTTGGAGGGAGTGCAGAGTAGATTCATAAGAATTCACAAGATGGATTTTTGCAGGGTTGGGAAGACTCACTGGAATTTCAAAACTGATATTTGGACCCAAATGTGGCTGTTCCCTCCATTCCTGACAGATCCCATCTTTGTAAGGGAAAGTGGCGGAGCTGCCATTGGCATCCGAGAGAAACCAGAAATCAGTAGGGCCATTTGAACTCTGTGCTGAGCTCAGGCAAACCACATTTTGGCTGCTACGAGGAACTTAACCCACAGTATGAAGGCTACAGATTTATGGAAAACAGTAAATGCTGTTGGAGATTGACAGATCTGTTAAATGGTACAATCTGAAGGTTTTTTAAAGTCTCCAGTTGTTTAAACTTATCTGTAGCTGTTAGTTAAAAAGCAGACTGTCCAATCCAGAATAAGCAGCATCAGAGGAGCAGGAAAGCTGACATTTCGGGCCTAGACCCTTCTTCAGAGATGGGGGAGGGGAAGGGGATTCTGAAATAAATAGGGAGAGAGGGGGAGGCGGATAGAAGATGGATAAAGGAAAACATAGGTGGAGAGGAGACAGACAGGTCAAAGAGGCGGGTGTGGAGCCAGTAAAGGTGAGTGTAGTTGGGGAGTTAGGGAGGGGATAGGTCAGTCCAGGGAGGACGGACAGGTCAAGGGGGC
>NC_063341.1:60193102-60193314 GCF_021869965.1 Rhincodon typus | reverse complement strand
TTTCAAAATCTCCCCTCCCCCTACCGCATCCCAAAACCAGTCCAGCTTGTCCCTGCCTCCCTAACCTGTTCTTCCTCCCACCTATCCCCTCCTCCCACCTCAAGCCGCACTTCCATCTCCTACCGACCAACCTCATCCCGCCCCCTTGACCTGTCCGTCCTCCCTGGACTGACCTATCCCCTCCCTAACCCCCCACCTACACTCACCTTTAC
>NC_063341.1:60169248-60193002 GCF_021869965.1 Rhincodon typus | reverse complement strand
TCCCTATTTATTTCAAAACCCCCTTCCCCTCCCCCTTTTCTGATGAAGGGTCTAGGCCCGAAACGTCAGCCTCTCTGCTCCTATGATGCTGCTTGGCCTGCTGTGTTCATCCAGCCCTGCACCTTGTTGTCTTATCTGCAGCTTTGTTTATGTTAGTTATGATCTTTTCCTCAACAGTAGAAAGAAACTATTAATCTTTCAGCTCAACTTTACCCACTATGTGCATTTGTTTTGGTGTATGTATAGAAAACGCATGTTAATAGCTTGGTGACTGGTATTCAGCTCACTAGGAATGATGGCAAGACTATTGGCATTTGCTGAAGTCAGTCCTCTAAAGCTGACGGAAACTTCTGGAGTTTACACATACACAGTTATACATGAGAATTCTGAAATCACTGTGATGGATTCTACGCTTTTCCATTGGGTGTGCTATCAAAATCCTGCAAACTGCAAATCAAACATAATTCTTTGAACTGATAAGAACTAACCTTTTTTTACATAATGCTTGTTTGAATATCCTGGGTTTTGAACAGCTTAATAAATTCATGAATACTGCTGAGAACTGTCTCTGGCCTAGGGAATTTACATTTCATATCTTCGTAGTGATACAAAATATCCACTTCTTACTTTTTTAAAAGTTTATTTATGATATTTCAGCCTGAATGTTCATTCCATAACATGTCCCAATCATTTATTTCACACTGTCAAATTTTAATTAAAGAAGAAAAATTCAGGGCATTTTATTTCCCATCTTTTTATCTGTGAGAGAATGTTAATATGACAGGCTGTCATCACTGTTGCTAGATGCCTGGAGCTCTTTTCAATTTAATACTAGACTCAACCTACTGTGGTGAAAGGCAAAATCCATTCAACAGATATCAATCTCTGAGCAGACTTCTTTGATGTTAATGGCAAACACCTCACTTCACTGCTATGTACGATATTAATATGCATATTTCTAATGTGCTATTGGCTAATGACTGGTCTATGCTTTTGTGAATTCTTTGCTAAAGCTCCGTGCACCTGATGAGCAGGGAAGAGGACAGAATGACGATGAATTAATCTTCACCAAATAGCTGTATAAACCAAATTACATATCATTAAAAACTACAAATATTTTACTATTGGTAGCTGTGCAAATGCAAATATGATGTACCTCTGTCAATTCCACTGTCACCTTTTGAGTCCTATTGTAATGTCTCGCCCAGAAGCTTGGACACAAAACAAGATTGATACTCTAGAGCAGCCCTTCAGACTTTTTGGATAAGATGTTAAACCTCATTGTTTCTCAGATGCTGTTGTGTGTACTTAAGCCTGAGCCTGATCACACCTTACTGAAGGATAATGGGAATACTGTGGAAAGGTGGGGCTGAGATGAAAGATCGTCAGGATGTTAACGAATGATGGAGCAACCTCACAAGGCTGAACAGCCTACTTTGACTCTTTTTTATTTCTTTTGTGTTGATGTTCGATGAGATCCCAGGGACTATTTTGAAGAAGAACAAGGGAGTTCTTCAAGGTCCGTACTCGATCAACATCACTAAAACAGATTACCCACTTATTATCACATATGAATTAGGAGTAGAATTAGGCCTCAAGACCCCTTCAAGCCTGCTGCCCCATTTTAAAAGGTTATGGCTGATATGATTTTGGCCTCAAATGCATTTTTCCTATCCACTTCCAATACGCTTTGACTCCCATGCACAGATTTTTTTTAATTCATTGGATGTGGGCATCGCTGGCTGGACCAATATTTATTGCCCAGAGGGTAGTTAAGAGTCAACTATATTGCCGTGGGTCTGGAGTCACATGTAGGCCAGACCAAGTGAGGATGGCAGATTTCCTTCCAGATGGGTTTTTTTTTTCCCCCCCCGACAATCGGCAATGGTTTCATGGTCATAATTAGACTCTTAATTCCAGATTATTTTTGAATTCAAATTCCTGGGTCTCTTGGATTAATAGTCTAGCGATATTACCACTAGACCATCGCCTACCCCTTACTACTCCATTTCCTGCATTACAATAATGACTACACTTTGCACCACCTTCAGGTGGCCTGATGTTGTGAAATGTGTGGCAATATGCAAATTTTCTCTTCCCTCTCTTCTTGTTTTCTCTGATTTCTCTTTCTCACTCATTTGTATCTTTTTCTCTCTTTTCCTGTCTCCCTAACATACTACATAGTTAAAATTCACACTTAACAATGACATGTAAACCAGTTAGGTGTGAAGGTACTCTTCAGGTTTGGAAACATTAATTTTGAACAGCCTTTAAAGGTAGAGAATGAGCAATAATAGGGCAGAGTTCCAGAGAGGAGATGCATGGACAATTTAAGATCAAATGAGCAAGGTAGGATAAAAAGCTGGAAGTCATTTCTGGGTTCAGGTGTTACCAAATATGGAGTTTCTAAAGAGATATTTTAAAAAAAAAGTTAAAGAGCACGACTATAATGAGTGGTCAGAAACATAGTGGTGAACTCGATCTGAGCAGTAAAGCTTAGTTCCAGCTGGAATTTGTATAGAATGGGATGCCGGTGAAGACGCGGCTGAATTAAATCGGGAGACAAAGATAATGTTCTGCAGCTGGAGTGAATGATAAAACAAAAGCCAGGAATACTTCAGGGGGGAATGTAGTAATGGAGAGAATGCAATTCAAAATTCAAGCCAATTGAGAAACTGAGGAATGTACTGGCTAAGCAAGTAACCGGGGATGACTCAAGAAACTTTTGATATGAGTTGATTTGGAAGAATTCTGTCTTGACAATGTTCAGTTTGAGAAAGTTATGGTTCATCTAAGCTTGATAATGGAGAAGCTACCTGACCATACCCATGATGCTAGCATTAGAGAAGCAGAGTTCAGTGTTATCAATTCCCAATAGAAAACATGAATGTAGTTGTGGAGGCCAAAGGTGGCAACTTCAATTACTTTTGAGATAATTGAAAGGACAGTATATTAAAGCCATTCCTAAGTACGGACTGGTTACATTGGAACAGAAAGAAATGCGACCGTTTTTATTTGGTTCCAAGAAGGTGGATTATTGAAGAAAGGAACTGGCAAAGTCAAATAACTGACTATCTGAAATGATAGGGAAATAACTTGCCATGCTTGCAATTGCAAAGAATGATTGTGGTAAACAATGTCCTGTTTCTGGGATCATTGAGAGTTTTTTAAATGTCTATTCCTGGCATATATTTCAATCTATTATATATATTTCAGGGCAAATAGAGTTGCATTCAGAGATCCCATTCATCTCAACCGAGAAAGTGGATGTTACAGTTGTACAGTTAGTTGTCGGGGACAACAACAGATCAACCCTCATCAAGACTCACGGTAAGGAGTGTGAAAGCAGTTTAATAAGTATGACTACTACATCCAAACGAATCTAGTTATCAATATTGAGTCAAAAATTAACTTTTTTCTTTATTGCAAATTGTAGCTACTCACAACATATATTGTGCTGTAGACCAGATCCTTTTCAATGTGACTATTGAGTTTACACATTGACACAGATCAAAATTGTAACTTTGTGCTTATTGAGCTATTGTGTGACAGTTTTCTGAAAAGCAAGTACGACATTATGCGTATTACAGGTTTGACATATGGACCTGAAATGGATTACCTTACTTGTTGAAGCACCCAGCAATAGTATTTCTCTTTCGGTGACAGGATGGTTTTTGTTTTGTTATTGAGGAACCAAGGTGAAGGCTCAAGAGCCATCAGATACGCTGCCACCCCAGTTGTAAAGATTGAAAGAGACTTGATAAATTGTGAAATAGGACCTAGTGATTCCAAGTTTAGTTTTTACACCTCGAACCTATACGTTGATGGAAAATGGGATTTGGAAAGATATTGCTACGTATCCTTTCCACAATCCACTGATACAATGTGACCGTTAGATTGAGGGCATTGCCAAACGCATTTAACATTTTTTTTTGTTTATTCATTCATGGGACGAGGGCATTACTGGCTAGGCTAACATTTATTGCCCTTCCTAGAGGATAGTTAAGAGTCAACCATATTGCTGTGCGTCTGGAGTCACACCAGGTGAAGATGGCAATTTCCTTCCCTGAAAGACATTAGTGAACCACATGGGATTTTCCAGCAATTGACAAGGGATTCATGGTCATCATTAGACTCTTAATTCTGGACTTTTTTTTAAATTGGATTCAAATGCCACCATCTGCTT
Organism: Rhincodon typus; assembly: GCF_021869965.1. Taxonomy (NCBI): domain Eukaryota; kingdom Metazoa; phylum Chordata; class Chondrichthyes; order Orectolobiformes; family Rhincodontidae; genus Rhincodon; species Rhincodon typus. The sequence goes on along the minus strand of NC_063341.1, from coordinate 60,188,816 downwards.
TGGTCTCCAGAACATTTCCTGGATGTCTGGGTTAACAGTCCAGCTATAATACCTCCCTGCATTTAAAACCTTTCAAGTTGGGTGCAGGATTTTATATGTTCTAGTGAGATTTGTGGCATGGGAAACGAATCAGAGTATAAAATGAAAATTAAAAATGAAATGAATTTATTTGTGTTACCCGAATGGATTATAAAAATAAGGTTTTTAATAGGAGTGTGTGTATGAACATCAGGACTCAACAGAATGCATTTTAATTGTCTGACATGCTTTACCAGAAGTAAATCTATGTTGTTACTATCAACTTGATGCTCAAATATGAAGGCCAGTTGTCATAGTTTGGAAGTGTTATCAGCATAATTGAGAGTCTTTGGTAACTGATAGAGTCTGACTAATGTGGCCAATGTGATAGAACTTTGTGTTACAAAATAGGAACACCTTGCTGAATCATACCTGTTTTGTGCATTCATTTATTTTTCATTTTATTTGTAAATCACTGTGTTTTTGATTATTTTATTTGTGTATTATGTTAAATTTGGAGCAAAAAAAATTCTCAAATGGAAATATCCAAAAGTGTGAAACATGGTAGCTCCAATTCATTAATTAGTTTGTGCTAACTTTGTGGATGATACCCACCTGCATGCACAAGATCACAGAATTACCCCTTACCGATAATTGTCTCAATATCTCAGGGAATGAGAATCGAAGCAGAGGGCAGAGTTGAAAACAAAATTAAACAATATCTCTGATTGTGCTTAGATTGTTGAACCAGTATGCATTATGCTGATCCCTTCTGTGTAAAAATGCCATTATATGCATTCAACAACATTAAATTATTGTTGCCAATTAGCCAGGCTTCACTGTAATGAATGGAACAAAAACAAAGTTGCTGGAAAAGCTCAGCAAGTCTGGCAGCATCTGTGAAGGAGAAAACAGAGTTAACATTTCGGGTCCGGTGACTGAGGAAGGATCACCAGACCTGAAACGTTAACTCTGTTTTCTCCTTCACAGAGGCTGCCAGACCTGCTGAGCTTCTCCAGCAACTTTGTTTTTGTTCCTGATTTACAGCATCCACAGTTCTTTTGGTTTTCACTGTAATGAATAATTGGCGATTTCATTTTGTTTTTGTTTCAGAAAGAGAAACGGGAGTCAAAAGTTCTTAAGCAATTTTAAAGCTTTTTAATTTGTTCTGTCCATCTAATTAGACAATGGAGAATAAGATGAAAGGGACACATGTGGAACCCCATTCCTTCCATTTGCTGTTGTCCATACAGAATATTTAACACTGACTGCAGTGTTACCTTGCATTGCATTCAACAGATTGTGTGGTTTTCCATGGTCTTTTTTTGTTTGCAAGCCTCCAATGGACCTCTTGAGTGAGATTTTGAATTGCACAAAACTCATTCATTTGTACAGGGTGAGGCCTACAGTTGTCCCTGGTTTGATTCCGTAACTAAAGTATTTTTACGTGAAGGGATTATTAACCTGATTCTCAATCCTTGACCAGGGGAATCGGTAATCTCCCTTTGCTGTGCTATTAATATCTTTAGAACTTGCTTTCTTGGGTCATGCTGACAGGAGTTAAACTCCAACCAGCATAGCTCTGACAGCGTTGGATGCACACAAGTCTTTTCACCATATCAAGGTACAATTTCTACAGAAGGTCTTTATGTATATGAAATAATAAAAAATTCTTTCATGGGACTTGGGCCGCTTGTAGGATTAACATTTTGTCGCCTGTTCTGAATTCCCATGAAACAAAGTGACAATTTACAGTCAACCACATGCCGGTGGGTCTGGAGTCACATGTAAGCCAATCTGGGTAAAGATGGCAGATTTCCTTCCATATAGGGCATTGGTAAACCAGATGGCATTTTACAACAGTGATAGTTGAATTGGTCACCATCATAGATACCAGCTTTATGTTCCAGATTTATTAATTGCATTTAAATTCCACCAGCTGCTAGGGTGTGAGTTGAATCTATGACCCCAACGCATTAGCTTGGTAATCTAGATTACTAGCATAGTGACATTATCACTGTGCTATTAATCATTTTAACATGTTTCAGAGAATAAGGATTAAAATGAATAGATAGTGAATCATAGAGCCATTGAGTCATACAGCACGGAAACAGACCTTACAGTCCAAACTATCCATGCCAACCATAATCCCAGACTAAACTAGTTCCACCTGCCTGCACTTGGCTGATTATCTCTCCAAACATTATTCATTTCCAAATGGCTTTTAAATGTTGTAACTGTGCCCACATTCATCACTTCCTCTGGAAGTTTATTCCACACACGAACCACTCTGGGGGAAAAAAAGTTGCCTGTCATGTCCTTTTTAAATCTTTCTCCTCTCACCTTTAAAAATGAGCAAGAATGAAAAAAATTAGAGGTAACCAAAACGATGTGTTTGGAGAAGGCTGATCAGACAAACTGAAGGATTCAAAAGTGGCATCAACGTGCCTAAAGGATTTTATTTTAACCATTGATATGTCAAGGGGGGGCATGTTGAAAAGGTGAGAGTAAGAGGACAATGCAGAAAAAATTCTAGAGAAGATTGAACAGATAGATGTGTGGAAGACTGTGGAATGACTGAAGACTAACAAATGAACTTCAAGTTTAATGCACTGAAGTATGCAGAATCAGTATAGGTCTGTGCAGATGTGACTTGAAGACAAGTGAGACAGCTTACAGGCAGGAAGCTTTTAGATAGTTTTGAAGTTTATTGATGATGGGAGGCTGGCAAGGAAACCATTGAAGATTTGTGATAGAATTTAATGCTTTATGCAGGGGAGAGTTTGGTGCCCTGATTGTCTGCATTGGGAAGAAGCATAGATGACAATTGAACAATTAAAGTCCTTAAATGGGCAAGTGATGCCTCCTAAATTTATTTAACTCTATTAAATTCCACCTATTAAGTCTGAAGAAACAGCAGAAGATAATGTTACAGAGATCACATTAACAGTGCTATCAAAAATGTATAAAGTCTTGCATTTCTATTTTACAGGTGCACTGATGTTAATAGCCTGGATGACAGTTGGAAGCATTGGCATGATAATTGCTAAATTCTTTAAGAGCCTTGGAGGCTCAACGAAGATTTTGGGCAAGAAAATTTGGTTTCAAGTTAGTTACAGAATTATTAACTATCATTCTTTTGCCTGATCAAGTTACAGTCTATTCTTATTCCTTCAAATGTTAATCTTTTGATAGAACTTGAGCAAGTAATGAAGTAACTTTGTAGCTAAAAAATCCTGAAAGAATTGCGGGTATTGGAAATCTGAATCAAAAACAGAAATTGCTGGAAAATCTCAGCAGGTGTAGCACCATCTGTAAAGAGAAATCAGAGTTAACGTTTTGGGTCCAATAACCTTTCCTCAGAATCTTCTGTAGAATGGTCACTGGACCTGAAATGTTAACTTTGACTTATCTCCACAGATGCTGCCAGACCTGCTGAGATTTTCTAGCTTTGTATCTATGTTAATTTTTACTGTTATATTTTGTAAGATACTCCATTGCTAATATAATCTTGTCATTTGAGTTTAACAGTTTTGATATAATAGTTTTAATTGTTTATCTTTCTGGCATTGGTTTGTACCCTAATCGAGGGCTTTTGGGAATAATTATTTTATTGAGAGGAAATGTTTGTTAATAATTGCTCTTACATGTTGTAATGTATATGTATTTTAATGAAAATATATTAAATGGTGCCTTTTCTTTTCTAGCTTCATTGGACACTGATGATGCTAACTGTTATTACAACAATCATTGGCTTTGTGTTAGCTTTTGTGCAGGTGAAAGGGTGGAGTTACGTAAGTTCTTCTCTTTACTTCATGTTTTAAAGCATGAGTGGCTTTCAAGACATTTTTAAAAATGTTAACATAGATGCCCTTTTTCATAGGGCTTCACTACCAAAAATAATTATATAATGCAACAGCTATTCTCCCATTCAGTTATACTTCTAGAATATTATTTCATCAGTCAAAATTTCTTGCGACATGCATAGTTCCTGTATCACCACTGTTTATTATTCATTGCTACACTGCATTTGATAATGTTTGACATTACTCTTGCTTATGCTGTTTTTAATAAGAAAAGAGCAGTGTCTCAAAATTTACATTATTCTTGTGTCATTGCACTTCAGCCTTCCCAACGCTTGTGGCACTATTCTTCTCCAAAAAGTGACCCCTATGCAATTTTAATCCAGTTTTTGGGAAACGGTTTACTGAAAGCGATCTTGAGCATTGCGGATCTTAGCTGCTGGGTAGAGATTTGACAAGAGACTTGTATCTCTTGCTCAATTAAAAGCCTGTCAGGTCATTGGCCAGGCCCCTGACAGGCCTTCCTGAAACCAAGACTTCAGCAGCAGACGTCTCGCCTATTAAGAGCTGCTGGTCAATCTGGGACTCAGTGCCTAACTGAGGAGGCTGTACCTGCTGCGGGGATATCAAGCCCTGGAGTCCCAGGATCGCAAAGTGACCTGGATATGTACTGTTCTGGGGATGGTTTTGTGGGTGGGAGATAGCAGAGAGACAGTACGGGGTGTGTTGCCAGTAGCAGAGTCTGAGGGTAGGGTTCAGCAGAACCGTCTTCCACTATCCACCCCTCCCCCTTTCCTGATTCCCTATCCTACGATCAAGGCACTGTGTGTGTCTTTGATTGCATTCCCTCAGGAGGTGACAAGCTGGGATCCTACAGTTTTAGCTATTGTTCATGCTGCAAGGCACTAGACCTACTTGTCTGCAGTTGGGTTGATATCAGAGATGGCAGGATGAGGTCCTTAAATGGTCATTAATTGGTGATGGTCGATCTCACCATCCCAATGTGCTTTAGACCTCATACAACTTGATGATCCAAACACGTTCGTGTGTTTGTACAAATGGGGATAAATTCCACTCACCATCTTTATAACAGTTCACTTCAAATAGTGTCAGTGGTGCTTGCTGAATTGTCTATACCAGCTCCTAAAACCCCTATGTTCCTGTGTTGACTCATACCTCAATTAATAACGAAACAACATATAATTCGAGAACATTTTAGATAAAAATTTATCACATCTCCTGTAACAGTGGAATATACCTTAATTCTTCACCTCAGTAAATATGTACCAGCTTTTGCTAGTTTTTTTTGTGTCCTTTATAGTTCTATATTTCTCTTGCAGAGTGCAGGAGCTCATCCTGTGTTGGGGTGTACAGTAATGGGTCTCGCACTGATTCAACCCTCTGTAGCCTTTTTCAGACCTTCACCAGATCACGAGAGGTCAGTTTGAAAACACTCAGCATCTCGCATTGTAGTCTGATGTACTTTGAATTATGGGTTTGTTCTTGATATCAATTAACTATATAAATAAAGGCAGATAATTGGATTCTGGTAACATGAGTTACCAGAACAGTTACAAAGACTGACTGAGCTGTAACAATAAAGGAATACATGTCCTCAGTCTTAGTAAATGCAGTTCTACCTTATGAAAGAGTCAGCTGTTTAGTAATGTTAGTAACAGTGTTATTGAGTCAGAGTCATATGGCACGGGAACAGACCCTTTGGTCCAACCAGTCCATACCGATCATAATCCCAAACTAAACTAGTCCCACCTGCCTGCATTTGGCCCATATCTCTCCAAATATTTTTTTATTCATGTACTTATCCAAATTTCTTTTAAACATTGTAACTGTACCCGCACCCTCCACAGCCTCTGGAAGTTCATTTTGCACGAACCACTCTCATGGGGAGGGGGAGTTGGTGTGGAGAGAGAAAGGCTGTTCCTCATGTGTTTTTTTTTTGGCATCTTTCTCCTCTCTCTCACCTTAAAAATTTCCTCCTAGTTGTGAAATCATCCATTCCAGGGAAAAGATACCTGCCTTTCACCTTATCTATACCCCTCATGATTTTATAAACCTCTATAAGGTCACCCTTCAACCTCCTACGCTTCAGTAAAAAAAGTCCAAGCCTGTCAGGCCTGTTTTTATAAATCAAATCCTCCAGTCCTGGCAACATTCTGATGAATCTTTTCTGAACCCGCTCCAGCTTAATAATAATCTTCCTATAACAGTGACCAGAATTGGACCCAGTACTCTAGAAGAGCCCTCACCAGTGTCCTGTACAACTTCAACATGACAACCCAACTCCTGTACTCAAAGGTCTGAGAAATGAAGAGAAGCGTGCCAAATGCCGCCTTAACCACCCTGTCTACATGTGATGCAAACATCAAAGATTTATGTATCTGAACCCCTAGATCTCTGTCTCTCTCTCCTACAACACTACCCAAGGCCTTACTTTTAATTATATAAGTCCTGTCCTTGTTTGTTTTACCAAAATGCAATACCTCACATTTATCCAAATTAAACTCCATCTGCCACTCCTTAGCCCATTGACCCTATTGATCAAGATCTCTTTGAAATCTTAGATAACCTTCTTCACTATCCACTACACCATCAATTTTAGTGACATCCTGTTGCAGGAAATTAAGCTGTTGACAATTCTTTTTTCATCTTGCTATATTTCTAGGGAAATTTTTGTCATATTAAAGAAGTTGTATTGAACTTTCTGAGCAGTATTTCAGTTGAAGCTTACCTGGTTTAATTGCAGTTACTTTTGAGGCCTTTTGATTGTTGTTTGATGTACACCATAAGCTGACTGAAATTAGTTGAGCAGACTACTAATGTATGTGGGCCTTTGCTTTTATTTTGAAGTTGTTGCTAGGGACCTGGGACAAATGACTTATCCGTAGGTTATTTATTCCTGTGAGGAAATGCACCAATTCTCTTGCTGCTTTGTCTTTCTGAATTGAACTGTTTTGCAACATTCCATTCCATTTTAAGAATATTAGAAAAATCGAGGGCTGTAAAAGCCAGTTTAGTCCCCCATATTCTATCTGTAGTGTTCTAACAATTCCACCCTACCGACCAATTCTAAATAACTTTCTCTCTTGCCACTTTGAAGAAATAATTAATTTTTCCTTTTCAGGCAACAATCAAGAGAAGCTCCTTTTGGTTTTTGATTTTAAAATTAGCTTTTAACTACTTTATATCTTATTACGATTCTACTTCATTTAAACTGTTCAGGATTTCCCTATGTTATGGATCAGGCCAAACCCCCTCCAAATGTATTAAGAAGATAGTCTAGACACTAACTTTTTCTTATTTTAAGGTTAAGTGTAAGGTGTTTTTTTTTCCAGATGCAATTCAATTGATTAAACTACTCTAATTTAAGCAAAACACACGTTTTTTTTAATATTATGGTTAAAATGCAGGCAGAATAAAAATTAAAGGATAAAATTGGTTTAACTATAACTCTTGAAATGCTTAACAAAATAATATGTATGTATTAACTACTACTAATTAACTGTTCCAATGTAGTGACATTCTATAAACATACCCTTGGCAAAGGCAAATTCAGTAAAATAGATCATCTCACATGCAATTCTGGCAGCAGAAAGAGAGCCCCAGCTTTTAGCTGTAAAAAAGAGAGGAATAAAAGCTTATACATCCAGCTTCAAGACTCCAGCAACTGCTGCTGGAAGCTAAAACTAAAAATCCTGGTTCTATGCAAGCTTGACCTAACCCATTCAGACTGCTTCTACTGTTCCAACTTTAAAAAACCAAAATCCCCAAGGCCACACAAGCTGTTAACTTTGTTGGCTTTAAGCAGATCACTTGGTACCTCTGTCTCAACCTTTCTTCACTTAAAAAAACAGGACCGATACAGCTCTTTAATCCCATAGTATCGTCACCCCTTATCTGAATCTCTTGATATTTGTATAAGTCAGAGACTTCTTTTAATTGTCTTCTCTCCATATTGCTCAGCACCCTCACTCCGAATTATTCTATGACTGTTCTCTGCTGTTTCTCCAATGTAGTGCATTTACAGCAGAACCTCAGACACCCACCTAAATGCTATGTGATCACTTGTTTGCATTTTATTGACAATGAAAAAAATGTTTCTCCACATTTGTCTAGTAATATTCCTAGTCCTTTTCTGATTCATCTTGTTCAAAATCTATTAATTGGTTTACATCATTTTATAAAATGTGAGTGTGTTATTCAGCAATTTATATGCTACCTAGTTTTTTACATGTGGCATGGATTCAAATCCAGTCACAAATCTTTACAGTTTGTCTTTTCATGTCAAGCTTGATAATCTTGCATTAAAGTTAACTTTAAAACTTATAAAATATTGTAACAGGCTCCACTTCTGTACCATGTAACCATCAGGACATACCATCTTAACATATTACTCGAGCTATTCATTACTTGTCTATGTTTTTACAAAATCTTACAGGGTAAAAACAGAGCAATTGGTCCAGCATTTAAGCCTTCTCCCATGCCTCCTCACCTAGTCCTATCAAGACATTTTTCTGTTCCTTTCTTGCTAATATATTTTTCTAAATTCCACATGTATGGATCTACTGAATGCTACATGTAATCATTCTCCGAGTAAAAAAATTCCTGAATTTGTGATTGCGTTTACTAATGTAAGCATCTTCTGTACGCCTGCTCTATTAAACCACGTTGTAAATTTGGAAGTCCTTATTAGGTCACATCCTCAGTATTTTCTTCGACAGAGAAGATTAGTGTCACTGACTTTGAGGCAGATGCTCCGAGTTCGAGGCCCACTCCAGGCTTTGATGGTCAATGATCTTGTGTTTATGATGTGGCCAAACAGGTCGAATATCAACCTGGTCAGCCATGTGATGGAAAGAATGTTGAGGTCTCTATTGTCATTATCCATTGCTTCAGACTAAAACACGTGCACGGTGCCATAGTAATTCAGTCTCCCTGAGTGAACTGAACACACATCCACCATCACACTCTCATTTGTTGCATGAACAGCCCTTCCCACTGATCATAATGTTGTATAACGCTGTGTGGCCTATTGCTCACCATAAGGTAGATTTCTGCCAGCATCCTCTTTAACAATGGTGAACATACAGGACCCGCTTCCTCTGATCTGGTGGAAAAAAACCAGAGGGTAGCTAATTGAGAAGAGTCTCTTGTCTTAAATCAGGGGTATTTTAGCAACTGGATACAAGTTACACTGATATGATAGCATTGTAGTTATGTAGTGCAGTGGTTATCACATTTGCTTGACACATGGAAGGTTCCCAAGTCAAAACTAAGTGATATTGCTGAACTCTGGCATCCGTATGAAGGAAGGATATGTTGCTCCACTCTGTAGGAGCTCTTGAAGTGTAGTGGTAGTGTCCATACCTCGGGCTGAGAAGGTAAGTCCAGATTTTCGTGAGTGGTAAACTAATACTGTAATTTACTGTTCCTTTGGCCCTCTAGCTCAGTGAAATTGTACTGTGAGTAATTGAGCCACATGGACTAAGGATCATTTGTTCAGTCCCATTCTGTACTCAAGATACTGCAGTTAATTAGGATGGTGGGGGGTAGGTAAGAAATTGTTTTGATTCTTGAATGTAAGTTGGGGAGCATTCTGGAACTTTGCTATTTGATTAAACTTGTTAAGTTGAATATCAGTTAGGACCTGAATAAGGTTGATTTCCACCCAAGCTGAGCGTTTGGATTCCTATTTGACAAATGAAGGGGACGGGGGTGAGTGGAAGATGTCTCCAAACTGGGGATTCCCTAGGCCTTTAACTGCATACCACTTAGTGACCATGATGCTGGCATGCAAATTATTGGACCAGAACAAGTATTGCCAACTGCAAACTAAGCTGAGATTCTGGTTTGTTGCCTGTTGACCTGCCATCAATTCCCTTACAGTGAGCAATGAGTGACCAGTGAAAATGGCCTTGCAGGTTTGCAAGGTAACTTTGTGATCAGTGAAACTTAACTTCAGTTGCTTTTGCAACTGCTGCTAAGCTTAAAAAACAAATGATTCTCACGTAGGAATTAAGCCTTAATCAGTTGTGTTCTTGAGATTCAAAGGTCAGAATAAAAGATTTTTTTTCTTTGCGTTCCCTTTGCTTTGATCTTTGAAAACAAAACTTGAATTGAAAAATACTGTTTTAACACAGCTATAAAAATGGATTTTAATGGTCATCAACAGTTCAACTTGTATCCAAGAGTGTTACTGGTCAGTGACAAAGGAACAGTGAATGATCCTGTTTTGCCTTGCTGGTGACCATTTGGAGAATAATATTGACTGTTTCTCTTCCATTGATCAGAATCAGTACTCCCACGATTTTAAGATTTATGATATGGAAGGAGGCTATTCAAATGAAACTTGAAAGGGTTCAGAGAAGATTTACAAGGATGTTGCTAGGGTTGGAGCTATAGGGAGAGGCTGAATAGACTGGGGCTGTTTTCCCTGGAGCGTCAGAGGCTGCGAAATGACCTTGTAGTGATTTATAAAATCATGAGGGGCGTGGATAGGGTGAATAGTCAATGCTTTTACCGAGGGTAGGGGAGTCCAAAACTAGAGGGCACAGGTTTAACGTGAGAGGGGAAAGATTTAATGGGGACTTAAGGGGCAACTTTTTCATGCAGTGGTAGTGTGTGTATGGAATGAGCTGCCAGTGGAGGCTGGCACAATTACAACATTTGAAAGGCACCTGGATGGGTATACGAATAAGAAGAGTTTAGAGGGATATAGACCAGATGCTGGAAAAATGGGCTGGATTAGTTTAGCATATCTGGTTGGCATGGATGAGTTGGACCAAAAGGTCTGTTTCTGTGCTGTACATCTCTATAACTCTATATGACTCTAAAATCTTGTCTGCACCAGCTCACCAAATAAGCATAATAGATTAGTGTCATCCACCTGCCTATTCCATTCTACGTTTTTCTATCCAAGTAATTACCCCATTCGAGTGAGTACTTGGATAGCTATATGCTTGAGGAAAGTGATGGAGAAATAGGATAGATGCTCTGCCTTTGGACAATTCCACTATCTGTATTAGAGAGCTAAAAACAGTTCTGTGTAAGAATCTGAAGAAGTTATTCATGAGAAGGAGAGACGTGGAAGTCAATTAAATAATGACTACAGAGTACTAACTTGTTTGTTATGATTTTCTTTTCATTTATATTTTAAATAACCAATTTTATGAAGATATTTATCAGATAATGAAAGTATGATTAATCACATTTTTTGGTATTTTTATAGACGATTCATCTTTAACATTTTTCACAATTTCATGGCTCTAGCCATTAAGATTCTTGCAGGTATGTGATTGTATGGAAAGACATAAAATAATTTAAATATGTTTTTCCATATACTACATTATTCTGGTTTTCTTTACAAGATTTGTTGATATTCATTCATAATACATAAATATTGAAGTTACGGAATCTAAGTGTATGAATATTTATTTAAAATAAATGAGAAATGCCTTTATTACAAGAGGTTCTGCATGGGGATTAAAAAATATGATTTGCATACTTTTTATTCTGTTCTTCAGAATAAAACTTCATTGATTTTGGGATTTCAGTGTAAGAAAGAAACAAAACTCTTTCAAATAGCTGCAATAAAATCAAAGGAAGATTCAGGAGAAGACTTGGATAGGTTTCTGTTTATTGTTTATAGTAGCCAATGGAGAGAACTGAAACCACATTCTGACACTTGTTTTTAGAATGTAATTTTTTCTTTCTTTCACAATTTGCAAATGAAAATGCAACATGTTTTAGACTGAGAAAAATCCACTTCCTTTCAACATCTTCAGATTTATCACTCTCTCTTTTCTAGTGGCAACTCTATTTCTTGGGTTCAAATTGATTGAAGGAACAGAAAATGCATGGATGCAGAAGGTCTTGGGAGGATTTGTTGGATGGGAATGTCTGATCTATGTCCTGTTGTTCATATGCTGCTATTTTAAAGAAGAAGGTAAGGAACAGTTCAGCATTGATTTTTCTTATTGACAATTAAGAAATCTCATTGTCAAGTATACAGATTACATGGTGGAAACTGACCGCGCCCTTTTCTTATCTTTTTTAAATCAGATTGGTACGTCGACTGCCAGGAAAAGGTATTGTGCTTTTAAATCATTAATCATTTTCTACTTAAATGTTTTATGTTGTTAAGATGAAAAAACACTCAGAAATCTGGTAGTGCAGGAAAGCAATCAGCAGAAGAGTGTACTACTATGATCAGTTTAAAAGCCATAGAATCATATGGTGTAGCAACAAGCTTGTCTGTCCATCATACCGATGCCGAACAACAAACGCCAAACTACATTAATCCCATTTATCTGTATTTGATCCATAGCCTACCATGCCCTGACATGTTAAGTGCTCATCCAAATGCTGCTTAAATGTTGTGAGAGTACCTGCCTTCACCACCCTCTCAGGCAGCACACTCCATATTTCTACCACCCTTTGGGTGAAAACATATTTTACCTCAGATCTTCTCTAAACCACTTACTCCTCACCTTTTAAACCTATGTCCTCTGGTCTCCGACATGTCTGCTGTGGGAAAAGATTCTCATGGTCTAACCGTCTATGCACTTCATAATTTTGTATACCTTAATCAGATCGCGCCCCCACCCAGTCTCCCCTGCCCCAGGGAATACAAACCCAGCCGAATCTCTCCTCTTAACTGAAACTTTCCATGCCAAGTACCCTTTTGTGAATCTCCTCTGCACCCTCTGTAGTGCATTTTTAGAAAACAGTAAGGCTACCTTGTAAAAATTACTTGATGGATTGTGGGCTCAATGGAAAGGCCAGCAATTGTTCTCCATCCCTTGAGAAAGTAACAGTGAACTTCCTTCTTTGTTGCAGTCCATCTGCCGTAGGTATATCTACAGTGCTGTTGGCAGGGAGTTATAAGATTTTAACCCAGCAACTGTGAAGGACATAGCATCAAACCAAGATGTTTTGTGGCTTGGAGAGGAATTTGCAAGTGGTGGTGCTGTTGCTGCAGCAGCTCTTGTACTTGTAAATGGTAAAGCTTGTGGGTTTGGAAGGTGTTATTGAAGGAGCAGTGGTGAGTTGTTGTGGTACACCCTGCATATAGTATAAACCACTGCCACTGTGTCTGTGATGGGAAGAGTAAATGTTTAAGTTGGTGGACACAGTGCCAGTCAACCATGAAGACTCATCTAGACTTCAAACGTTTTAACTTGCTGTCTCTCTATGGAGGATGTCACACCTGCTGTGATCTCCAGCACTTGTTTTCAAGCAGGCTGTTTTGTCTTGAATGGTGTCCAGTTTCTTGTATGATATTGGCACGGGACTGAGCCAGACAAGTATTCGATCACACTCCTGAGTGTGCCTTGTTAGATGGCAGATCGGCTTCAGAAAATGAGTTATTTGTTTCAGAATTCCCTACATTTCACCTGCTGTTCTGTTTCAAATTTCCAACCACCATAATGTTTCACTTTGACATTGATGTAATGCTTTTCACCTCACCAAAATATCTGAAAAATATTTCGCAGTCCAATCACTATCAATTCCAGACAAATGTGACAGGCTTTTTCATGACTCAGGTAAATACACTGAGAGCCAACGTAGTCAGATTTGCTGACAAAAGAACGCTGGGCTGGTCTGAAAGCTGCTAGGTGAGTGAGTAAGATGACAGAGAGGGTATTATGTGGGAAGATATTAAATCATTCACTCTGGCAGCAACAATAGAAAAGCAGAGCACCTTTTTAAAGTTGAGAAACTGTTAAATGCTTATATCAGAGTGATGTAGCTGCACTTAGATAAGGAACACAAAAATTAAACGTGTAGGTAAGCAAACCATTCAGAAGGCAATGGCACATTATTCTTTCTTGCAAGAACACTGAAATACAAGATCAAGGAAGTCTTATTACAATTGAATAGGGTATTGGTGAGACCGCACCTGGAATATTTTAATCAGTTTTGGAATCCATATATAAGGATATTGCTGGCACTGCAAAGTTTCAATGGATTGGTTTCTGGGATGAGAAGGTTGTCCTACTTTGCAAGGATGAGTAAAGCTGAACTTCTCTGGCATTTAGAAGAATGAGATGTGATCTCATTGAAACATACAAGATTCTGATGGGACTTGAAAGGATAGACGCTGAGGTTGTTTCTGTGGCTGGGGGATCTAGAACATAGGCCTCAGACTCAGGAGATATGTTTGTTTGATCATTTAGGATCAAGATGAGGAGAAATTTCTTTACTAACAGAGTTGTAAATCTTTAGAATGATCTACTCCAGGGTCTGGAAGTAATTCATTCTTGAATATATTCAAGTCCAGGACAGACTCTTTGATCTCTGGGAATCAATGGAAATACGAATATTTGGCATGAGATCAGTCAGGCTCAGGAGGCCATTAGGTCTATTCTTGCTCCTATCTCTTATTTTTTTTCTGCCTCTCATCTCTTACTGAAACATGAGCTGAAATGTATATAATTAAAATAATACAATCAACAAATTTATTTTAATATCGTGGAACAAAGGGCAAATTAGATCCAATAAGTCAAGGTTTTTTACGCCAACATCAATGTCGGGAAGTTTATTGGAACCATTAGCAGATGAAGGTGGACTTTTTAACCTTCTCAATTCTTTTCTCTTCTCAAGAAGTTAACTTTTTTTCTGGAATCTAATCCCATGGGTACTGTCAATCTCAGGTAGCTCCAATTCATTGTTCTTTGTGTACCTTTTGTATTTCCTAAACTAAGAGACATTAGGGAACACAAAGATGTATTAGTTCACAGGTTTCCAAGATGTCACTGAAGGAATTATTACTTGTAAAGTATTGTTACGGTCACTGGAATAATATGTCAAAGTTTTTTCTGATATTATAACCTAGGTAGGCACGTAGGCTGTGAGGAAGAAGCAAAGATATGGCCATGTTAACTGAGTGGGCAGCAAGCTGGCTGGTCAAATCTAATGTGGGAAGGACTGAGCTTATTCATTTTGAAAAAGCACAACATTTTTTTAAAGATGTGAAACATTTAAATGTTGATATTTGTACAGCCTTGAATGGGTTGGCACATTTATGTCCAGTAATTAGAAACCCAATGGCATGTTAACCTGTATCTTGTACAAGAGCAAAGAAGTCTGGTTACTTTGCCCAGGGTTTTGGTGGTTCACACCTGGAATACTGTACACAGCCCTGGACTCCATGACTGGGGAAGACTACAGGTGTATTGGAAGCAGTAGGATGTCCAAATGATTGGTCCCTGAAATGTATTGTTACCTTGTGATGGCAGATTGAGTAAACTTTGATTTCTCTAGCATATTGAAAAGGTGATTTAATTCACACATTCAAGACTCTGAAGGAACTTGACAAGATTGATACTGAGACGTTGTGTTTCTGACTGAGGAATCTAGAATGTGGGGTCAAAGAGGCAGGAGAAATATATGATAATTTAGAATCGAAATGAGGAGAAATTTCTCCACACAGACAGTTGTGAATCTGGAATTATCAGTACCAAAGGGTTGTGGTCGCACTTTCCTTGAGTACATTCAAGGCTGGTATAGATTGTATTTTGATCTCTGGGAGATCAAAAAGGGCAGGAGCGTGAAACTGGAGTTTGGAAGGAGATCAACTATAATCGTACATGGAGAAGTCTAATGGGACTATAAGGTCTATTGTGTTTCTTACAGTTTTATGATCAGCAATGATTGAAAGCAACACCATAATAGAGGAAATTGCCTGTTATCTGCTGTGAACCATGGCTTAAATGTGTGCAATCAACTCCTATACTTTAATCTGAGAGAACAAAGGACAAATGAATCTAATAGTTCAAAGTTTCTTCTACCAACATTAATGGTGGAAAGATTTTTGGGACTTTCCTTTTCAATTCTTTTCATTTCCATTGATTCCTTGTGTTAAACTGTTGGCTTCTTACTGGAGCATAATCCCATGGGAGCCAATTATCCTCTGGTGTCTTGCTCAAATCATGGTTATTTTTGTATCTTGAGGCAAACACAGGTTAAAAGTGAGAGTATAATGTGGCATATGATTGGAAAAATGTGAAGTTATTTACCCCAGATGTAGAAAAATGACCTGAACATTTGGCTACTGATGTTCAGAGGGAGTTTGAGTATACATGTGCAAGGAACATAAGTTAGCATTCATGTGCAGCAAGCAACTAAAAGGAAATGGATGCTCCACCATTGAGTATAATCAAAGCTAGAATAGATAGAGATAACGGTGCGGAGCTGGAGGAACACAGCAGGCCAGGTAGCATCAGAGGAGCAGGAAAGTTGATGTTTCTGAAGAAAGGTCCTGACCCGCAATGTCACTTTCCTGCTCTAATGCTGCCTGGCCTGCTGTGTTCCTCCAGCTCCACACTGTGTTATCTCTGACTCCAGCATCTACAGTTCATGCTATCTCTTGAATAGATAGAGTTTTGATTTGATTTTAGAGTAATGTATGTTGTCCATTCTTGACCATTGATAAAACTACACTTTGAATACTGTGCTCAGTTTTAGTCTCCATATCTAAGGAACAGTAACCTTGCCTTGGAGATGGAATAACAAAGCTTCATTAGATTGGAACTTTGGATGAGATTTCATTTGGTGAGAGGCTGAGTAAATTGGGCTTGTATTTGTGGAATTTAGACAAATGAGAAGTGAAACCTAGAAGGATATCCTTGAGATGGTATATACTGAAAGGTGGTTTCTCCTGATTAGGAAATCCAAAACATAGAGGCACAATGTCACAATAAGGAATTGATTATTTAGGACTGAGACGAAGGTAAATTTCTTCACTCAGCGATTTTCTGAATCTTTTGCATTCCTTATCCCAGATATTTGTGCATGCTCTAAAGTTGACTACATTCAAGATTCAGATAAGCAAAATTTGGTTTCAAGGAATATGCAAAGGGAGCAGGTTTGAGTTGAAGGAGAAGCTCTGATTTGTATTGAATGGAAGGTCAGGCTCAGGGGAGCCCTTGATCTATTCCTTCTCCTTTTTTATGTTCTTCTGATTAATAGTAATTGAAAACAGCCATCAAGCTGTGGAACATTCTCTTATCTGCATTGAAAAATTCATTGCTTTAAGTGTGGGCATTGCCACACATTTATTTTCATGTAGTTGAACAAAGGGCAAATTAAATCTAACAGTTCGAGGTTCCTTCTTCAACATCGACCACATTAAAAATATTCTGGAAAGCATTAACAAACGAATATGTAGAGTTTTACCTTTGCATTTTTTAACTCTGTTTCTGCTGCTTCTTTCCTTAATATGCTACCTGTTTTATGCAGGGTAGTCCCATGGCTTCCAGACATTCTCTGGAAGCTTCCTTTAGTTCATTATATTATGTCTATATTACAACTCTTAACCTGAGGGACATTGGAAAGAACAAAGAACTTGGTATTGATGGGAGGTTTGTCCCTTATCTGCATTGAAACATTACTTATCTTAAATATGAACATTGCAGCACATTTACTTTGGTGTTGGTGTGCAAAGAGCAAATTAAATCTAATAGTTCAAGGTTCTTTATTTCCAACAATAGGTATGTGGAAGAACTATTGGAGTCATTAGCAGATGACATTTGGGCTTTATCTTCCCGATATTTCCCACCTTGCTTATGTTGATCTATTAGTTAAATTGCTGGCTTGTTATTGGATGGTAGCCCCATTAATGCCTGTTATCATTTTGGTGGCTTGGCTAATTCAACTTTCTTTGTGTTCCTTTCTGCTTAATCATCTGGAGGAGAAAATCCTGCTGAATCCTCCAAAACCAATGGAAGAATTATGAAACAAACATCAGTCTCCCTCTTGACATGAGTTTCATGACCATCAAGGGAAAACCTCTGCAATAACTTTGATGGATTAGTCATACAGTCTGGATGGCTGAGAAACGTCACCCTCATGAGATCTGGTTTTCTCAACTCAACTCTTAAATTACCATTATTCCAGTGGAGGGCAAAGAAAATGCTTCAAAGACACTATGAAGCTCTTGTTGAAGTATGGCAGCACTGACTTTAATGACTGGATGGAACTTGGAATTTGGAATGGTGTTTTGTCTATAAATCTGCATCATATTTTGATTCATGTCATCTTAATGATGAGTAAGGGCAATGGCAGTGAGGGAAAGAAAGGTATGTATCTGATGATCTTATTTGAAGAAAGAAAGAAGGGAAGAAAATGCTACACTCCAGATCCCATTGCCATTTGAAAGGGAGCTAATGCATCTATGAAAATCTAGAATATTGGCCTGTTCAGCTTCGTGATGCCTCATGGCAGGAACCTCCAACTCTAAGTAGACAAATCAATGGGGCGATGATGAGTACTTTGTTGAGACCATAGTCAGAGTATCAAGCTCCGTTTTGGTCTCCAAACCGAGGGAAGAACATTGGAGGTGATAGAGCAAATGGTCTCTAAATTGGTTCCTGGGATGTAAAGATTGTCCTATGATAAGAGGCTGAGTAACTTTGGCCTGTACTTGTGAAATTCAGTCAGATTAGAAGTTACCTGATTGAA
Organism: Rhincodon typus; assembly: GCF_021869965.1. Lineage (NCBI taxonomy): Eukaryota > Metazoa > Chordata > Chondrichthyes > Orectolobiformes > Rhincodontidae > Rhincodon > Rhincodon typus. The sequence continues at coordinate 60,170,514 of NC_063341.1, read as the reverse complement.
ACACACAAGATTGTAATGAGGTTTGACGCTTTAGAAATTTAAGCGGTTGGTTCGTCTAGATGGGGAATCAAGAGATCAGTGCTGAAAGCATGAAGCGTCAATCATGTGATTGAAATGTGATACCTTTCTTTGAGCAGAGGATTGTAAATTGGAATTTGGAATTCTACAACAGAGGCTTGTGGATACTCAATCATTGAGTGTATTCATGGTTTCGATAGGCAGATTTTTGATTAATCAAGGGATATGAGAAGAAAGTGAGAAAGGGATTGATGCAAATGGTCAACCATGATTGTATTGAATGACCAGAGAGGCACAGAGGGCCTTATAGCAGTTCCTGCTTCTACTTGTGTTCTTACAATCAATAATAATTGAAAGCAACACCATGGTAAGGGAGATAGTAAGAACTGCCGAAACGTCAACTTTCCTGCTCTGATGCTGCCAGGCCCACTGTGCTCCTCCAGCTCCACCCTGTTAACCATGATAAAGGAGACTGTGTCTCTTATCTGCATTGTAGCATTACTTATCTTAAATGTGAACATTGCAGCACATTTGATGTTGGAGGAGCAAAGAGCAAATTAAATCTAATAGTTCAAAGTTCTCTTTTCCAACATCAAGCACATTGGAAGGATAATTGGAGTCACTAGTCGGTGAATTTTTCTTTGTCTTCTCAATATTTTATGCTTTGTTTGTGCTGATCTGTTCATTAAAATGTTGGCCTCTTACTGGACAGTAGTCCCATTGATGCCAGGCATCCTTTGGTAGCTTTCTTTGTGTTCCTTTCTGTTTAATCATCTGGAGGAGATTAGGAAAATGAATGACTTGAATTAATAAATAATGGCACACCTCATCTCCCAAGAGCATCTCACAGACAATGTTTACTTTTGAAGTGAAACTTAGCCATTATGCACCCAAATGTGACAGTCAACTCTCCACAGTGACATGCCATAAGCAGCAATACATAATCTCTGTGATTTGAATTGCTCATATTGTTTAGGGGTTAAACATTAAAGCAGAAGATCTCCATTCATGTTCAAATAATGCCATCAGGTATCCAAATTCAGCTGAGGAATTTTGATCTTAGACTAGGCCTCAGGACAACAACTTTGACAGACAGGATTTCAACAGTGTTGCTTCAAGTGATAGAGACGTTTGCATAACAAAGCCTTGAGGATTGAATCTGATAAGTGGCCTCTTCAGCCTTCCTGCTCCTCTGATGCTGCTTGGCCTGCTGTGTTCATCCAGCTCTACACCTTGTTATTTCTATTA
>NC_063341.1:60159763-60164248 GCF_021869965.1 Rhincodon typus | reverse complement strand
GGCCCGAAACGTCAGCCTTTCTGCTCCTATGATGCTGCTTGGCCTGCTGTGTTCATCCAGCCCTGCACCTTGTTGTCTGTGACCTAGAATGGACATCTTTCTTATGCCTTTACAGTGCAAGATTGGAATTTTAATAATGAGATGCCCATGTAGTGAAAAAAATCACAGACTATTTTTATCTGTATTCCTTAGATCTATCCTTGTTAACTCTTGGATAAACTCTACCTGTGTTTCGCTTGTGTAAATGACTTTCGTGGTCAGTTGGTAGAAGTAACCACAACTGTGTATTGGCCTTTCATGAAAGGGATTGGAATGCAGAAACAAGGAATTCTTGCTACAGTTGCTTAGGGCTTTGTTGAAACCATAGCTAGAATACCTTGCTTCGTTTTGGCCTACATATCTAAGGTAGGATGTACTTGCCTTGGAAATGATACCACTGTGCCACAAGACCCCCAACATAGTTCTGATGAGTGAACCACATTCAGTCTTTAACTAGATCACCACCAACACCACCACGACCACCACGACCCGGGTTCGATTCCACACCTGGGCGATTGGTCCGTCTCGAGTTTGCACATTCTCCCCGTGTCTGTGTGGGTTCCCACCAGGTGCTCCGATTCCCTTCCACAGTCCAAAGATATGCGGGTTCGTTGTTCAGGGAATCAAAGGATATGATGAGGAAGCAGGAATGTGGAATTGAAGCAAAATATTAACTTCAATCACATTGAGTGGTCAGGCACCTTAAACGGTTATATGGTCTACTCCCTGCCTTATTTCTAATGTTCTTAATATCAGTAATGTTCAAGAGCAACATAATGGTGTAAAAAACTTGTTTCTTATCTGTATTGAAATGAATGTTTCAATATAAGGAAACGAACAATTACTGAATGTAGCAACTCAAAGTCTTTTATTCCAACATCAACCACGTTGGTATGAATATTAGAACCATTAGCAGAAGAATGCGAAGTTCTCTTTTCAATTTTGTTCTCTTCATTTCTATTGCTGCCCGTTTTAAGGTGTTGGCTTCTTACTGGGAGTCTAGTCCCATAAGTGATAGTCATCCTCCAGTAGTTTGCCCCATTATTGTTCTTTCAACTTAAGAAACTGAGGGATAGACAAAATAAAGAACTTTCATTGGTGCAGTAGTTTGCATGATATCCAAGGTGTCCCAGAAGCAGTTTGCAAGCAATTATTGTTTTTGAAGTGTAGCTATGGTTATTATCCAAGCAAATGTGACAGGCCTTTTAATGATTTAGACAAAATGACTTGGTGTAATGGATCAAAGTTTGCTGATCATAAAGGGATAAATGCTGTGATGTGGATATACTGTACAAGTATGTATTTCTTTGAACAACAAAGTGGCAGATGGAATGTCACCTTGGGAAATGTGATCTTTTTCACCTCAATAGTTAGATTGGAAAAAGCAGAACTTTTAAAAGACACGTAACTTTTAAATGTTGATGTTCAGAGAGGCTTCAAAGCACTTGGGTAACAATAAAAGAGATTTAGCTTGCAGGTACAATTAGAATTTAAGCAATCATGAATGCAAATTGGTTGTAGTTCTTTTGTTGTAAGGGGAGTGAAAGAACAAAGAAGCCTTGGTACAATTGTATTTGGGTTTGGGGCTCCCTTGTTAAAGTTCAATACTCTGCTTTGCTCTCAATAACCCAGGAAGCATAAACATACCATTGGAATAAAATATTGAAAGTTCATTGATTTGGTTTCTAAGATGAGAAGGTTGTCCTATAATATAAGACTGAGTAACGTATGCTTCTGCTCATTATAATTTACCATTTGAAACCTAAGTAATTATCGAGGGATGAAAAAACCAAATGCTATTAAACCTTGCTATAGCCTCCTTCAACAGCATATTCCAAACCTCTATCACCCAGAAGATAGGTAACAGAAGCTTAAGATTTATTGATGTTCTGAGTCTCCCCTTCCAAGAATTTCCCAAAAGCAATTCACTTGCAATAATTTGAGTGCAGACTTCATTGTCAGCACTGAGGTAATGGCTATCTTCCCTGTTTTGATCGTACTGGTTGAGGGATAAATGTTGAAACAGACAATCTTCCACATTCATTTGCTATTTTACATTCATCTGACAGAGTCTTCTGAGGAAGTCTCTTCCCAAGGAAATCTCTGACGATGCAATATTTCATCAGCATTGCTTGGGTGTGTCAGGCTACATTCACATATTCTAGCCTTGAATCAAATCTTGTGCCTACAATGTTCTGACTGAAATGAGAGTGAGCCAAGCTGATACTGTTTCACTAAATGAAACATTCTCTAGGTAGCTGTGAATGAAATTCCAAAAAGCAAAATAGTACAGATTCTGGAAATCTGAAAAATAAAAATCAACCTGCTGGAAAAACTCAGCAGCTCGGGGTAGACAGAGTGAATGCTTTGACTCTAATCTAACTCCTTTTCCTAGGATATAACTCTTCAGTCCTGAAGGACCGTCATATTTGATTCAAAACATTGACTCTGTTTCTATCTCCAAAGATGTTGCCAGACCTAATGAACATTTCAGTACATCCCAGTTGCATTTGACGTGAAGCTCTCTCTATTCTGCCACAGCAATCTGCTATGAATGCTTACCTTATATTTTCCACTTGTCGCACAAGTCATGTTTTGGCTGTACAGGACATTAGGTCACTTTTGGAATACTGAGTTCAATTCTGGTCTTCCTGTGATAGGAAAGATGTTGAGGCACTTGAAAGGGTTCAGAAAAGATTTACTAGGTTGTTGCCAGTGTTGGAGGGCTTGAGCTTTGGGGAGAGGCTGAACAGGTTAGGGCTATTTTCCCTAGAGCCTCAGAGTCTGCAGGGTGACCTTACGGATGTTTATAATATCATGAGGGACATGGATAGGGTGAATGACCAAGGTCTTTTCCCCAGGATGACGGAGTCCAAAACTAGAAGGCATAGGTTTAAGATGAGAGGGGAAAGATTTAAAGGGACCTGAGGGGCAACTTTTTCACACAGAGGGTGGTGCATGTGCTGAATGAGCTGCCAGAGGAGTTGCGGAGGCTAGTACAATTACAACATTAAAAAGGCATCTGGATCTTATATGACTAAGAAGGGTTAGGAGGTATATGGGCCAAATGCTGGCAAATGGGACTAGCTAAATTTAGGATGTTTGATCTGCATAGATGATTGGACCAAAAGATCTGTTTCTGTGCTGTATATCTCTATGACTCTAAGTCTTTGTTTACTTAATTTACTCAAACTAGGAGGTAGCAGTTGTTTACACGTTGCTTCATTCTTATGAAGCACTGGTTGAACACCTTTTTCCCTTTCACCCCATCAATCTGCGAATGTACTGAATAATGTGTCTAAGTCGCAGTTCTGTGTCTGACCACTGAAGGCCTAACAAGATTTTTTAACCATGTCAGTACCACACAGGAACCAAATCTTGCATGTTATAAACAACAGAGAATGCTGGGGAAACTCAGCAGGTCTGGCAATATCTGTGGAGAGAGATTTAACATTTTGAACCCAGTATGACTCTTCAGAGTGCTACCAGACGTACTGAGTATCTCCATCATTAACTGTGTGTTTGGTTCAGATTTCCAGCATCTGCAGTTTTTTTTTGATTTTATTCAAATCTTGCCTGTTTATTTTTGCATGTGTACTTTTGAGAGGGATTGTTGGATAGTAATTAGAGAAAACACTTGTCTGTTTTCTCCTCTTCAATGCAAAAGTAGTCAGACCCCCTTTATAGCAACCCCTGCCAGTGCCTCAACTAACACCACATTGGTTGAGGCTTGAACTTGGAACATTCCTGGTTGCTTGACACTGAGTCAGCAAGTCAGCCAGCTGAGCAACTGGGAGAGTTAGTGATATGGAACTCGAATGTGACCAGAGTTACTGAGCCTTTGCTGTCATTGGGAGTGCTGGTTTGTAATATCCACCAACTAATTGCTACATTAAAAATTGAGCTAACTAACTGCATTAAGTATTAGTCAAAAGTTGCTGAAAGTTTACATTTAGTAATGATTTTTGCCATTCTTTACAGGTGGAACCTGACTTGGTGATACTGATTGTGTACCTATGTGGAAACTTGGCATTTCTGATAGCTCTTCTCGTGGGAATTGGACAGACTTAAAGTCGCATTTGGAAGTGAGACCACAACGGATATATATTAACATCATCACTAATATGGATATACATATATATTAATATGATTGGTGCAACATCACCATATCATAGCAAACCTTGAGCCTGAGCTATGTCCTAAAATGTACATCTCTCAGGACAGAAGAAATGTAACAGGAGTACAAAACAGCTCCATAGTTGCAGAAAATTTGATTGTGAAACATAATTATTTTGTTCAAATTATCATAACTCCTCTGGTCTTTTGATGCAATGATTCAATGAAACATTTTGTTAAATCATTAAGTACAGCCATCATTACATAAAACCCCAATATGCAATTATAAATTTTCCCTCTCATTGAAATGGTAGCAATTAATTAGAAGTA
>NC_063341.1:60149788-60159753 GCF_021869965.1 Rhincodon typus | reverse complement strand
GAGAAACGTGTCTCTTTTAACATGATTGTCAGATAGAATAAGCAGAAAATACATTGTTGCTCACCATTTTAAACTTCTTTATTAATCGTTCACCAAAAATAAACTGAATGCCAAAGCTTGACTGTTAGCAGCACTTGAAATGAATCAAAAATATTTTGTTCATAAATTCCAATGCCATTGAGGTCATAATGTACTTTAGTGATTTGATTCCAACTATCTTGTTTTTTTTTAAATTGTTAATAGTAAACTTACAATTCTTAACTTATCAAAATAACTTTTTACTGCATAATAGCAAACTATGTGTGTATATAATGTATTTTAACTCAAAGTTTTGATAAAACACTTTTTATTCTCAAGCAAATGTATGATTTCACATTTTATTCATTTCAACACTTTGAAGTGCCTTAAAACAAAATCCTCATATATAGAAGATATTTCAAAATATTTAACAAGGTGGAGAAAGGACTATGGATGCCAAATGGAAGGATAAATGGGTAAAGAAAAGTATGATGTGAGCAGAAGACTTTACACTAGGGAAGGGTTTTTCAGAGATGTTTGAAAGTGGAAGGTGCAATGGAAAGGTACACAGATTGAGGGAAAGCTTTTCTAGCAAAGAAAGTATAAATGGTAGAATAAGTAGTGTCCAATGGTGGAACTGAGGGAGTAAGGCACAAGGAATTTGAAAGCAAGATGCTCTTAATGATCAAAAGTACTGTTCTGTTTCAAACAAAAAGTAGCAAGATGTCAAGCAGTGACCTTTTTTCAAGAGGGAATTAACAAAATTCAATGCCATTTCTGAAATTCCCCACCCTCTCAATATCCTCAGAGTTACCATTGACCAGAACCTAGATAGGCCAGTAATATAAATGCTGTAGCTCTAAGAACATGTCAGAGACTGGGAATTCTGAGGCAAGGAATTCACTTCCTGACTCTCTGAACTCTCTCCATCATTAATATCAGCGGTGGCTAACTTCCTTTAGGGAATGTGATGGCCTAGGGCTATAATTGCCAGAGTATTAATCCAGAGACCTAGATAGTGTTTGGCGAACCCAGGTTTGAATCGCACCATGGTGGAATTTGAATTCAATTTTTAAAAAAAATCTGGAATTAAAAATCTACTAATGACAATGAAACCATTGTTGATTGTTTGGAAAAACCCACTAATGCCCTTCAGAGAAGGAAATCTGCCATCCTCACCTGTTCTGGGCGACACGTGACTCCAGACCCATAGCAATGTGGTTGACTGTCTATTGCCCTCTGAAATGGCCTAGGATGTAATTCAATTGTACCAATCACTACAAAGTCTCAAAGAAATGAAACTGGACAGATCACCAGGCATTGAAGTAGGCACCATAAAAGACAATGGCAGAAGCAGTCCTGCCGACCCTGTAAAGTCCTCCTCACTAACATCTGGGGGCTAGTGCAAAAATTGGGGTAGAACTGTCTCACAGACTAGTCAAGCAACAGCCTGACATTGTCTTTAGGGTATGATTCCATGAGTAGGACAATGTCCCAGACACCACCTTCGCCATCCCTGGAAAAGTCCTGTCCCACCGGCAGGACATACCCAGCAGGGCTGGGGGCACAGTGATATGACGTCAGGAGGGAGTTGCTCTGGGAGTCCTCAACATTGACTCTGGACGCCTTGAAGTCTTGTGGCTTCAGGTGAAACATGGGCAAGGAAAGCTCCTGCTGATTACCATATACCGTCCTCCCTCAGCCAATGAATCAGTACTCCTCCATGTTGAACAACACTTGAGGGAAGCACTAAAGATGGCAAGGGCACAAAATGTACTCCGGGTGGGGGATTTCAATATCCACCACCAGGATTAGTATGATTACCACATGTACAACTGATTGAGCTTGTTGGGTCCTAAAGGATATAGCTGCTAGACTGGGTTTGCGGCAGGCGATGAGGGAACCAACAAGAGGGAAAAATATCCTTCACCTCCTCTTTACCAATATGCCACCTGCAGATGCATCTGTCCATGACAGTATCAGTAAGAGTGGCCACTGCAGAGATGAAGTCCCGCCTTCACATTGAGAATGACCTCCATCATGTCGTGCAGCACTATCACCGTGCTAAATGGGACAGACTTCACACAGATCTAGCAACTCAAGACTGGGCATCCATGAGGCACTGTGGGCCATCAACAGCAGCAGAATTGTACTCTAGCACAATCTGTAACCTCATGGCCCGGCATATCCCCCACTCAACCATTACCATCAAGCCAGGGGATCAACCCCGGTTCAATGGAGAGTTCAAAAGGGCAAGCCAGGAGCAGCATTGGGCATACCTGTAGATGAGGTATCAACCTGATGAAGCCACCAAACAGGACTACTTGTGTGCCAAACAACATAAGCAGCAAGTGACAGAGCTAAGCGATCCCACAAACAATGGATCAGATCTAAGCTCTGCAGTCCTGCCACATCCAGTCGTGAATGGCGGTGGATGATTAAACAACTCACTGGAGTAGGAGGCTCCACAAATCTCCCCATCCTCAATGATGGAAGAGCCCAGCATATCAGTGCAAAAGATAAGGCTGAAGCTTTCACAGCAATCTTCAGCCAGAAGTGTTGAGTGGATTATCCATCTCGGCCTGCTCCACTGGTTCCCAGCAATATAGCTACCGTCTTCAGCCAATTCAATTCATTCCACGTGATATCAAGAAACGGGTGGAGACACTGGATACTGCAAAGACTACAGGCCCTGGCAACATTCTGGCACTACTACTGAAGACATATGCTCCAGAACTTGCCGCTTCCCTAGCCAAGCTGTTCCAGTACAGTTACAACACTGTCATCTACCTTCAAATATGAAAAATTGCCCAAGTATGTCCTGTACATAAAAAAGCAGAAAAAGTCCAACCCAGCCAATTACCACGCCATCAGTCTCCTCTCGATCATCAGTAAAGTGATGGAAGGTGTCATCAACAGTGCTATCAAGCAGCACCTGCTCAGCAACGCCCAGTTTGGGTTCCGCCAGGGCCACTCAGCTCCTGATCTCATTACAGCCGTGGTTCAAATGTGGACAAAAGAGCTGGATTCCAGAGATGAGGTGAGTGACAGCCCTTGACATCCAGGCTACGTTCGACCGAGTGTGGCATCATGGAGCTCTAGCAAAACTGGAATGAATGGGTATCGGGGGAAAACTCTCCATTGGTTAGGGTCATATCTGACACATAGGAAGTTGGTCATGGTTGTTGGAGGTCAGTCATCTCAGCTCCAGAATATCTCTGCAAGAGTTCCTAGGTAGTGTCCTTGGCCCAACCATCTTCAGCAGCTTCATCAATGACCTTCCCTTCATCATTAGGTCAGAAGTGGGGATGTTCACCGACGATTGCACAATGTTCAGCACCATTCACGACTCCTCAGACACTAAAGCAGTCCGTGTCCAAATGCAACAATATCCAGGCTTGGGCTGACAAGTGGCAAGTGACATTTGTGCCACAAAAATGCCAGGCTATGACCATCACCAACAAGAGACAATGTAACCACAGTCCCTTGACATTCAATGCTGTTATCATCACTGAAACCGCCACTATTAACATCCTGGGAGATATCATTGATCAGAAACTCGACTGGACTCACCATATAAATGCAGTGGCTACAAGAGCAGGTCAGAGGCAAGGAATACTGCAGTGAATAACTCACCTCCTGGAGTGTGATAGAATACTCCCCACTTGCCTGGATGAGTGCAGCCCCAACAACATTCAAGAAGCTTGATACCATTCAGGACAAAACAGCCTGCTTGATTGGCACTGCATCCACAAGCATCCACTCCTTCCACCGCTGACACTCAGTTGTAGCAGCATGTACTATCTACAAGATGCAGTGCAGAAATTCATGAAAGATCCTACAACAGCACCTTTCAAACCCACAACCACTTCCATCTAGAAGGACAAGGGCAGCAGATATATGGGAACACCACCACCCTCAAATTCCCCTACAAGCCACTCACCATCCTGACTTGGAAATATATCGCTGTTCCTTCACTGTTGCTAGGTCAAAATCCTGGAATTCCCTCCCTAATGGCATTGTGGGTCAACGCACAGCAAGTGGACTGCAGTGGTTCAAGAAGGCAGCTCACCACTACCTTCTAAAGGGCAACTAGGGATGGGCAATAAATGCTGGCCAGCCAGCGACGCCCACATCCCACAAAATGAATTTTATAAAACTCTTTCACATGGCGGAAGTTAAATTTCATTTTTTCTCTTCCTTGGAGGGGGACCACAATCAGTAAAGAAGAACTTCATTAAATAACATTCAAAAGCAATAAATGAATAGTTTAAATGACTATTTAAAGTGCCACATAGCAAAGCTTAATCATAAAGTAAATTTTTGCCATTTTCATTAAGAAGCAGAGCTAAAGGGAATAAGATTGAGCCCCAGTTCACTATCACCTGAGCAGTGAATGGAGTCAAGCTAACGAAAAGATTAGGCACATTCCCAGCCAACCTTGACAGAATTCACACGAAAGTTGGAGTCAGAAGTGTATTGGCTTTTAGCCCAGGGTTTCTTTTTCTCACAGTCTGCTATGCTTCTCCCTTTTTCATTTCCTCATGTTTCCATCTCCCTGTTATGACAGAGGCACAGGAGGAGCAAAAGGGCAGATGGTGTAGTGGCCCAGTACAATAAACAAAGGGATTGTTAATAGTGGTAAAAGAGAAAAAAAAACTGTAACATGTGTGTAATCGTGTAAGAGGGAGGAAATTGATCCTCTGTGCTAAGTGAAAAGTAGACAAGTTGCAAACATGACAGCTGGGGGAAGTGATTAAAGAATATAAGAAAAATGGAGAACAAACATAACGGCAGTCAGAGATAGTAATAACTGCAGATGCTGGAGTCAGAGATAACACAGTGTGGAGCTGGAGGAACACAGCAGGCCAGGCAGCATCAGAAGAGCAGGAAAGTTGTTGTTCCGTCTCTGATGCTGCCTGGCCTGCTGTGTTCCTCCAGTTCCACACTGTGTTATAATGGCATCACTTTCTGAAGTTACTGAATGGAATGCAATATTGAGACCTTGAGAGTGTAGAATGCCTAAATGGAAAATGAGGTGTTGTTCCTCTCGCTTGCACTGTGCTTCAAAGATGTCTTGCTCCTTTTTCATTTGATAATCCAGGTGCAAAACCAATGTTAACCTACACCACCTTGTCAAACATGAAAGCAAAGCTCTTCTATAATCTTCAATTTTAAATTCCAATAGTCACTAAACCCATCTCTAGTCAGTGCCATTGATGACTTTTGAGACATGTTTGCAGACAACACAATGAAAACAGCAAGCTGTTGGAGAGCACACAGACATCTCCATAACAATGACAGAAATAAACCCTGTTCAAATTGTCTGACTCAGTCTTTTGTGTGGACTTCAGAGGCTAAGATATGAGGAGAGATTATACAGATTAGGCCTGTTTTCTCTAGAATTAGAAGGTTAAGAGGCGATCAGATCAAAGTCTTCAAGATATTAATTGAAAAAGACAGGGTAGAAAAAAATAAACTATTTCCACTGGTTGGGGAATCTAGAATGAGGGAGTGGGGGGCAAAATCTGAGAATTAAGGCCAGACCAGTCAGGAGAGATGTTAGGAATCACATCTACGCTCGATAGGTAGTAGATGTTGTGGAACTCTCTTCCACAAACAGCAGTTTACGCTAGATTCGTTGTTAACTTTAAACCTGAGATTGATAAAGAAGCAGCACAGGATCGAGGGGCTGAATGGCCTACTCTTGTTCCTATGCTCCCATGAAAAGTGAAAAATTCAATACACACATTTCAATAACATTAATTGATCGGGTTTCAAGGACAGAAGAATGCATTTCCTGCATTATTAGCTTTTAGAAAACAGATTTATTTTTTAAAAGGATAATGTTTTAAAATTCAAAGAATACTTTTATCATTATTATCATCTTGAAAAGCCATATAAGACTTTTATTCAGTGATTAAAGTGTTTAAATGAATCACATCTGTTTGACCCATTGTTGTGCTGCAGTTCATCAGTGTGAGACACAAGAGTCTGGGATCAGAGTACTGCATTTCTCAACTGGTGGCTGCGAGTATGTCAAATTGGAGGTGTTCTAAGATCTTCTTTCCTGGCAAATGCAGGGCAAGTCAGAGTGTGGGGCATGGGACCTGGAAGTATTATTCCACTGACCTGTCCAGGCTGTGCTATTTTCTCAGGTGACCACTCCTGGTAGTTTATGGCATTTGATATTATAATTCAGACTATTTCTTGTTGGAGTGAACATGGCCACTCATGACGCACAGCTAGTATCTACATTCTAGTCAAACAGTTAGATAATTTGTTGATTGTGTGCTTACTGAGAACTAAAGAATTACAAATAAAGAGGAAGTTGCACTAGATTCTAATTTGACTGTGTCCTCTTTCTGTCATGAAATTCAAGACCCTACTGGAAAAGGGGTCAACAATGTGGTCAAGGATTCTGTCAACAGCAATTGAAGCAGTGAAGTTTACATGTTGAATACATTGAAATATTGCATTCATTGACCAGAACAAATCTGAAATTTTGATTTCCTTCCAGGAGTCGGTAGATGGCATTAAAAAGGCCACTGCTGGTGCAACAAAACATCAGAAGGATTCACAAGTAATAATGTGGTTGTGTTTAGCCACAAAAACAAGACTGAAAAAAATAAACAAAAACAGAAAATACTGGAGAAACTCAGCAGGTCTTGCGGCATCTGTGGAGAGTTGTAGAGGTCAACAGCTCAGTAAAAGCCCTTTGGCCCATTGTGGCTGCGCCAGTCAAAAGCAGCTGCCTAACTCCTCTAATCCCATTTTCCAGCATTTGACTCATAGCCAAAAGTCAGAGAAAATCAGTCAATGCTTTGGGTCCACAGACACTTTGCTTGGATTGAATGATGCAGCTGGGAAATGGTGGTATTTATGCTGAGGACAGTAGGTAGGATTGTGGGGAAAAGAGGGGAGTCAAATTGATGGAGACGGTGCCCAAAGAGATAATAAGAAGGGTAGCAGGCAAAGAGATGGCTGATAGTAAGCTGGAAGAGAAGTAAATGCTGAATGGGTGCTAATGGAAAGTGTGAATAGTTGAAAATGGCTGTGTGGGAACGACCTGTACAGAACAGGACCTAGGGTGTGGGGAAGGGTATTGAACGTAAAGGAAGGTGTTCACTCTCTGAAATTGTTAAACTCAATGTTGAGTCCTGGGGGCTGGAAGGTACCTAGGTGGAAGATGCGGTGTTGTCCCTCCAGTTTGTGTCGAGCTTTGCTGGAGCACTGTAGTAGGCCAGAAATGTTGGCATGGGAACATGGTGATGTGTTGAAGTGGTAACCAACTGGAAGTTCAGGGTCATTTTTATGGATAGAGCAGAGGTGTTCTACACTGTGATCACGCAGTCTGCATTTCATCTCCCCATTGTGAGCAGACAATATAGTAGACTAGATCGAATCAAATGCAGTTAAATCGCTGCTTCACCTGCAAGGTATGTCTGGGGCCTAGGATAGTGAGGAGGATGTTAAGGGCTTTTGCAATTGAATGGGAAGAAGCCCTGGGGGTATGGGGAAGTGTTGCAAGTGGAGAAGTGGACCAGGATTTCCAAGAGGGAACAGACCCTGTGGAATCATTCACAGAAGATGCAACACTTGCCTGTTTATCTCCTCCTTCCTCATTGCCCATGGCTCCAATATAAAAATGTTTTCTGATGCATTTCTACATTGAAAAAATTACTCCAACAATGCTTTAGCTGTGGAATTGGTGCTGATTTCATTAACTGCAGCCACTTCGAGAGTAGATTATTTACCTTATTGTACCTTTGGAAAAGCTTCTACATTTGGAAAAGCTTCTACATTTCAGCAATGCTGAACCACAAGTTTCAGGTTGCAGCCAGAAATTGTACCCAATCCTGTATGATGACGCAGTCACCATTACTCTTCAAATATTTCTCTTTTGTGATGATTTCATGTCAAATAAAAATACCCAGGACTTCTTGTGAAACTATTTGTGAGAAAAGGGATTTTCATTCTTGTCGCCTATGATTGAGCAATTGGATTGCACAAGGCAACGACTGAGTGAATACAGAGAAAGACAGAAACAATTTGTGGAGCATCAGCATTCTGTACGCAACAAACGACAACACCTTACGGTTGCCAACCATTTTAACTCCCCCTTCCACTTCCACTCCCACTCCCACTCCCTGGGTGACAGGTCCATCCTGGGCCTCCTCCAGTGCCAAAATGACGCCATGTGCATACTGGAGGAACAAAATCTCATGTTCCACCTCAGGAGCCTACAGCCCGATGGCCTTAATATAGAATTCGAGATAGTAGGAACTGCAGATGCTGGAGAGTCCGAGACAACAAGGTGCAGAGCTGGATGAACACAGCAGGTCAAGCAGCATCATAGGAGCAGAAAGGCTGACGTTTCGGGCCTGGACCCTTCATCCCTGTCTCCTTGACCTGACACAACCTGGCCACCTTCTTCCCCACCTACCCGCCCTACCCTTCCTGCCGACCAGCCTCCACTACCCCTAACTGCATCCAAAGAATCACCACCCCACCTACCTTTCCCCAGCCCCACCCATCCTCCCTCCCACCTCCTTGACCTGACACAACCTGTCTCTCATCTCTCCCACCTAACCGCCCCACCCATCCCACTAACCAATCCCCACCACTTCTCACCTGCATTGACCTATCACCATCCCACCTACCTTCCCCAGCCCCACCACTCCTCTATTTATTTCCCAGCTCCCTTCCTCCATCCCCATTTCTGAAGAAGGGTCCTGACCTGAAACACCAACTTTCCTGCTCCTCTGATGCTGCCTGGCCTGCTGTGTTCCTCCAGCTCCACACTGTTATCTCTGACTCCAGCATCTGCAGTTCTGGCTATCTCCCACAGAACCAATTAAAAGAAACATAGAACAATATAGAAAATAGAACAGGACAGCTCAGTACAGGCCCTTCGGCCCACTATGTTGTGCCGACCTATTATCCTATTCTAAGATCAAACTACCCTGCATACCCTACATTTTACTATCATCCATGTGCCTATCAAGAGTCACTTAAATGTCTCTAATGTATCTGACTCCACTACCACCACCGGCAGTGCATTCCATACATCCACCACTCTCTGTGTGAAGAACCTACCTCTGACATCTTCCTCCAATCACCTTAAAATTATGCCCCCTCGTAACAGTCATTTCCGCCCTGGGAAAAAGTCTGTGGCTATCCACTCTATCTATGCCTCTCATCATCTTGTACACCTCTATCAAGTCACCTTTCATCCTTCTTCGCTCCAATGAGAAAAGCCCTAGCTCCCTCAACTTTTCATCTTAAGGCCTGCCCTCCAGTCCAGGCAGCATCTTGGTAAATCTCCTCTGCACCCTCTCTAAAGCTTCTAGATCCTTCATATAATGAGGCGACCAGAACTGAACACAATATTCCAAGTGTGAAATTCATGCCTGCTCCTCAGAAACTCAGAAATGGAGTATGAGGGAGGACAGCTTCATTCACCCTGCCCCTTGGGTGATAAATTACCTCCCAACCTTCCAGGTGTGGTGTTACCCACAGCCTCCAGGCAGTGAATTACCTCCTGAATCCCCCCCACTTGGGCAGTGAGTTACCCCCTTAACCTCCCTGGGGAGTGAAGTACCTGCTGACACCCCCCCGCAATGAGTAATCAAACCCACACCCAACCCTGTGCAGGGAGTGAGTTAGCGCCTGACCCCAAGGAGTTAATACCTTAACTCCTCCCTTCCCCAAGGCACTGAATTGCCCCTGAACCCACCCCTTTGGGCAATGAGTTACCCCCGACCTCCTTGGGCAGGCAGTTATCCCCCACACACCCCTCCATCAGTTAAATACCCCGATCCATCTGGCAGCAAGTTACTCACTAAACCCCCTAGCATGTAGTTGTCCCCAAATGCCCACAGCAAACTGTTACCCGTAACCCCCTCCCCCCACCCCCCGGGTCAGTGAGTTACACACACACACAC
>NC_063341.1:60127295-60149388 GCF_021869965.1 Rhincodon typus | reverse complement strand
CCCCCCCCCCCCCCGGGTCAGTGAGTTACACACACACACCCTTGCCCCCCGGGTCAGTGAGTTACACACACCCTCACCCCCCCGGGTCAGTGAGTTACACACACACACCCTCACCCCCCCGGGTCAGTGAGTTACACACACCCCTCCCGGGGGGGGGGTTGTGTGAGTCAGTCTCTTACCCCGACCCCGTCCACCTGCAACTCCAGCGGCCGTCACTTCCGGTAATTTCCAGCTGGTTCCGGGCCGGTGTCCATGGTAACGGCGTTATTTACAACAACTCGGTCGCGTTAGAGAGTGTGAGGGAGATATAGAGGTTTACAGAGCATAGGGGGGAGGGAGAGAGAGAGTGAAATAGGTCAGGGAGAGAGAGAGATTGAGACAGAGGGAAGAGTGATAGATCAGGGAGAGGGATAGAGACAGAGAGAAGGAGAGAGGAGTGATAGAGAGAGAGAGAGAGAGAGACAGTGTGTGTCTGGTCAGGGAAGAGGAGGAGAACTATAGAGAGGGAGAGGGATAGAGACAGAGAGAAGGAGAGAGGAGTGACAGAGAGAGAGAGACAGTGTGTGACTGGTCAGGGAAGAGGGGAAACAGGAAAGGTCCGGGAGAGGTGGAGAGTTATAGAGAGAGAGGGATAGAGAAAAGGAGAGAGTGTGATAGAGAGAGACAAGGAGATTGATAGAGGGAGTGAGAGAGAGATTGGTAGAGACAGAGAGTGATTTGAGAGGGGGAGAGTGATAAAGCAGGGGGAGAGTGATAAAGCAGAGGGAGAGTCACAGGAAGTCACACAGAGTGAAGAGAGGGGTAAAGAGTTATAGAGTGTTAGAAAGAGAGAACACACTGGGGCGACAATGTCATAGAGTCGGAGGGTGATTAAAAAGACTCATAGAAAGGGAGAATGATAGATGTAGAGAAAGCACACTAGGCAAAATTAGAGCTGTAGACACAGTGGTAGAGAGTTATTGTGCTAAAATGGGGCACAATGCACTTGAGTGATTAAGACAAACAATAGAGTTCAGTGTTCCAAAGAGTGAGGCAGGCAGAAATAATGTTAGAGAGTTTCTGACAGGCACAAATTAGATCAGAGAATATATGAAAACACGAGTTGGACTGAGCATGTTAGGGAGGGCAGAAGGCTAAGTATTAGAGAGGCATAGGCTATGTAGGAAAAGTGACAGCTTGTAAAAAAAAGTATAAGATAGTGTGGGAAGGCTACTCAGTATATAAGTATCAATGACCAAGAAAGTGTACCTGAGCTAGAGGCTATGTTGGAAATATGAAGATGTGGTTTCCGAGTAAGACATGTAGACAAAAGTATTGAAAGAGAAAAACCGTATTAAAAAAGGGATCCCTACCTAACGATTCACTATGACTACACCACTGGTTCAGGCCCATCACATTTTTGGGTTACGATCCTCTGTTGTTAATAATGTTTTGTACTTTGATGATCAAAGCATAATATACCCAGCTGGAAGCAACTGTGTGCGTTACAATGTTGACCAGAAATGGCAGAAATTCATTCCAGGTAAGAAACTTTAACTCGAAGAGAATGGCTTGTTAGTTGTGCACAAATGCAACCTTAGTATTAGATACAGTAAACTGAAATCCCTGTGTTTTTTAAAATTCATTCATGGGAATGTGGGCATCGATGTTTGGGTGTGAAATTATTGTCCATCTCTAAATGCCCTTGAAAAGTTGATACTGAGCTGACTTTTGGAAGCTTGGTATCCATGTGGTGTAGGCACACCCATTGTGCCCTTAGGAAGGGAGTTCCAGGATTTTGATGTAGGGGCAGTCAAGGAATGGTGATGAAGTTCCAAGTCAGGATGATGTTTATCCTGGTGGGGAATTTTCCGTTATGGTTCAGGTGGCAATTTGATGGGTTTTCTTCAACCATTTGCAGAATTGAAGTCTTGGTTTCTTTATCCATCAACAAGTCTTCAGCAATTTTATATCATGCATGGGGTCTATATTTGCTCTTCCACTTGCCAAATGTGTAATCTCATAGTGGTTTTCAGAACTTACTCAGGAACAGGCTATTTTAGATCAGGCAATGTTTAACAAGGTAAGATTTGTAAGAGATCTCGTAGTTAAGAATTCTGTAAAGGGAGGCGATCACAACATGTTAGAATTTAAAATTCAGTTTCAGGAGGAGCAACCCAGGTCTCAAATCAGTGTCCTCAGTTTAAATAATGGCAATTACAGAGGTATGAAGAAAGAGCTATCTAAAATGGACTGGAAAAATAGACTGAGGGTAAAGTCAGTGGATGAACAGTGGCAGATGTTTAAGCAGATAGTTCATTAGGCTTATCAAAACTTTATTCTGGTCAAAAAGAAGGATGCAATGAGGAAGGCGAAGCAACTATGGTCAACAAATGTGGCCAATGAGGATATCCAATCGAAACTCAGGAACAGAAAATGATGAAAACTAGTGGTCCAGAGGATTTGATATCTTTTAAGAACCAGCAGCAGATGACCAAAAAATCTAACAAAGAGGGAGAAAATTGATTATGAAAATAACTTGGCAAGAAATATAAAAACAAACAGTAAGAGCTTCTACGGGTATATGGACAGAAAGCGAGCAGCTAACTTAAGTGTAGGATCCTTGGAGGATGCAATGGAGGAATTAATAACGTTGAACAAGGAAATGGCAGATAACTTAAACCATTATTTTGCATGGATTGCATGGTAGAGGACAGTAAATATCCCTGAAATAACAGGCAAACAAGCTGCTAATGGGAGGAAGGATCTTGTAACAGTCTGTAGCACGAAGACCTAGGTACTTGACAAACTAATGGCAGACAAGTCACCAGGACTTGATGACTCGCATCAAACAATTTTGAAGGAAATGGCTGCAGAGATTGTGAAGGCATTCCAGAATCCAGAATACAGAAGGATTCCTGTAGATTAGAAAACCATTAAAGTGGCGTTGTTGGCTTGCTTGCCAAGCAAGCCAACAACCTCATTCACAACTCGACCTACAAATCCTAGCAAGAACTTTAAACCACCAAAGTGGTGCTCTTGTTGAAGAAGGGAGGGAGACAGGAAACAGGAGACCAGTTGGCATAGCATCTATCATTGCATTAAACTGTTATTAAGGAAAAAAAGTCAGGACATTTAGAAAAGCTGAACACAATTAAATACAATAAACATGGTTTTGTGAAAGTGGTCATGTTTGACAAACTTTCTTGAGTTCTTTGAGGATATAATAAGCAAAGTTGATAAAGGTAAAATCAGTAGATATAGCGTATTTCAGTTTTCAGGAGGATTCAACAAGGTGCTACATAAAAGGTTATTGCAGATACAGCATTGAGGGTAAACTATTAACATGGATTGAGGATTGGTTAACACACAGATGACAGGGAGTTGGGAGTAGTGGGTCTTTTTCACATTGGAAAGGCATACTGAGGGTCTCAATTATTTAGTGTCTGTAGTAATGAATTGGAGGAGGGAGCTGTGAGGCATCAGTGCTAAATGATTAATGAGCTAGATTTCATTAGTAACCTAATTGTGCATAAACATTTATCAAACAGTGATCATAAAATGATTGAGTTCAATATAGTGAAAGCAAAAAAAAATTAGTCAGCTGCTAGAGTTTTAGTAAGGTAAGGTCAACTCTAACAAGATGAGACAGAGCTCATTTGGGGTGAACTAGGAAAACAAGCTAATGGGCAAAACAACTGAAGAAGAGTGGAGGATATTTAAAGAAACATTTAACACAATACAAAACTAGTTTATACCCCCAGAGTGAAAACTCCACTTCACAGAAAAAACTAAATTGACAACTAAAGAGATATGGGTAACATAAAACTAAAAGAAAGAGCTTATAAAAATGCAAAAAAGAGCACAGATCCTACTGAATGGGAAAGACCAGGAAAGACACAAAGACAAGCAGAGCAACTTATAAGAGCTACTAAAAGGGATTATGAAAGGAAACTTGCCAGGGACATCAGAATTAACTGGAAGAAATTTTGTAGTTTCATGAAGAAAAAGTCGGTCAGAAGCAACGTTAGCCCACTAAAGACTGATAGTAGGTGTATTGCTAATGACTATGGGAAATGGCAGACATGTTGAACAATTATTTTGCCTCAGTATTTGCAGTAGAAAAGGAGGATAGCTTGCTGGTTGTCCTGAGGAAATTAGTAGTGGATCAGGAATAGAGACTGATAAAATTTTCCAGCCGAGAGTGTTAAAGGAAGTAGGGGAGCATATATAGAAGCCCTTATTTAATCTTTCAGAGTTCCTGAGAAACAGATGATTTCTCTCTGAGTTGGAAAATGGTACACAGAGTCATAGAGTCATACACACAGAAATAGACCCTTCGGTCCAACTCGTCCATGCAGATGGGCAAAAGAGGAAAAGCAGAAAGTTGCAGACCTGTTAGCCTAACATCTATGGTGGGAAAATTGTTAGAGTCTATAATCAAGGATGGGGGTAACTGAAAATTTTCAGTTAATCAGAGGGAGCCAGCATGGATTCATGACAAGTAGGTCATGCCTGACAATCCTATTGAAGACAACAAGGTGTAGAGCTGGATGAACACAGCAGGCCAAGCAGCATCAGAGGAGCAGGAAGGCTGATGTTTTGGTCCTAGACCCTTTTTTTTTCAAGAGGTGATTAAGGTTGTGGACAGGGGAATGCCTATATATGTTGTTTATGTGGACTTCAGAAGGCATTTAATGAAGTCCCATACAAGAGACCGTCAACTAAGGTAGAAGGCCATGGAATTTAGGGTAAATTACTGACATGGCTGGGAAATTGGTTGAGTGGCAGGTGATAGAAAGTAAAGATAATGCATAGTTGCTCAAATTGGCAGGATGTGACCAGTGGTGTCCCATGTCATAGGCATTATAGACAGGGCAGATGGTAGACTAAGTGAATGGATAAAACTGTGGCAGATAGAGTTCAATGTAAGCAAGTGTGAGGTCATCCATTCTGGACTGAAAAAGTATAGATCAGGGCACTTGCTAGATGGTATAAATTAAATACTATGGATGTCCAAAGAAACTTGTGGATGATCATGGTTGAATAGGAACAGGGTAGGCGATGGCCTAGTGGTATTATTGGTAGACTATTAATCCAGAAACTCAGCTAATGTTCTGGGGACCCAGGTTCAAATCCCGCCACAGCAGCTGGTGGAATTTGAATTCAGTAAATATCTAGAATTAAGAGTCTAATGATGACCATGAATCGATTGTCAGGAAAAACCCATCTGATTCACTAATGTCATTTAGGAAAGGAAACTGCTCCCCTTACCTGGTCTGCCCTACATGTGACTCCAGATCCACAGCAATGTGGTTGACTTGGAACTGCCCTCCGGGCAATTAGGGATGGGCAATAAATGCTGGACTAGTCAGCTATGCCTTCTTCCCAAGAATGAATAAAAAAAATCTGATAATCCTTAACTCTGTGTTCCTGCTTTGTCCCTGTAGCCCTTAATTTCCTTTCTATGTTTCTACCTTAACCTTGAATATGCTTAATAACTCAGCATCAACAGCCCTCTTTTTACCCTCTCACAGGGGCAGCAACTTCTCTAACTTATCCTGTTGGACTCCCTAAGAATCGTGTATGTTTCAAAAAAGTCTCTCATTTTTCTAAACTCCGATGAGTAAAAACCCAACCTGCTTGATCTCCTATTAAAATTTTTCCATACCCAAAATCAACCTAGTGTACCTTCTCTAGACTGCTGCTAATGTCACTGTATCTTTCGTTAAGCAAAGGAACCCAAAACTGTTCACAGTATTCCAGGTGTCCTTTGACTAGTACTTTGTATAGGTTTAGGAAGACCTTCCTATCTTTTATAAAAATAGAAATTGCTGGAAAAGCTCAGCAGGTCTGGCCAGCATCTGTGGAGACAAATGAAAGTTAATATTTCAGGTCGAGTGACAGCTGTGAGGAAGGGTCACATTCCCAAAACATTAACTTTGATTTCTCTCCACAGATGCTGCCAAACCTGTTGAACTTTTCCAGCAATTTCTGTTTTTATTTCCCATTTTTATACACCATTCCTTTTAAAATAAAGGCCAGCATTCCATTTGCCTGCCCTATCTCCCACTGGGCTTGCATGCTAGCTTTTTGTAATTCATCCCTGATTGACCAGCTGTAATGGTTCTGAAACTAAACCAAAGGGTAATTGCCACACCAGCCAGAATAGCTTACCTACTGACTTTCCATAGAAAGCTGTGTCCTTCTGCTGAACCTTTTCCAGGTCATCCAAATGACAGTGAAAACTTGCTAGGAGGTTTACATGAAACAAGCTGCCTTGTTTGTATTGCACTTGTATGTGTACATTGCTTTGAGAACATTCTATATTAGGACATCCAATTTTCCTTACTCCAACAAAGAAAATGCAGGATTTTACTTTTGATATGGCCATGCAGCATGCCACCATGATTCTACCCATTTTAAAGTCATTAATTAATAACCTATGTTTATGTCATACTGTTGAATGCAGGTTCTGAAAAAAGCCAAGGGATGTTGGTTCTTGCTTTTAGCCCCAATCACCGATACCTGGCTGTTTCTGAAAAGGGTGAAAAAGCCACAGTGACTATATATGATGTACAGCATGATCAAAGCAGAAAGAAAAAGTCACTAAGTGTCAATGATCTTCACGCTCAAGAGTTTATCAGTATTGCCTTTTCGCCAGACTCCAAATACTTGATTGCACAATCTGGGACACCTGATTGGACGCTGATCTACTGGTTATGGAAGAAACAGAAAATCATAGGTGTTATGAAAACTACCACAAACACAAACCCTATCTACCAGGTAATCATTGGTAACTCTGTGCCGCTACCTTCAACCACCAGTATTTCTCATTTCTTTAAAAAATGACTACTAATTCAAAACAAAACAAGTTTTCCAATTTACGTCAGGATTTTGGATGATGGATTTGGCTCAAGTACCTGAAGGCAGTAATGTCAGTGCCATGCAATTTTATATTTATTTTGTGAAAACTATTAAAATATTTAGAAAGCAGAAAGAAAGATTAGGTGAAATGCAAAATCTTACTTTTCACTGCCTTGACCATGTATTAAATATTTCCCACTATATTTGAACTTCTATCAAAGAATGAGTAAAACTAGATTCAAATAATCATTGTGGCAGTTGGCATTCCTTTTCCTCTTCCTAGTTAGGATCTCAGAGAGAAGGACAAAGTGGAGATTCTTACTCCACCCCAGTGCTCAGGTATTTTGAGAAGTGCCTAATGCTCACTGCCTGACATTGCATGCCTGTGCACATGTGAATGAAACCATGAAGATAAAATCACCCATGTCCCATGACACTGTAGTCAGGAGGATTTCCTGTTGTTTCCAACCTGATTTGCATAATCTTCATCTTTGAAGCTTAAGGGTAGACACAGGACACAGTAGGGGTTCAGGATTTCTGATTTCTTTCCAGGAGATCCACCAATTTAAGTGCCAATTAGGAAGACCTGCCCACTGAAGCATGTCTTCATTGCTTGGCAGCACCACCAGGGAGACAATGGCTGCTGCTGGTATCCCAGCCACCTGAGTTTCTGACTGCCAAGGGACCCAGGCCACAGTGGATTGGTAGCATGAGGAGGACTGTGTGGTGGGGTCAGAGGAAGGGGTGGGGAGCAAATCAGCAGCAAGGGAAAGGGGTAGCACTTGTGTGCATCCCATACCTGCTTCTGATTCCCTTGATCAGGCACTGATGCCTGGGAATGAGGGACACCAATAACAACCATGTCCCCCACTTTACCCTCCCCCAGACACCCCCACACAACCCACACATGGTTTACTTTTCTTGCTCTCTGCTTCATGAATCCACCATCTGCTGCTGGGTTAATACTGGTGGCAGATGGATGAAACCTTTAGTGGACATCAGTCGCTTACTTTAGGGTCTCAACTGGCATTAGGTTGGTCATTCACAAGCCTTCCTGCTATGGATGTAGTTGGACCTGAAGCAGGAAGGTGATGGCCTCCCTCATGCATGTTTAAATTTTCCCAATGCTACACGGGGAGGGCATTCAATTCCATCCACCATGTGAATCACAGGCATTAAGGAATAATTGTAAGTTAATTTCCAGTTTAAAGTTATAATCCTATATTTACATAATTATTTGATTTTATGGATGTACCATTGGAAGTCAAACTTTTTAAAAGATATTGTTCAGAAAGGGGTGAGTCTAATAATGCCTATTTATTACCTGTTTCTATTTGTCCTTAATATTAAATTAATATGAACTGCGACAGAATATGCACTGTTAGATAGGGAATTCTGGGATTTTGATCCAGTTCTGAGTATTAAATGGTAATATATATCCAAGTTGAGACCTTAGACAATTTTGAAAGCAGAGCTAATTGCAGCTTGGAAATTTCAGTACATTCCAGGCTGAGGAGCTGGAAGATGCAGTCACACAATTGATGGAAAGGTGTGATTGTAGCAAGACAGGCTTATATAGGCAATTTCTGTTATAATGTAAATTTATAGGAATTTATGTGATGGGGAAAAGTTAATAAAGAATTGTCACTTTAGGAAGGAAGGCTTTGTGGGTAGACGTACAACCTAAATTGAACTGGTAGCGCTGTTCTTAGTGAAGATTGAGAGGAGATTTAATGGTGGTGTTCATAATCATGAATTATCAGGATGGAGAGGTGGGGAAAGAAACTGCTCCCATTGGCACAAAGTTTGAGAACCAAAGGACCATGAGGTGAATGAGAAAAGAACCAAAGGTGACCAAAATTGTTCGGCACAACATCGTGGGCCAAAGGGCCTGTACTGTGCTGTACTGTTCTATGTTCTATGTTTTTTTTATGTGACTTGAGAGAAACAACATTCTTCCAGAGTGAGGGAGTTAGGACCTGAAATACACAGCCTGTGAGTGTGGTGGAGGTAAATTCTGCCATGTTTCTCACAAGAGTACTGGATAATTGTATGGAGAGACACGGTCAGGGAATGACACTGCATGAGTTGCACTTGTTGAGAGCCCATGTAGATATTATGGACCAGGTGGCCTCCTTATGTACTGTAACTACAATTTGAATATGTAAGTGATGGTGAAATCAAATATATTCCTCGTTGCCAACCAGTTCGTGAGTAAGTCAGAATAACTAAGATGCTTAAATGTTTGCTTCTTCTACTCTGAGGAGTGTTTCTACTTTTCAGGAAAATTTAACTGATCTTAATGACAAGACTGTATTAATAAATGTGGCACATAAGTCAAATTAATGCCTACTGTCAATAATGCTGTTCAAAAGTGAATGTTAACAAATGGGAGAAGAAAAGATCTTAAACTCTGGAGGTTTCATTGTCTATAATTTTTAAGTTCTAGTTGTGGGCATGACTAAGATAGTGTTGTGAATGAGTAAAGTTTTGGAAAGTGTTCTGATGGATTAGGATTAGAGTTAGAGATGGAATTTATTTATTCAATTTTAATCGTCTCAGCCATGTGTACATGTTTGGTCAGATGCTTCTACTTCCCCAATTGTCATCATTTCAGGTTCAGTTGCATACATCTATTTAGAAGTTTGGATATAAAAATAACAAGCTAAAAGAGAAAAATAGGTGAGGGTGTGAACAACTATTTCCCACTTCTGATTAATATATGGTAGGTACTGGCCTTCAGTACCTAGCTGGTAGATATAGTTGCAGCTTCACATGTTTTCTGTGTTGTTTTTCATTGTTACATTCAGGTCTGTTGAAAATTAAACAAAGCAAGGGAGGTACAATGTTTTATTTCATAGAGTATTTTATCATCTTTCTCTACACTTATTTCTATTCGTTAGCTGATCGTGCTTTGATCCTTTCTTCAGCAATTAATGGACTTGCATAAGAATTGGAATATATCATCACTATCATGACTGAAACTGGTTCCAGTAATTGTTGCATTTTGCCTCCCTCAAAACAGTGCAGTACAGTCTGTTTAATGTATCACAGACATCATTGTGATTCCTGGAATGTGCTGCATACACAACCTTTTAATTTTCTTTTCTATGTTAGATCAGCTTCAACCCTCAAGATAACACACAGATCTGTTTGGTTGGGGATGGTATTTTAAAACTCTTACGATATTCTGATGGAAATCTCAAACAAACAAACTTCCAAAAGTTTGAACTACAGAACTTTCTCGCACATTCATGGATGCCTGAGGATCACATCATTGTTGGCACTGACACAGGAAAACTTTACCTGTTTGAGTTGGCGGAACTGCGCTGGGAGTACACTATGGTACTAGATGTCAGGTACAGCATGAATGGAGACAATACAGTCCCTAACATAACTCGCTGTATTTACTCAATAGTTACTGGTTCAAAAACAGTTTTTGGTTGGTGATCCTCTCTAAATATTAATGCATTCTCAGTTATTTCTTGTTATGTTAATAAAAAAGTACTGAAAAGGCTACCTAAATAATTTGTGCTGTTATAGCAGGAAACTGATTTAACATTGGAAACACCAGGAATAAACAAATAGAGCAAAAAGAACTGATGGTCCTCAAATTTCTTACTCTGAGCATTCCATCCATTCACAATCCTGTGATTTGCATTGATTTAAATCATACTAGCATTTTCTTTTCTACTGGCATTTTCTTTCTAAAGGGTGTGATAATTAAGATTAAATGTGTTTATGCATTTTATGCAACTTACTATATTGGTGCTATTTACGGCAAAAAAATTTTGCTTTTGATAAACTGTCAGCATGGATTTGTGAGGGGTAGATCATGCTCAGAAACCTTACTGAATCCTTTGAAGAGGTGACCAAACACGTGGATGAAGGTAGAGCACTGGATGTGGTATACATGGATTTAAGTAAGGTGTTTGATAAGGTTC
Organism: Rhincodon typus; assembly: GCF_021869965.1. NCBI lineage: Eukaryota > Metazoa > Chordata > Chondrichthyes > Orectolobiformes > Rhincodontidae > Rhincodon > Rhincodon typus. The sequence goes on along the minus strand of NC_063341.1, from coordinate 60,138,598 downwards.
TCATGGTAGGCTCTTGCAGAAAATAAGAGGCGTGGGATAGGGGCAGATGTGGCAGATTGGATTCAGAATTGGCTGATCCTTAGAAGACAAAGGGTGGTAGTGGACGGAAAATATTCAACATGGTGCTCAGTTACGAGTGGTGTACCACAAGGATCTGTTCTGGGTCCTCTTCTATTTGTGATTTCTGTAAATGATTTGGATGAAGGAGTGGAAGGGTGGATTAGTAAGTTCGTGGACGATACGAAGGTGGGTCAAGTTGTGGATAGTGCGGAGAGCAGTTCTAGGTTACAAAGGGACATTGATAGGATACAGAGCTGGGCTGAGAGGTGGCAGATGGAGTTTAACCCTGAAAAGTGTGAGGTGATTCATTTTGGAAGGACAAACTTGAAAGCAGAATACAGGGTTAACGGAAAGATTCTTGGCAGTATGGAGGAGCAGAGGGATCTTGGGGTTCATGTCCACAGATCCCTGAAAGCTGCCACCCAGGTGGATAGAGTTGTTTATAAGGGGCATAGTGCGTTAGCTTTCATTAATAGAGGGATTGAGTTCAAGAGCCGTGAAGTTATGCTCCAGCTATACAAAAGCCTGAGCTGGCCATATCTGGAATATTGTGTCCAGTTCTGGTCGCCTTATTACAGGAAAGATGTGTAAGCATTGGAAAAGGTGCAGAGGAGATTTACAAGGATGTTGTTTGGAATGGAGGGAAGGTCTCATGAGGAAAGGTTGAGAGAGCTTTTCTAGGGCTTTTCTCTTTAGAACGACGAAGGATGAGAGGTGACTTGATAGAGGTGTACAAAATGATCAGAGGTATAGTTAGAGTGGACAGCCAGAAACTTTTTCCTAGGGTGGAGGTAGCTATTACGAGGAGGCATAGCTTTAAAGTGAGTGGAGGTAGATGTAGGGGAGACGTCAGAGGTAGGTTCTTTACTTAGAGAGTGGTCGGGGCATGGGATGCAATGCCGGAGAGGGTAGTGGAGTCGGCCTCATTAGGGGCATTTAAGCGGCTATTAGATAGGCATATGAGTGATAGTATAAGGTAGGGGTGGAGGTTAGATAGACCTTACGTTTAGGGTAAAAGTTCGGCACAACATCGTGGGCCGAAAGGCCTGTACTGTGCTCTCCAGTTCTATGTTCTAACTGCAGATTGACTTTCAGTGCTGTCATTGGTTGTAATGATTACAGCTGAAGTCGATAAAAATCAATGAAGCCAGTCGTTACAAAAGGAATGGTCTTCTGCACCCTAAGTTTGAATCTGTCATTACTTTTTGAGATCCAAGCACGGAGGGAATTAAGACAAATCTTCAACTCTCATATACAGCTCTTTGAGTAGCCATGATTTTTGTGGAAATCGATTGTTAAAAGAACATAGAAATTGACTGTCAGGAAAAGATTGTCCAGACCCATCAAACCTGGTCTGTAACGTGATAGCAAAACAATACTTCACTTTTTTCTTTCCTACAAAATAATACACATGGTTTGTATGCCTCCTGCTGGAGTTTATGCTGATAACCACTAGCGCTGCCAAAGTTCATGCTGATGCTTCATCCTGCTCTCATTCCAGAACTTATGCTGATACTCCCCTGTTGCCTCAGAGTTTATGCCGATTTCTGTTCTCCTCCCCCCACCACCTTTAATTTATCCTGGTGCTCCCACTCCCTGAAGTTCATGCTGATAACCACTCTAACTTTATTCTGGAATTTTACAGCCTTCTGCCTATAATTTATGCTGATTCTTCACAGCTACCCAACTCAGAATTCATCCTGTACTTTATTTCATAGAATCAAAGAATATTGATAGCACAGATAATTCCTGAACCCCTCCTTCAAATGTTCTTGCACCCTTTTTCTCTCCCCACTCCCTTTCAGTTTATTTTTATTGCTTTCCCATCAACTATAGTTAGTTTTCTCTTTTTCTCCCTACCTTTCACCCAATTCAATGCTGATTTCCAACACCTTTCATTCTCTTCTCCATCCATATCTCTGTCTTCTGTTGTTATCCATTTAGCTCTATCATTGCCATTCCGTTCTTCCCTGTAAAACATACAACTAATATCTTATTTTTTATGTCTTAATCCCATTCTATTTGTGATCTTGTGGAGGTGCCAAGTGTTGGACTAGGGTGGACAAGGTCAGAAATCACACGACACCAGGCTATAGTTCAACAGGTTAATTGGCTCAGTGTTTAGCACTGCTGCATCACAGTGCCAGGGACTGGATTTGATTCCACCTTTGGATGCCTGTCTGTGTGGAGTTTGCACATTCTCCCCGTGTCTGCGTGGGTTTCCTCCAGGTGCTCCGGTTTCGTTCCACAGTCCAAAGATGTGCAGGCTAGGTGGATTGGCTATGCTAAATTGCCTGTAGTATTCAGGGATATGTAGATTAGGTGGGTTTATAGGGGGATGGGTCTGGGTGGGAAGCTCTGAGGGTCGGTGTGGACTTGTTGGGCCAGGGGGCCTGTTTCCACACTGTAGGGATTCTATGATCTATGACAAGCTTTTGGAGCCTCACTTCTTCTTCAGGTGTTAGTGAGAGAGGTAGTATCAGACCCAGAATTTATAAATAAATGATCAAAGGTTTGCACCACTGATGAGGATGCACTAAACAAAACCTAAGATGCTGTTAAATCTTTAATCAGTTAGAAGATTTTAATTGATTAATATGTGTATGTAATTCCCCAAATTTCTTTCATGCCACTGCCCTAAGAGAACTAAAGGTTTTATCAGTGTAAAGAAGAGGTGAAGTTTTAGGTCAGACAATCCATGTCAGGTATGAGGCTTTCTTTAGAATTCTATTTGACTTCTAATATGAAGCTTGTACTTACTTAACTTTGGGAGGAAATTGTCTTGTTCCTGTGAACATTTCCTTTTGGAAACTTGGAACTTTCCTTTTGGAAACTCAGTCGTGTGACCCTTTGATCTTTTACTTATAAATTCTGTCTTCTGTGTAGTTTTTTTCTCACTTCACCTGATGAAGGGGCAACCCTCCGAAAGCTTGTGTTTTCAAATAAACCCATTGGACTATAACCTGGTGTCGTGTGATTCCTGACCTTGTCCACCCAGCCCAACACCAACATCTCCACATCAGTGTTATTAGCAATGCTGCATTCCTATTGAAGAATCTATAACCAATGATTTAAGTTGTGTCTTAGAATTAGGAAAAATAAGTAAATTATTTCAAGTAATATCTTTGATGTTGTTACCTTAACAGAAAGTCTGCCTCTATCAGTCATATGCCTCCCCCTCCACTTCCTGAAGCTAAAGTGTCAGCAATCACAACTTATTCCAAAGGGTTTATGTGCTCTGCTGGACCTGGTGTAGTGTATATGTTTGAAAGAGGAGAGGAGAAGGATACCTTTAAAAAAACGAGGGCGATTAGGGTGAGTTCTTCATCAGATGAGACTGAAATAATAATAACAATAAATATTGAATAATAATTGTCAAGAGTGTTTAAAGCAGTAATAGTCTCTTGCACTGAGAAGATTCAAAGGCATTTGGAGCTACTTATTTAGTAAATTTTAGAAATTAACAGTGTATATATGATGTGGAAGTATAAGATACATGTTTACATGTGATGAATAAGTACTGATATTTCCTAGTACCAATTCTACCCACAGTTATTGTCACTTAATATGGCAACAGGGAGTAGCTTTTCAATCCATTTTAACTAATACTTGAAATTCACCATCTCCACCGTTGCCATTTTGATTGAAGTATTTCATTATGCCATAAACTCTTGTTGTTCAGTCGAGGATGACTCTTCCAATCTCAGGGTGAGTCTGTATGTGGCTGTACAGACCGCTGCAGCTCCCACAGGCTACTTTACACTTGGGGCAGGTGGTAGTCACGGAAAGGGATGGATGGGGCATTGGTGTGGCAGCGCTGTTTTTGTCTGATTTCTATTTTTTCCCAATGGTGCTCGAAGTCTTCTCAGATGCACTTTGGACAGTCTTGGCCAGTGATTCCCAGGTGTCTGTGGGAATGCCGTATTTCACCAGTGAGACCTTGAGGTTATCACTGAAGCACTTCCTTTGTCTACCTGGGGCTTGCCTGCCCCTTCAAAGTTGGGAGTAGAGCACCTGCTTGGGGTGTTTTATGTTGGCCATGCGGATGATGTGTCTAGCCCATCATAGCCTATCAAGGGTGGTCCGTGCCTTGATGCAAGGGATTTTGGTGCATCTTTCTTCACACAGCGGATTCAAAGGATCTTGCACAGGCAGCATTTATGGTACAGCTCCAGTGTCTTGAGGTGTCTGCTGTAGATAGTTTATGTCTCAGAGCCATATAGGAGGGCAGGAAACACTACAGCTCTGTAAACCATGATCTTCCTATCTGGCAACTAGCAAGGTCCTGGATTTTGATTATTCATTGATTGTAACATAAACTGTATAAGTTCATTCTGCTGTTTTACATCAGTTCTCTGTGGACAGCACTGCAGACACCATTGGGACTGACTGTTTCAGATTCTTCTGATAAGCTGCTTCAGGGTATAATAGTAAGTTTAGCTACACTATACAAGTGCATTTCTTCTCAATGAATGAAACAACTGAGGGAAAGTTTGCCTGTTGAGGTTGATTCACCTTCTCTGTTCAGTTCCCAAATTTTACTGATGTAAAGTTGTTTCACTTATTTATACAATATCAGCCATTGTACATTGAAAAATAATTTAAAGTACAATGTTATTTAGCAAATTGGCAAAAAAAGCAAAATTATGCTTTAATTTCAAATCCACTAGAGTATTTCTAACCATCAAAGAAGTGAAGCGTTTTATTTAAAAAAAATAGTATTTCCAGAAGTTAGTTAGAGTATAGAATAATACAGCGTGGAAACTGGCCCTTTGGCCCAAAGTGGTCCGTGCTGACCATGGTGCTAGTTCCAATTGCCTGCATCTGGTCCCTATCCCTCTAAACCATTCCCATCCCTGTACCTATCCAAATGCTTTTTAAATATTGCTATTGTACGTGCCTCAACCACTTTCTCTGGCAGCCCATTCCATGTACATACCACTCTCTGTGTGAAGAAGTTGCCCCTCAGGTCTTCCTTAAATGTTTCCCCTCTCACCTTAAACCTGTGCCCTCTCGTTTTCAATTCCCCATCCCTGGGAAAAAGACTATATGCTTTTATCCTATCTATGCCCCTCATGAGTTGTCAGAAATTACTTTAGTAAATAACTACATTATGACTAAAATCTCTTGGGAGTCTCAAATCTAGATTATGAGAAATTCATGCACATACAGTTTACATTTGCCCAAAAAAGAAGGCATATGCGTTGTCCCTTAAGGCATAGCCTATATCCTTATCCTAGCAAGCTTAGGCATAGTTTGGCAACAGATGACTCTGGTATACATCGAGTCATAGAGCACAGAAACAGACCTGTCAGTCTAACTCGTCCATGTCAACTGAGTTTCCCACTTGCCTGTGGTTGGCCCATATCAGTATAAACCTTTCTTATTCATGTACCTGTCCAAATGTCTTTTAAATGTTGTAACTGTATCAGCATCTACCACTTCCTCTGGCAGTTCATTCCATACACAAACCACCCTCAGGGTGAAAAAGTTGCCCATCGGGTGCCTTTTAAATCTTTCTCCTGTCACCTTAAAAATTGCCTCTTAGTCTTGAAGTCCCCCACCCTAGGGAAAAGCCACCTGTCATTTACCTTATCTATACCCCTCATGATTTTATAAATTTCTGTAAGGTCACCCCTCAACCGTCTATGCTCCAGTGAAAGAAGTCCCAGTCTGTCCAGCCTCTCCTTATAACTCAAACTCTCCATTCCCAGCAACATCCTGGTAAATCTTTTCTGAACGCTCGCCAGCTTAATAATATCCTTCCTATAACAGGGCGACCAGAACTGTATGCAGTACTCCAAAAGTCTGACGTCCTGTACAACCACAACATGACGTCTAAACTCCTATACTGAATAGTCTGAACAATGAAGGCCAGTGCCTTCTTCACCACCCTGTCTATCTGTGATGAACTTTTAAAGAAGTATGTACCTGAACCCCAATGTCTCCCTGTTCGGCAACAATACCCAGCAATATTGCCAAAACATTGCAAGTACACAGTTTACCAGTACAGAGTGTTATTAAATTTTTGGTTGCTTGTTTAACTAGAACCATTCTTTGATTAGGCCATTGGCTTGCAGGATTATTTCGAACCGTGTGAGAAAAAGCCGAGAGGTGGGTCTACCACCACACATCCTGTAATGTGATAGGCAAGATGGCCAGCTCTTAATATTGCCATCAATCAGTTAGTTTTAGGCATGACATTGCTTTGAAAGTCACTCATTTCCAGTCTTCTATCACCAAAAGGAAATTTAATCTTCTACAAGATCCCATTTTTTGGCCTTCTCTTTATTTTGTATTTGTTCATGTGATAGGAATCAATGGCAATGATTCATCATTTATTGGCATTCTTTAGCTGCCATTGAGAAGTTGATATTGAGTCATCTTCTTGAATTGCTGCAGTGTATACAATGTAGATGCTTCTACAGTGATAAGAATTCTAGGATATTGACTAAATTGCAATACAATTCCAATTTGGGATGAATTGTACGACTTGACAGGAAGCCTGCAGGTGGTGAAAATCTCCAGGAGATACTGGAGAGCATTTTGAGCATCGTTTGTGAAAAGATTTTTAAGTTATCTGTGTGCCTTCTCCTCAGTATCACCTTTTTGTCTGAAATCCTATTCTGTGTTGCCCTCCAGATTCCACAGGATCCATACAGCACAGATCCAACCCACGCAGAACAGCAAGAGATTTCAACTCTTGCCCTCAGTCCCTCAGAGGAGGCGCTAATTGCTAGCACAAATAAGAACCAATTGTACAGCATCACGTTATCTTCCGCTGAAATAAATAAGGTAAGCACTGCCTGAGCAGCTCAGGAGTAACTACAAAGTTAGCATGAAATGAAAACTTAACAAAGAGAAACATTCCATTAACAAACAAGTTAAATAAGTGGGCAAAAAATTGGCAAATAATGTTATGATGTGGGAAAATGCAAAGTTATTCATTTTGGAAGAGAGAACAAAAGAACAACTTATTATTTAAATGGAGAAAAACTGCATAAAGTTGCATCACAAAGGAACTTGAGGTTACTTGTGCATGAAACACAGAAAGCTAGCACACAGGTAATCAGCAAGGCTAATGTTGGCCCTTATTTCAAAGAGGTTGGAGTACAGGAATGGGGAAGTCTTACTGCAACTGTACAAGGTCCCAGAGAGAACACATCTAGAGTATTATGAGCAGTTTTTGTCCCCTTATTTAAGGAAAGATATCATTTCATTGGACGCAGTTCAGAAAATGTTCACTAGGATGAACCTTGATATGGAGGGATTGCCGTATGAGCAAATGCTAAACAAGTCAGACTCTTCTCCCTGAAGTTTAGATGAATGAGAGGTGATCTCATTGAAACATACAGGATTCTTAAGGTACTTGACAGGATAAATGCTGAGAGGATGTTTCCCCTCATGGGAGAGCCTAGCACCAGAGGGCATAGTCTCAGAACAGAGGGCTACCAATTTAAGACTGAGATGATGACGAATTTCTTCTCTCAGTGGATTGTGTGACTTTGGAACTTCTAGCCACAGACAGCTGTGGGGGAAGAGTCCTTGAATATATTTAAGGCTGAGATCGATGGATTCTTGATAAGTAGGAGGATCAAGGGTTATGGGGAAAGGGCATGAAAGTGGATCTGAGGAATGTCAGATCAGCCATAATTCTATGGAAAGGCAGAGCAGGGTGGAGGTGCCAATGTCCTACTCCTGTTCCTATTTCTTATGGTCTTATTGTCCTATAAACCTGGAGCAGAAGTCAAGACTAAATTTACAATAAACCATGAGCCTTTGTTCATTTTTGCAAGATTGTGTAATAGACCACAGTCTTTTGACTTGATAGTTGTAACATAGTTCAGCATTGGAGTGTATTAACTGGAGACAGTGGCATAATGGTAATGTTACTTAGCCAGTAATTCAAAAACCCAGGCTCATGTTCTGAAGTGCCAGTGTTAGGAATGCAATTACGGGTCGATTGGAATAGCTCCATAATTGACTGATAACATGAGATACGTTTTGGATATTGTTTTCAAGAGCTGATTTCTTATTGGTTGTGGGCGATTGTACCTCCCTCTGAATAGTTATTTGGAAAATCTTTTGTTGTACTTTTGGTCGCACTTCAGCTCCAAGCTTCTGTTCTTTTGGTATCTAATGCGGAGCGGTGTATTCAAGTCTGTTCCCGGTCCTGACCAAATTGGCTTTTAAAAGGTCCAGGCAGCGGGCTGTGGAGGGGGTCATTTCTGCTGACTGTCTACCCCTCTTCTGCAGCAATGTTCATGACCTGGTGTCCTTGGAGAGGGGACACATGCTGTCCACCAATGCTCTTGATGCCTTTAGAGAGATGTGCACTCCGGTGGGCTGGGCTGGGGGGGTATGGTGTACAGTCCTTTATCTACCCCTCCAACTCCATTTTGATTTTGTCTCTTCCCCTCTAACTTTCGATGGTTCACATTGCCCGGAACAGGCTTTGCATGTACACTTCTAATTGGCTGCACAGATAGTGGATAATAGTTAAAAACAAAAAGAAGAGTCTGGTGATTAGGTGGTGGAAAAATCGTTTGGTTGTGTGTGATAACATCTCAGATATAAAAAAAAGAGCTCGGCTCATATCGGTTGTGAGTGACTGCGCACACTTTTTAGTTATTTGTCCTGGAACAGCTTTCCTAACAATAGTCTGTATATATTTACACCTCAGATGTTGTAGCTTTTCAGGAATGTGACTTTTAATACCATTCTCAAGGACAATCAGGGAAACACAATAAATCATGGCCTAGCCAGTGGCACCGAAATTCCTTGAGTAAATTCAAAAAAAGGGAAACAGAAACAGAAATTTCTGAAGAAACTCAGCGGGTCTAGAGAGAAAACAGAGTTAATGTTTCAGTCCAGTAACCCTTTTTCAGAACAGATTCAGAAAAATTAAGTTCCGACCTGAAAATTTAGTTCTACTTCATATCCTGTCTTATTCGAGGTGCAGTGACATTTGACTGTATGCTTAATCCATTGTTTTGCAAATTTTCAGATCTATTTTGTCTTATTTTTAACAGAGCGAGCTGGCACATTTTGAATTTCTCTGTCAATCATTCCACTCCAATGTCATCACAGGCTTGGATATCTGCATTCGAAAACCCCTTGTTGCCACCAGTTCAGTGGATAGATCTATACGCTTGTGGAACTATGAGACGAAGTATGGATTGCAGTTCCTTTAAATCTGTATAGTAAGAAATATGCACAATGACTTAAAGTGCATAGTGCTAAACTGCACTGTGAGAATCCCATGTTAGGACATATTCTAGACCAGTGAATTAAATAAACAAGATTATTTATAATTTTCTATTTCACAATTTGCAGTTCTTTAAATCACTTAACGCCCTCATTAGGACTTGACTAAATATTTCTTTCCTTCCCCTTTTGCTTTCTGCTTTTTCAGCTTTTCCAACTTGCACATTTTTCATTTCTGCTGGACAGTATACATCCGAAACATTAACTTATCTTCTATTGTTTCAGATTCTGATTGATGTGCTGAGTGTTTCAGCTTCCAGCATTTAGAGGTTTTTGTTTTATGTAAGACAATGAATTAGCCATGATTACTACTGAAATGTACAAGACAGAAAGACATTGAGCTCAAATCTATTAATCTAGCAACAATTTACTGACTGAATATTTTGCTGTAATTTGAAATCAGCCCCAATTTTTGAGATCCAGCTGTAGCTTTGTGAGTTGAATGGTCTAATGGCATAATATTTTGGTATATTAACATCTTATTAGACTATTAGACTATTAGAGTCATACAGCATGGAAACAGACCCTTCACAGACTTTCAACCCCAGATACCTTAAAACTATTCATAAATTGTTGAGAGGTCAACAATCTCACTGCCATTAGACTATGAAATACAACTCAGATTTCAAGAACAATAAACCATCATTCTTCAAAGTACCATACACTCTCCGGTCTGAATAGTGACCTGAATGACTTCAAACCTTGATGTATCTTCATTTTAAAATGTCTTTCAATTTAAATCTTGTTCCCTGCATTTTCCTTATCTTCCGTTTTCCAAGTTTTCTATAGTTTCTGCCGTTCTCAGCTATTTACATATGAACGTATGAATAAGAAGCAGGAGGAGGCCATCCAGCTACTTTAAACAGCTCTGCGATTTTGTAAGATGTGATAAAAGGTGTACTATACCATATACTATTGACATTTGGTATGTGGATTTTAAAATAGAGGCAGATGAAGTTTGATCATTGCTGTAAAGCCTTTTGTTTTAAAGGTCATGTCAGAAAGACATTTGGAACTGTGACCTACATACATCATTTACAAGAAGGCATGTGACTAAGTGCCTGGCTGGACACCTGTGGCGTTAAAGGATGAAATGTTTATAATGCTAAGTTTACGAGAAAACAGATCAGGGCCATTAGTTTTGTCTTGACTTCAGTACGTTCTAGTAGGAGAACCAAGTTGTCAGTTCAAAGGAATCAGTCGTGCTAACAAAAGTGATTTTAGTTAGTGAAACTTCCAAACGAGAAGTTGTTAGAATTCAAAAACCGTTTAGACTATCAGAATTGCATAAGGGTTATGCAACTCGAAAAGGAATCGTAAAACTTTCTCAGCAGTGCAATGGAAAGGAACTGGGAAGAGTCAGTTAAGTGATAAACAGTAGCAGCAGGAGTGGTATTCTTCTGTGATTGAGTATCTGCCACAGAATAGTGTTAGGGAACAGGTTGATAATAAGTGTTTACTGTTTCTATTAAGATCTTTCAAAGTGTCTTGTATAAACTAATGTTCAAACATTCTCAGCCTTGTTGAGTATGTGCCAGTGATCAACTACCATAGTTGTCAACTACAAAATATAAAGATCTGATCTATCTTGTAGATTTCATTCTAGGATCTGATTTGTTCAATATTGCCATCAGCTGGGATCATAACAAAGTGAGAACTCTTGCTGAATTGAAATTCACGAATTTGAGGGATTTGTCTCTTTTAAAAAAAATTGAGTATACTGAGGTACTGAACATAAAACAGGAGTAATGTGGGGAGGTTTATTAGATGGATTAGAATTTCAAAATGGCTTTGAATGTTGCTAAGACCTTTCAGGCATTAGAAGACATTACAATGGATATTTGAAATAGTCAGGGTTAATTGACTAAGGCTAAACTGAGACAGCGGATGAAGTAAAAAAAGGATCTCATAAACATAGAGATGCAGGGTTGGATGAACACAGCAGGCCAAGCAGCATCATAGGAGCAGAGAGGCTG
>NC_063341.1:60115496-60127285 GCF_021869965.1 Rhincodon typus | reverse complement strand
ATCAGAAAAGGGGGAGGGGAAGGGGGTTCTGAAATAAATAGGGAGAGAGTGGGAGGCGGATAGAAGATGGATAGAGGAGAGGATAGGTGGAGAGGAAACAAACAGGTCGAAGAAGCGGGGATGGGGCCAATAAAGGTGAGAGTAGGTGGGGAGTTAGGAAGGGGATAGGTCAGTCCAGGGAGGACGGACAGGTCAAGGGAGCGGGATGAGGTTGGTTGGTAGGAGATGGAGGTGCGGTTTGAAGCGGGAGGAGGGGATAGGTGGGAGGAAGAACAGGTTAGGGAGGCAGGGACGAGCTGGACAGGAGGCTCGGGGACCGCTTTGCAGAACACCTATGCTCGGTTCGCAATAAACAACTGCACCTCCCAGTCGCGAACCATTTCAACTCCCCCTCCCATTCCTCAGACGACATGTCCATCCTGGGCCTCCTGCAGTGCCACAACGATGCCACCTGAAGGTTGCAGGAACAGCAACTCATATTCCGCTTGGGAACCCTGCAGCCCAATGGTATCAATGTGGATTTCACAAGTTTCAAAATCTCCCCTCCCCCTACCGCATCCCAAAACCAGTCCAGCTCGTCCCTGCCTCCCTAACCTGTTGTCTCGGATTCTCCAGCATCTGCAGTTCCTACTATCCCATCTCATAAACATAAGATACTTACAACAATTACTCAGCATTTGGCATTAAAAAGGACGGAAACCTGAACTTGTTATGTCATTGCTAAAATTAGTTAAGATTCATCAAATAATTGAAAGACTTGGGAGTGAAAGAAAGATAAAGAGCATTTGAAATAATAAAACTTTAATTGGAGAATGAGGAGAGAGTAAAGAAACAAAAAGTGGAAAGGGAAGAGAAAGGAAAGGCAATGAAATTGAATTTTAAAAACTTGAATTTTAAAAACTTGAACTCCAAGAGATAAGGAAATCATGACTTGGCTAGTGAAAAGCTTAGAACAAAGGAAGTAGGAATAGGTAGTAACTCAGAGAATGGTTCTGATTCCAGTGGGAGATAAGATTTAATTAGAAATATATGTTTGGTGCTTAAATTTTCAGAACATTAAGTTGAAAGACATTTTTCCTCATTTAAAAAGGTAATTGTTCAACCTTAATGTTCTAGAGTGTTTTGACAGGTACAACTTTGAATGTGTATGTAGTTTGTCAGAAGAACAATATAGAAACTATGAAACTGTTATAAAAAGTAAAACTGGAAGCTTATGAGCTTACCCATAAAGTTTATTGTTTTAAATTTAGTAATTTAAGAAAGAAACCTAATTAGACATTTGTAGAATACGTAAGAGAAAAAAGAATGGTTTGTGATCAGTGGTTTCAAATACTGAATTTAGAGAATAAAAAATTGCGAACATGAGGGAAGTCATAATTCTAGAAGAATTTTGCAATAGGATTCTAGTAAAACTTAAAACTTATTTAGATAAGCTCAAAGTATCAAAAATCTGAGATGCAGCCATTCTGACAGATACCTATGATATCTCGCAGACAGTTACATGTGGGAAAATAGTCATATGGGAATTCACAACACCATTGGAGAAATAGAAAGCCTATGAATGAAAAATGTATTAGTTTTAGGGAACAAACAGAAGGACATCAAATTAAAAAGGAGAAAGTCTGGAACTTAAGGGTCATATGAAGAATGTTGCATGTTTCCATTGTAACAAGACTGGATATATGAAAGCTAATTGCTATAACTTAAGTTAGACTAATTGTAATAATAGCATGCTTTAGGAATCCTTAGAGATACTGGCATCAAGAAAGGAAATAGATATTAAAACTGTAGCTGTAGTACAAAGGGAGCATATTTCATTAAAGACTACTAAGAAGGGAGAAATGATACAGGATGGTCAAGAAAATTTATTCGTGATCATTGATAAAGATAATTAGACCGTTGAAGGTTCTGAATATTTTATGGAAAGATAAAGGAGATTTTCTTTTCTTCTAATAAAGGAGGTAAACCATAAAGATATTGAGAGACATGATAGCAAGTCACTTTCTGATACTGGCTGATAATACAAGTTGTCTTCCAGATGGGTTAATAAAGGAGAAAATATAAATTGGAAGTATATATGGAGGTTTCAAGCCAGTGCCATCATCTCAAATTAGATTAATGAGTAATTTAGTGAATGGAGAAGTTCTAGTTGGAATATTGTAACAAGACCCTATAGAATGAATTTAGTTTGGTGAATGACATGGCTAGTTAACAAAAGTTGGGACAAACTGAGGGTGATGAAACAATCTATAGAAGTAACCAGTAAAAGAAACTGAGGTCCTCTAGGAGGAAGATCCTAGACTTATTTCTTGACTGTGTTGTGATTAAATGTAACTCCTTTCTGCAAAAAGGGTAGGAAATAGAAAGCAGGAAACTACAGATCATTTAGCTTTACATATGTTGTGGGGAAGATGTTGGAAGCTATTATTAAAGATGTTTTAGGAGGGTACTTGGAGCAATTCTAGGTAATTGGGTAAGGTCAACTTTTTTTTTGAATGGGAAATCAGTTTAACTTTTATATTGATAAGCTTTGAAGATGCATGCAAAACAATACTTTTCACTGTATTTCAATACGTGACAATAATAAATCAAATCAAATCAAATGTAACATATGCTGTAAATAAAGGGGAACCAACTGAAGTGCTATACTTGGGTTTCCAGAAGTAATTTGATACAATACCATATCAAAAGTTATAAAAGGAAAGGGGCAACATATTTCATGGATAGAAGATTGGCTAACTAACAAGAAACAGACATTAGACATAAATGGACCATTTTCTGTTTGTCAAGCTGTAAGGAGTGATGTGCTTCAGGGATCAATGCTGGGGGCTCCAACGTTTTAATATTTATGTAAAAGACTCGGATGAAATGACTGAAAGAATGCATGTATGTAAAATACTTTAAACACTTAAAAACTAAATTCTCTTGATTGGAAATGAGCTATAAGTGAATTCCTCCACATTTTTTATAAGTTCTATTAATTGGTAGTTTCTATTCCCTAATAGTGTTTTGGAGCTATATAAAGAGTTTCAGGAAGAAGCTTACAGTGTTGCTATTCACCCATCTGGTTTATATATTCTTGTTGGATTCTCGGACAAGTTACGACTTATGAACTTGTTAATTGATGATATCCGAACCTTCAAAGAATTCACAATTCGAAGCTGTCGAGAGGTACACCACTGATGATTCTGGCCAAAGTTCTCGTTCATTTTCTGTTACGTGTAGTTTATATCTTCCATGCCTTTGTAATTATGACCAACCACATCTTTCAACTCTCAATAAACTTATGCTGTCATTTATATGGATCCAGAAAGCCACAGGTATCTAACTGAAATAATGGGGGAATTGCCTGCTAATCTTGGAACCAGCAAGAGTCTCACATTCCCTCTTAAGGTGTGCTATAATAAGTGCCAATCGGCTAGTCCCTCTCTAGGACCCTAGGGAGAGAGGTCTTATCCATTGAGATCTGCTGACCAAGCTGAAACTGGCAGCTCTTGAGTGACACCGAGGAGATATTGGCAGCTGTTGGTACTACATCCACCCAAAAGCCCTGAATGGTCAATGGGCCAGGCACAGGTGGGAGTTGCAGGTGAGAGGGACTGGCAGCAGAACTCTCAGCAGCAACCTCTTCTTTACAACCCTCACTCCCTCCTATCTGATGGTGAGACATTCAATCAAATACTGAGTACCTTTGAACAAAACACTACACCCTGCGTGCCCACAAGCATCCTCACACGGGTTTACTTTTTGGACTTCCCATGTGGTGAATTTGCAGCCCACTGCTGGGTCAATATCAGCGACCATGCAATTAGCTCCTTAAATGACCACTTAAAGGACTCACTCAGAGTGGAGGAAGTGATGCTGTGCATGAACATTTCCATTTGGTGGTCATCGTATTGGACGTGACAACATGCGATGTCCACTCTTCCACTTTCTGCCCAATTAGTCGCCACTCCCAGCACCAAACCTGTTCATGGGAAGTCATTCAATTCCAGCTGGAGTCTCCAGCTTCTATTATAATTTTTAACATATTTTCTTACAGCCCATGACGGAGCAGTTTACAAGAAGGACTTTAAAGTTGGACTCTTTCTTTAATTTTTCATTTTTTGCCTGTATATTCCATGTTTTGGTTTATTTTTCTGTGTTTTAAGATGGCGCCGGAGAGTGATGACACTGTACAACACTTTCACTATATTTTGTGACAAGATACACATGACAATTTGTAAATAAATCAATCAATCAATCAATCTTCTTTCAGTGTGCCTTCAGCAATGGTGGACATGTGTTTGCAGTTGTGAATGGAAATGTCATTCATATTCATTCCACAACCACCTTTGAAAACCTGGTTAATCTTAAAGGTCACAATGGGAAGGTGAGTTTCAGGATAATTTGCATTATGTGTTCTGCATATTTTGTTTTTGATTTTCTTGAACCTTATCAGTCTGCCTGCATTTAATGATTTAGTCAACAGGCAATACTATATTTATAAACATCCACAATATCATACTGGTGAGCATATAGAAAATGGTAAAAATCATCCAGTATTTATTTGAAAGGATGAGTACACACAGGATTGTGCAATACTAATGTATAAACATGTGTAATAGCAGATCGATTAATAAATAACCAAGACAATTTCCAAATCCATAGCCTTGGTTAACTATTGCCTAAAAGTAATTCTACATTCAAAACAGGGTATGGACAACAGGACTTTGTAAATCTTACAACTGACTGAATATTTTAAGCACAGAATAAGAACATTAAAAGTAAAAACAGTAACTTTGAAGGCAGTAAAGCATAACAACATGAGTCATAACAACGTATTTTAAGGAAAATAGTTAGAAAGCATAGAAATATGGGGAGGACACTCATTTAAAGGTAGTTGGAAAAAGCAGCAATGATGACGCAATTAAAAAATTTTATTATGCAGTGAGTTGTTAGAAAATGAAATGCACTGACTGAGGTTACGGTGGAGACAACCATTCAAGGCATTAGAGGACATTAGATTATAGATGCATACAGTCACAGAGCCATAGAATCATACAGCACAGAAACAGACCCTTTGGTCCAACCAGTCCATGCCGACCATAATCCCAAACTAAATTGGTCCCACCTGCCTATGCTTGTTCCAAACATTTTTATATTCATATACTTATTCAAATGTCTTTTAAACATTGTAATTGTACCCTCATCCACCACTTCCTCTGGCAGTTCATTCCACACATGAACCACTCTCTGTGTAAAAAAAAATTGCCCCTCGTGTCTTTTTAAAATCTTTATCCTCTCACCTTAAAAATATGACCCCTCATCTTGAAATCCCCCACCCTGGGGAAAAGACACCTGGCATTCACCTTATCTATACCCCTCATGCTTTTATAAACCCCTATAAGGTTACCGCTCAACCTCCTACGCTCTAGTGAAAAAATTCCACTGTCAGCAGAATCCTGGTAGATCTCTCTTGAACCCTGTCCAATTTAATAATATCTTTCATATAACAGGGCAAAATACACTTGGAAAAGATGTTTCTTTTTCTGAACTAGGGGGCACTATTTAAAAATTAGAGATGCCTTTTGGGACAAAGGTAAGGAAAAATGTTTTTTCTCTCTGAGGTTTGTGCAACCTTGGAACTCTGCCTCAGAAGGAATGGAGTTTGGATCATTGAATAGTTATAAGGCTAAAGTTGATAGATTATTGGTATGGAAAGGAATTGAAGGTTATTTTAGGTAAATAAGAATGTGAAATTCGAAACAGAAACAAATTAGCCTTGATCTTATTGGAAATGGGGTGAAATGGCCCCCTTCTGTTCCTAATTCAAACAGAACCTAATTAGCTGTCTAAATAGTTTCAGTAGACTGCATGACGAATCATAATTATTGACTTTTGCCAATGTGGCCTTGAAACTCTCTCAAGAGCCATTTCATTTTGGCCTGCTTCACTGACTGCTTTTGTGCTGTTGAAATTGCACCCATACTTACTTACAGGCTTGATTCAGCTTACCTGTTGACAACTAACTTTATCAAACTAGTACTGTATTTCTCCAAGACCTAATCTTTCCCATTTGCACAAAATAAATACTGCTGGTAGGCTTTTTAACTTCCACTATCTGCTACTTGCTGCACTGAATTATCAGCGGCACATAACTTCTTCTGAACATTATCAAAACCGTTTCCCCCCAGCCCAGCTCCCAGGACTTAAGTCCTGTAGAGCTATTCAACAGTTCTAGGACTCTCTTCAGTCCTCAAACATCTCATGTAGTTCAGCAAACTTCAGCAGCACAGTTAACTGCCTAGTATGGAATAAAAACAGTAATTGCTGGAGAATTTCAGCAGAATGGGCAGCATTGGTGGAGAAAATTATTGTTTTGATACCAATGTGACTTTCTGAAGAAGTTTCTCTTCACAAGAAGTGTTTCTTCACAAATGCTGCCTGCACTGCTGAGCTTCTCCAGCACTTTCTGTTTTTATTTCAGATCTCCAGGATCTTGCATTTTGCTTTCATTTTACTGCCTAACATGGAGCATGCTTCTATTCTTGTTCATCTCCTTCTCCAAATAACCGTAACCTAAGAACTTATCTTTATTGACCCCCAAACAGTTTTGAGTGACCTTTTACAATAGGCAGAATTGAATGTTGCTACCTAACAAATAAATGTAACCAGTTATAGATTGCTGGTTTGCTCAGCACAGAAAATAGATACAAATAGAGAATTTCATTTTGTATGTATTTTGTTTACAGATGCAGAGGAATGTTGTAAAATACATGATAAAGTGTGCACTTGAACAATTATACAGTATTCTGACATTCCTCTATGTCTTCCCCAAACAGATTCGTGCTATTGTCTGGAATTCAGATGATAGTAAGTTGATTTCCTGTGGTATGGATGGTGCAGTGTATGAATGGAATACACTGACCGGAAAGCGAGAATTGGAGTGTGTACTGAAGTCCTGCAGTTACACTGACCTTTGTATCACACCGGATAGTAAAACCATATTTGCAGTGGGGTCTGATCGAACTTTGAAAGAAATTACTGATTCCCAGGTGTGTAGAATGTGAAACTGAGGGGTTGTCATATTAGAACTTTGAAAGAAATTACTGATTCCCAGGTGTGTAGAATGTGAAGCTGAGGGGTTGTTATATCCTGAGGTAAAGTGGGCATAGTTCAAGGCCCAAATTTTCAAGAACATTATTTAATATTTCTGTGATTAATCAAATAAAACTCTTATTCATTTAACAGTTTTAGCTGGGTAAAAAAAACAATAATCCTGTTGCAACAAATTCTCAACACAATTTTATGTGCTTAACAAATAAGAGGTGCTGAGTAAATGGATGACTGTCATATTTTGCTGTATTTTTCAACACCATAATGTAAATGTCATCTGTATAATATCAATACATTACTTACTTAGACTTAGTTCCTCTGGTCTCATTCATTAAAATGGGCAGCAAGATTCCACCACTGCAATCTCTTATGCTCCAGCCTAGGTGGTGCCCCACTCTTGAAAATAAAACAAAAGAACTGTGGATGCTGTAAATCAGAAACAAAAACAGAAATTGCTGGTAAAGATCAGCAGGCCTGGCAGCATCTGTGGAAAACTGAATTAACATTTCGGGTCCAGTGACCCTCCTTCAGACTCTTGAAGGTTGTCCTCAAATAAATTTACCAGGCTTCCTTTGGCTTTCCTATCTTCGCTTTTTTCATAACTTGTCTATTAAACAGCCAACCTAGCACGGCTAAGCCCCAAAGGTGAAATAATATCTCGCTAGTCTCAGGACCCAGAAGAAGAAACAGTTTATTTGTTTAGACTTTGCTTTAAAATATTAAATTCAAAGTAAAGAAGGCTATTACTAGCCATGTATTTATTGTAGGATGACAGAATTTACTGTTCTATTTAAAGTTCTGGTGATCTCCAGCATTTTTCACTTCAGTAAAGTAAGGTCAATAATGTACCTTCACATATGAAATATACTTTGTAAATTGACATAATTACATTATTTTACTGTCCAAACTTTCTAAAATCATGTTCATTTTCAGATTGAAACCTCGTACTTTACAGATGAAGTAGATCCATGACTGAAACTCTATGCATCATTTCTGCTCTTTTACTTTTGCTCCTTCCTACTCAGATTATTCGGGAAGTTCCATCGAATGATGTTGCATATACCTGTGTCGTTATGTCACATTCTGGGCGAATGTTGTTCCTAGGCGCTGCAAACGGGACAGTACGGAGTATGAAAATCCCACTACCTGTAAAATCAGAATGGAATGAGTATCAGGCACATTCTGGACCAATCACCAAGGTACTATGTCATCCTTCTCAATAATTCTTCTGAAGTATAAAGACCAGCCCCAGGGAAGTAGCAACTAAATGCAGATGCTGGAGTCAGAGTCAATACAGTGTGGAGCTGGACAAATACAGCAGGTCAGGCAGCATCAGAGGAGCAGGAAAGTCGATGTTTTGGGTTTACACCCTTCATCAGGAGTCCTTTATTGACCAGCCCCTGAATTTTCTCTCCCAAGTCAGCAGCCCAAGTCAGGAAAATTCCCAATTCTGACTCAAGGGAAAGTACCCCAGATGTTCTGATTTTTTTTTGTTGTTCTTGAGGGGTTGGGCAGTTGTTATTAGGTGTTAGCCCATAATCCCCCAAAACATTGCAGAGGCAACCACAGAGTCCTTAGGCATGAACTTGCTCATTTCATCTAATTTTTGGAAAGACCATTAGATGGGAATCATAATTCCTAAGGAAAGTAAGATTGCAATGCAAAAGTACCTAAAACACCAACATTGGAACCAAACTGTAAGATTTTTTTGGTGATTCCACATTGTGGCTACTATTTACTTTACAAAGTATTGTAATGCTTCAGTGTGGGATCTAGTTCTGCAACTAAACAGTCAAAGTATTTTGTTCTGACTGAATAAAAGGAGTTTTTCTCTCATGTGATTCAATTATGTGAATATGTCCAGAGATTGGAAGAACTCTTATCTGTCAAACTTCCATACACCTACAAATGAGTGCGTATGTAAAATAGATCCAGTAAGACTTTTGAAATTCAGAGATAGAAAGAACTACAGATGCTGGAGACAGAGACAACACAGCGTGGAGCTGGAAGAACACAGCAGGCCAGGCAGTATCAGAGGAGCAGGAAAGTTGACCTTTCAGGTTGGGAGCCTTCTTCAGAAATGGGGAGGGGGAAGGGAGCTGGGAACTAAATAGAGAGAGGAGTGGTGGGGCTGGGGAAGGTAGGTGGGATGATGATAGGTGAATGCAGGTAGGGAGTGGTGAAATTCTCCTTTATCAACAAGCCCTGAGCAGGGGTCCATTGATTTTCAAAGTAATCGAAATACAGTTTTGACAATAAACCAGATGGGATTAAAAATAATCTGTTTCAATTTACATTGGGTTGACATTGTTCTTGCACTTGAACAGTTTTTTTGATATTGTTTCAGTTTTAGAGAGGCAATAGCCTCATGGAATTAGTGTGAGACTATTAATCCCCCTGGATTAGCTAATGTTTTGGTGACCTATGTCTGAAGTTTGGCATGGAAGATGAATGAATTTGAATTCAATAAAAATCTGGATTTAAGAGTCTGATGATAACCATGACTCTATGTCAATTATCAGAAAAACACATTTGGTTCACTGATATCCTTTAGGGAAGGGAAACTGCTGTCCTTGCCTGGTTGTAACAATTGCTATAAAGCCTCAAAACACAAATGAAACCAGGTGGACCACCAGCATTGACCTAGGCAGCGGAACAACAAAGGCAAAACTCACTGTATCGACTGTGCAAAGTCTTCCTTACTAACATCTGGGGGCTAGTATCAAATTTGGGAGAGGTTTCTCACAGACGAATCAAGCAATGGCCTGATATACCAAACAGACAGTGTCCTAGACACCACCATCTTGATATGTCTTGTCACACCGGCAGGATAGACCCAGCTGGAGGTGGGAGTCGCCCAGGTAGTCCCTCTGCAACTAGTTCCTCAGTTTTCTGACCCGCAATCAGTGAAGATGCACAACTGCACATCCTCCACGATAACACTCAACACTGGAAGGCCCCAAGGATGCATTCTCAGCCCCTACTCTACTCCCTGTGCACCCATGACTGTGTTGCCAAATTCTGAATGAATGCCATTTACAAGTTTGCTGATGACACCACTGTGGTTGGACGGATATCAAACAATGATGAAGCAGAATACAGAAAGGAGATAGAGAGCTTTGTGACATGGTGCAATAATAACAACCTCTCTCTCAACTTTGGAAAAACTAAAGAACTGATCATGGACTTCAGAAAGAAAAGAGGAGAACACACCCCCATCTACATCAACAGAGCGGAGGTTGAGAGGGTTGGGAGCGTCAAGTTCCTACAAGTGACAATGACTGACAGCCTGTCCTGGACTTGCAATGTAGATGTGCCAGTCAAAAAGGCACAACAATGCGTCTTCTTCCTCAGTTGGCTCAGGAAATTTGGCATATCCACAAAGAGCCTCACCAACTTTCACAGATGCACCATTGAAAGCATACTGTCCAGATGAATAATGGCCTAGTATGGCAACTGCTCTGCCCAGCACTGTAAGAAACTACAGAAGGTGGTTTGCACATCCCAGACCATCATGGAAGCCAATCTTCCATCCATGGACTCCATTTACAAAGCTCGTTGCAGCGGAAAGGCTGCCAACATCAAAAACCCATCCCAACCCGGTAACGCTTTCCTACAACCTCTCCTATCAGGCAGAAGCTGCAGAAACTTGAACACACGCACCAGCAGGTTTAAGAACAGCTTCTTCCCTGCCATTATTAGACTAATGAATGGATTCTCTAACTTCAAATAATGCTGATCTTGCAAATGTTGATGTTGCCTTGTGCATGCCCTGTGCGACGTGACATGTATGCCTCTGTCCAGGGTTTTTTTCCTCCTATGATCTGTATGTCCTTGCTTACTATGGCCTGTCTGTACTACTCATAACCAAAACATTTCACTGTATTTAGGTACACGTGACAATAAATCAAATCAAATCATTGACTCCAGAGACCATGAAGTCTCATGGCCCCAGGTCAAACTTGGGCAAGGAAACCTCCTGCTGATTATTATATACTGTACTGTCTCAGCTGAGCAATTAGTGCTACATCATGTTAATAACACTTGGAGGAAGCACTAAAGGTGGCAAGGGTACAGAATGTACTCTGGGGATCTCAAATGTCACCACCAAGAGTATCTCAGCAGCAGCACTACTGATGAAGCTGGTAGGGTATTAAAGGACATTGCTGCCATACTGAGTCTGCAGCAGGTGATGAAGGAACCGCTAAGAGGGAAAAACATACTTGGCCTCATCCTTACCAATCTACCTGCTGAAAACCCAGTCCATGACACTGTCCATGACAGTATCGGTAAGAGTGACCACTGCACAGTACAGGTGGAGGAGGAATCTTGCCTTCACATTAAGAATATCTTCCATCATGTTGTGTGCCACTGCTGTTGTGCTAAATGAGAAAATGTTTGAACAGATCTATTGATTCAAGACTGGGCATCCATGAGGCGCTGTGGGCCATCGGCAGCAGCAGAATTGTACTCCAACACAATCTGCAACCTCATTCTCCTGCGTAACCTCACTCTATCATTACTATCATGCCAAGGGATCAGCCTTGGTTCAATAGAGAGTGAGGAAGGGCATTCTAGGAACAGAACCAGGTATACCTAAAAATCCAAGACAACAAGGTGCAGGGCTGGATGAACACAGCAGGTCAAGCAGCATCATAGGAGCAGAGAGGCTGACGTTTCGGGCCTAGACC
>NC_063341.1:60049199-60115096 GCF_021869965.1 Rhincodon typus | reverse complement strand
AAAAGGTCTGATGAAGGGTCTAGGCCCGAAACGTCAGCCTCTCTGCTCCTATGATGCTGCTTGACCTGCTGTGTTCATCCAGCCCTGCACCTTGTTGTCTCGGATTTTCCAGCATCTGCAGTTCCTACTATCTCTGATTCAATTATACCTAAAAATGAGATGTCAACATGGTGTAACCACACAACAAGACGACTTGCATGCCAAACAAAATAAGCAGCAAGTGACAGACAGAGCTAAAATATCCCACAACAACCCACTTAGATCTAAGCCCTGCAATTCTGCACATCCAGGAATGAATGATGGTAGACAATTAAACAACTGACTGGAAGAGGAGGCTCCACAAATATCCCCATCCTCAATGATGGGGTAGCCCACCACATCAGTGCAAAAGATAAGGCTGAAGCATTCACAGCTATCTTCAGTCAGAAGTGCCAAGTGGATGATCCCTTTCATCTCCTCCAGAGGTCCCCAAGATCACAGATGCCACTCGTCAGCCAATTCAGTTCATTCCAGATGATATCAAGAAATAGTTGGAGGCATTGGATACTGCAAAGGCTGTGGACCCTGACACTAGTACTGAAGAGTTAGTAAGAACTTCAGATGCTGGAGTCAGAGATAACACAGTCTGTACTGAAGAATTGAGCTCCAGAACTTGTCTCATCCCTCACCAAGCTGTTCCAGTACAGCTCAACACTGACATCTACCTGACAATGTGGAAAATTGCCCAGGGATGTCCTGTACACAAACAGGACAAATCCCAACCCAGCCAATAACCATACCAGCAGTACTTTTTTTACTCATTCACAGGGTGTGGGCATCACTGGTTAGACCAGCATTTATTGCCCATCCCTAACTGCCCAGAGGACAATTAAGAGTCACCCAGATTGCCGTGAGTCTGGGGTCACATATAGGCCAGACTAGATAAGGATAGCAGTTTCCTTTCTTAAAGGACATTACTGAACAAGATGCTTTTTTTCTATCCCCAGCAATTGACAATGGTTGTCATCACACCCTTAATTTTAGATTTTTTTTCCATTGAACACAAATTCCACAGATCATTACCTAGGTTACTGGATTAATAATCCAATGATAATACCACTAGGCCATTGTCTCCCCCTACTCTTAATTATCAATAAAGTGATGGAGGGCATCATCAACAGTGCTATCAAGCAGCAACCTGCTCACTGGTGCCTAGTTTGGTTTCCACCAGGGCCACTCAGCTCCTGACGTCATTATAGCCATAGTTTAAACATGAACAAAGGAGCTGAATTCCACAGGCGAGGGGAGCATGATGGCCCTTGACATCAAGGTCATATTTGCCTAAGTGTGGCATCAAGGAGCCATAGCAAAATTGCAGTCACTGGGAAGTGGAAGAGTCATGCCTTGCACATAGAAAGATGTGGTTGGAAATCATCTCAGATCTAAGGATAAATGCTAGCTCAGCCATTGATGCCTACATCCCATGAGTGATTTTTTGAAAAGTTCAAACATAGGATGCCCAAATAGTTTATTTTTCTGTCTTTGCCGAAAGATATCCATTTGTTGTGTAATATATTTGCTGCATCATTATCCTTAATTACATCAAAGTCCACCTACCATTCTTTTGTTTGTTCTCTGAGTATTTTCTTTATTGTTTGAACATAACTACACTCCCTCGTAATGGTCCAAAGCGTAGATGGAAAGCATATGCCCCCAGGTGATAATAAATCACCAATCACAGTTGCTAGGTGATATACAATAGAACCCATGAATTATGTTATTGTAATTTTTTTTGTTTATTCATTAATGGGATGAGGGCATCGCTGACCAGGCAGCATTTATTGCCCATCCCTAATTGCCCAGAGGGCATTTAAGAGTCAACCATATTGCTATGGGTCTGGAGTCACATGTCAGGACGTTAGACATTTCTCCCAGTAAGATTAGTGCACATTTGGCAAAATCCTCGCAACACTGCTTTTCTCTTGAAATGACCAGTTACTTTCTTTTTCTGTACAGATGGTTGTTACCTTTGATGACCTATACCTGCTGACAGTTTCAGAGGATGCATGCTTCATGATCTGGAAGATTATCGATAAAGAGGGACGGGTGCTGAAACGTGACAAAGAAGTTGGCCATGCAGAAGAAATCTTGATCACAAAATCGGATTTGCAAGAAAAGGTAAAATATTATTGATCATAAACAATTAAATGGACTGTACATGCTTTGCGGTAAAGAATTTTCCAAGAGGAATTTAACCTTTAGATCTGTCCCATGTAAAATGAAAAGACCAAATACCTTTCAGCAAGCTTTGCTAAATAGTTTTTGTAGGTTTACAGCAATTTAAAAGTACCCCAGCTTTCACTTAGAAATCTACAGAATTGTTCACTCTCACTTTATCTTGAGGCAATTTAGTTTTATTTTCAATATTTAAAGCAACATTGAAATGTTTAATAAAAACGGAAAGAACTGCAGATGCTGGAAATCAGAAACAAAAACAGAAATTTCTGGAAAAATTAAGCTGGTCTGGCAGCATCTGTGGAGAGAAATCAGAATTAATGTTTCGGGTCCAGTGACCCTTCCTCAGAACAGATATTGAAATATTAATGTCCTTTGCTGTTATGTTAGTTTTTGCAAGCAATGTTAGATTTTTTGTATTAAGTTTTTGGATCTAGATTCAAAAGCCGCTTTCAACGTCACTTCTGAATGGTCAGAACCTATCTGTTGTCCTGGAGGGTGTTAATTGGCTTCCATCTGAGAAGGAAGTTCTGCTCTAGAGTTGCTAGCCAGTTGAATGGCAGCAGTTTTCAGGTTTCAGCAATGCCACCAGGAGTGTTTGTGTTGCTGACTAAGTTTATTGTTAATGTCATAATTTTACATTAAAGGTTAAACTGATAATAGAAAATTATTTTGCCTCTTTCAACAGAATCAACTGACCTTGGAGTTAAAAACTCGTGTCGAGGAACTGAAGATGGAGAATGAATATCAGCTCAGACTGAAAGACATGAATTACAGTGACAAAATCAAAGAATTAACTGAGAAGTTCATTCAGGAAATGGAATCTCTGAAAACAAAGAACCAGGTAAGCAATAAAAGCAGGCATTGATAACATTGTCCTTGGAATGTGGGGTCAGCATAAACATTTACTGCATTCATAGAAAAGTTCAACGGTTTACCACATATTTACTTTCTAATTTGTATCTTGTCAACTTTTGGAGGAATACACAGGCACATACTAGGATGGATATTAATGTGACTGTGCAGAAATTGATTCCAAAAAAGCACGTTGAAAAGTCATACATCACCAGAGTTCATTATAGATTGCCTAAATAATTATTTTTACCTTTTAGTTTGGAGGCGAGTTTGGAATATGACTTAATAAAAAGAGTAT
Organism: Rhincodon typus; assembly: GCF_021869965.1. Taxonomy (NCBI): domain Eukaryota; kingdom Metazoa; phylum Chordata; class Chondrichthyes; order Orectolobiformes; family Rhincodontidae; genus Rhincodon; species Rhincodon typus. Next base: position 60,111,729 of record NC_063341.1, on the reverse strand, counting down.
AATATGAACAAGAATGGAGAAGCATCTTTGACAGGACAATATTGATTCAAAGTTAAGTTCACTTACTGGGGTGTCATACTTTTCCAGTTCATCAGACTATTCCAATATGATAACAAAAAGCATGTGATCTATCACCTCATATTAAGTAAACTTTGAGACATGGTGCTTATAGAATCCAACTCTCGACATAATCAGATACTGTGGTTTGCTATAGGTTTTGAAGACTGACAAAGACAAGATTGAGTTAAAGCACAAGGAAGATACAGTACTGATCCTGGATAGACATGCAAAAGACATTGAAGACTTAGGTAAAAAAGCATGCTGCATTTACTCTTGTCTTGTGTCCTCTAATGTTACAGACTGCAACAAAATATTGATTCCGTGAGCTAATAAAATTAATCTATTGCTTAGAAACTATTCACAATTCAAAACAGTGATACGACTTGACAATGTAGTAGCAGTATTCTTAATTGCTCCTCTTGTTCTTCATGCAAAAAGACTACAGTTTTACTGATCACTATATCTTGCCTGTATAGGCCATTCAAAGGCTCTTATTTCCACCTCTGTCTAATAAGATCCTTCTTCACAGGCATCATCTTACTTTTCACACGCTAGCCTGCAAGCATGATCTACTGGTAGTCAGTAGTCTGACTTACTTTGATCCATTATTGCTACCAGAGGCTGTTCAGGCCGTCAGGAGAGTTTTCAGGTTGTGGAAACTCTGCTAACAGGTATCATTTGACACTTGGTTGTCAGAATGTGCGTGCTCAGAAGTACAAAGAATATATTTATGAAAGACTGAAAATATGCACTAGACCCTCTGGCATCTGTAAAGAGAAAGAATGGATTAATATACTCATCAGGCTGTTTAGCTCCTCAAGCCTGTTATGATATTCAACGCTAATCTGCAACTTGACTCCATATACCCATCTTTGCTTCTTATCCTTTAATACCCTTGGATAAAAAGAACCCATCAATCTCAAATTTGTAATAAACAATTGATCTATTATCAACTGCAGTTTGGATGATTGTCTGTGGATGATTTCTTAATTTTACTTCTGAAAGGTCTACTTCTAATTTCTAGATTACACTCCTAGTTCTAGACATCCCAACCAGCTGGACTCATAAGGCATTCATTACTATCTTATACCAGCTGATCAGCATGTTTATTTTCACTGTCTAATTTAGGTCCTTGTACACATAGTATGGCATAGTACTGTGAGGGTTGGAATTAACTTCACAGCATACTTCATAAAATATATATTTTACATCCAAATTTACTACAATTGCAGAGAGCGTGAACAACCAGAAACTGATGTTGGAATATGAAAAATACCAGGAGCTACAGCTCAAATCCCAGCGAATGCAGGAAGATTATGAAAGACAGCTCAATGAAATGGATGAGAGCAAGATCCAAGCATTAGAGGAATTGACAGAATATTATGAGACCAAACTCCAGGAAAAGGGTAAACTTATTGAACAGGTAAGACAGAAGACGCCCATAGATTAGGAATTAACAGGCCTCTGAATAATGTTTTCCTTTCTGATAGTGACTAATGATGAGTAGAAATGTCTGTTAGTCATTTGGTAGCATAGAACTTAAGAGTAATGCTTAAAAAGGACACAGGTCATCAAAGTTTTTTGTTTTGTACTCATCAGGTCATTTCACAAGAAATACCAAAGTAAAGGGAAAACAACATTTATGTTGTATGAGAAGGAGGTTGCTGATTGGTTGGCAAGTAGACGTTCATTGTTCATTGTTTAAGGCAGTTCTATGGAGCATGCACTAGTTATTGATGACTGACAATTAACTGCAACCTTTGTTTAAATTTCAAACCAGCAGATTGACTGTGATTGAACAAGACATTACCCTGAGAAAAGAACCAGATCAAGGCTGCGACCTATTTTGTTGAGTTGAAACATGTTTGTCTGTATGCAAAGGAAAGAGTACTTCAAGTTAAAAGTATTTGGCTTCCAGTAACACAAATGTGCGTTACCACTATAAACCTGACTGATATCCTAAATTGGTTGGTAACATAAGTGTTCACATACTCTGGACTATTTAGTAAATATTGTCCAAATACAGTATCACATCTAATGTTGGATATTTTGGGGTTTTGCAAGCAAACATTGGGTTGGTCAGTAACTTGACTGTTGCAAATGATGAAGTGTTGTTTAATGTGATCCATTTGTCTTTGGAATGTATGGCATACATATCTAACATGACAGCAGCATCTTATTAGTATCAGTCATGCTACTGCTGCATAGTGGGAAATAAACTATCTAGTTCATTCGTGTTTTTAAAATCATTTATTTGAAGTTTGGGTGTTGAATTTGAGTTGGTCGTGTTGAATTTACTGTGTCTGAAATTAAAAATTAAATTGTAAGTATTTCAGTAGCTATGATGATTTCTTTTAAAGCAGTTTGTGAGTGACACATTAGAAACTTAATGGATTTTTGTTTACTTCAGGGTTTTATGACCTAGCAAGTTAGACAATTTTCTTCCAAGGTTTTTGCTAGGAATTCTGGACTGAAAGTTTTTTTAAGATTATCTATAGTAAAGAGAAAAACCTTTGTTTCATTTTGTCTTGGTTTTAGGCAGTTTTGTGAAGTCCTTTCATGGCTGTTTGTGTATTGACTAGGGAAAGGAAAGAATATAGTAAAGTAGATTATTTGAGAATAGGATTTAGTGATAGTCCCAGACTAGAAATGTTGGACAGTACCCTAAAGAGGACTTGAAACTACGTTTATTTAAACTTATCATGTTTGATAGCTCTAGGAATAGCTCCCTATCAGAGGCGCCGGCCTCGAAGTTGAAGTCACAGTTACTTTAAATACATTGAGGTGTCAGAGAAACTGGTTCCGGTATAAGTATTGTTCAAGGGTTGTAGTTGGATACTGTACATGGGATGTTGTTTTTTTAAAACTTGTGAAGTGTTATGGACCAGACCAAACCTCCTCAAAATATAAGAAGATAATCTAGACCCTAATATTTTCTTATTTTAACGGTAAGTGTAAGGCGGTCCCTTGCAGATGCAATTTGATTGGTCAAACTACTTGATGTTAAACAAAACACACTTTATTTTTACAGTATAGTTAAAAAAGGGAACAAAATAAATAAAATAAAAGATTTGGCTGAACTGTAACTCTATTGAAATGCTTAACAAAATTATATATATATAGATCGCCTCACATGCAATTCTAGCAGCAGGAAGAGAGCCCCAGCTTTTAGCTGTAACAGAGAGAGGAAGAAGAGCTTCCACATCCAGCATCAAGACCTCAGCAACTGCTGAAAGCCAAAACTAATCCTGGTTCTGTGGGAACTTGACCCCACCCATTCATTCTGCTTCTATTCCAATTTATTTTAAAACCTAAGGTTTCAGAAGCTGTTTAGTCTATTGGTTGTAAGTAGACTGCATGTCTGTCTCAACCTTTCTTCATTAAGAAAAACCAGGACAAAACACATCTCTTCTAGCTGTAGTATTGTCACAAAGGAGAGTTTTTGGATTAATGGAATTATACTTTTACACTGTTTTTAAAACTCTTCCAATTTGGTTTATAACTAAATTATTTAGTTTATTCTATGTTATCTTCATTTTATTTATTTAATAAACTCCATTTTATAGTCAAAACAACATTTGAATCGTGTGTTTCTGTCTTGGTGATAGACCACTTTGTTAAAAACAAAACAAAACAAAATATGACCTATTAAGCTAGATTGCAGTCCACAATCTGACTTGTCAAGTAATAACATTAGCTGGGATCAAAACAAAAGTAAAATCATTAGTTTCACATGTTGCCTAAACCTGAGTTTCCTTACCTTGCGGTTGATCTGAGATAGGCTGGGCACTTTTTATGACCAAAAATGATGACCATCAGCCCATTCATGAGTGTGCACAATGTACAGTGAGAAATGATCTGATCAAGATAGCTATTATCCTGCAAGATGGCTTTGAGGTGCCCTATTTCTGCATCAAGCCTGCACAGTGAACAAATGGCTTGGGCCCTATTTAGGAGGTTTCTGGAAAAGTGAATCTGACAGCTCATTTAATTGTAGGAGTCCCAATGCACATACAAATGACTGAAGGTAGGGTGGATAAGAATAGAGAATTACTGTTTTTTGTACTGTGTTGTATTTTTGTATTATTCTGTTCACTTCACAATCTCCTTTCAATTGCCTCAGCTGCAGGAAGAGTCCAGGCAACAGATTAAAGAATCTGATGAAACAAAGAAACAGATAGAAGAGGATGCTGACCGTGAAATACAGGACATTAAAATTAAATATGAACGAAATCTTAGAGACGAAAAAGAGGCAAATCTCCGGTTGAAGGGAGAGACAGGAATCATGAGAAAAAAGGTATAAGAAGACAGAGGGCTCATTATTTTTTTGAATCGATTTTAAAATCCTACAGATTAAATATCTTCAGAGCTTAGCACACTAGGCAAAATTCCACCCTGCACTCATGTAATTGGCAAATGGAAATCCAGGCCTGAGTTCCAGAGGTTGTTTGAACATAGGTCCTTGAACCTCAATCCTGTTCTCATCTGATATACTGTAAATCTTTTTGCCATAATGTGGCACAATGATAGAAGTGTTCAGAATAGAGCAAAAAGCCCCTTTGAAATATTCGTATGATCATTCTTTTCCTCTCACAGCATCCAAATTCACATTTGTCTGTCTCTGAAAATGGCCTTGAATGATAGAGTATTTTATCTGTCTCCCTCATTTCTTGCTTTTTCAGTTTACCAGTTTGCAGAAAGAAATTGAAGACAAGCAGGGAGAGATTGAGAAGTTGAAGAGTGAACACCAAAAACTACATGGAGTTATCAGGTCACTGGAGAAAGACATCCAAGGTCTCAAGAAAGAAATCTTAGAACGTGATGAAACTATTCAGGACAAGGTCAGGCAACTAGGAGGCAGTTGGCCAATATGCCAGTGGTAATTACAGACTTACACCGTAAAGGAGAATGGATTAAAACAATGAAATGTACAATTGTGTAGAAAAATACATGTAGACCAATTAACCTGCTAACATTGGAAAAGGCAATTAGATATTAAACCGTGTGTAATTTTGCAATTTATAAGCAGCTTATTTTAGTTTATAAAGAGATATGAAGTAAACTGAATGATTGGAGTGAATTTTCTGACTTCTTTTCGGTATATGTGAACATGGCTTGGTAGAAGGGGAGTGTGCAAAAATATAAAACAAGTGGCCAGCACATCCCCAGACTCTACCCTAAATTGCAGGTGCAGGCAGCCAACATGCCTTTAGGTCTATAGAGGCACTTAAGTTGCCAATCAATGGATATTAATGTTTTGCCTCCGCTGCAAAAATATGTGCTTCAGGGGAAGACTGCGAATCTGCAACTTTAAGAACTCATGTTGAAAGTTGTGAAGGAAAGGGAAGGAAGCATACCTACTACTTGTAATTTGCACCCCACCAATCTCTAAAATCTAACCTCCACTGCATTCCATCTCTATTTTGAGGGTCCCTAATCCTTCCTTAAGCAAGATCCCTGGATTTACCTTTATGTGTGGGGGAAACCTTACAAACTGGACAGAAAAGCAGCAGACCAGAGGATTGGGAGCACTTTAGATTTCAACAAAGGAGGAGAAAGAGATTGATTTAAGAGTGGGAATATTGAGTACGAGAGTAAGCTTGTGGAGAGCATTCCAACTGATTGCAGAAACTTCTATCAATATATGAAGAGAAAAAATTAGTGAAAATAAATGCAGTCAGACGCAGGGGAATTTATAAAGGGGAACAGACCCATTAAATGCATATGTAAGTTCTGACTTCACAAAGCAGGATCCAAAAAAATCCCAAAAATATTGGGAAACAGAGGGTCCAGTGAGAGTGAGGAACTGAAGGAAATCAGTATTAGTAGGGAATTGGTGTTGGGGATTTAGGTGGGATTCAAGGCCAATAAAACCCCAAGGTCTGATAATCTACATCCCAGAGCATTTAAGGGAGTGTCGCTAGAAATAGTGGATGCATTAATGATCATCTTTCAAGATTCTGTAGACTCTGTATACTCAGTTCCTATGGATTCGAGATTAGCCACTATAACCTTACTGTTTAAAAAAAAGTGTCAGAAAGAAAACAGGAAACAATAGACTAGTTAAACAGACATCAATAGTGAGGTAACTGCTAGACTCTATTATAAAACATTTAAAAGCGGAGAACTTGGAAAACGGGGACAGGATCAGTCAGAATCAGTATGGATTTACAAAAGGGGAATCATTCTTGACAAACCTGCTGGAATTTTTTTGAGGATGTAACTAGTAGAGTTGAGAAGGAGGAGTTAGTGGATGTAATTTACTTGGACTTTCAGAAAACTTTCAGTGATGTCCCACATAAGAAATTAGTACGTAAAATTAAAGCACATGGGATTGGGGAAGTGTACTGACATATATACAGAACTGGTTGGGAGACAGGAACCAAAGAGTAGTGTCTTTTTGTGGGTGGCAAGCTGTACTTAGTGGGATATTGCAGGGATCAGTGCTTGGGCCCCAGATAGTCACAATATATATTAATGATTCAGTTGGGAGAATTAAAGGTAATCTCTCTAAATTTGCAGATGACTCGAAGCTTGGTGGGAGGGTGAGCTGTGAGGAGGATGCAGAGATGCTTCAATGTAATTTGAACAACTTAAGTGAGTGAGCAAATGCACGGCAGATGAAGCATAATGTGATCAATGTGAGGATATCTATTCTGGTAGCAAAACAGGAAGGCAGGTGATTATCTGAATGATGATAGATTGGGAAAGGGGAAAGTGTAATCAGACCTACGCGTCACTGTACACCAGTCACTGAAGGTAACCATGCAGGTGCTGCAGGCGGTGAAGAAGGCAAATATCTGTTGGCCTTCATAGCGAGAGAATTCGAGCACAGGAGCAGGGATGTTTTACTGCAGTTGTATTGGGCCATGGTGAGACCACACCTGGAATATTGTGAGTAGTTTTGGTCTCCTTATCTGGGGAAAGATGTTCAGGGAGAAAGCGCAATGAAGGTTTACCAAACTGATTCCTGGGGGTGACAGGACCGGTGTGTGGAGAGAGGTTGGATCGGTTAGGACTGTAATCACTGGAGTTTAGAAGAATGGAGATGGATCTTATAGAAACCTATAAAACTCTAACACATCTAGACAGCGTAAATGCAGGAAGGATGTTCCCGATGACTGAGGAGACTAGAACCAGGGTTCACAATTTAAGGGTACAGGATAGTCCTTTCAGGACGGAGATGAGGAGAAATGTCTTCAGCCAGACAGTGTTGATTCTGTGGAATTCTCTGCCACAGAAAGCAGTGAGACCAAAGCTTCAAAAATCAAGAAAGTGATAGATATAGTTCTTAAGGCTGAAGGAATCCAAGGGTATGGGGAGACAGCAGGAACAGAGTAGTGAGGTGGATGATCAGCCATTATTATATTGAATGGCCTACTCCTTCACCTCTTTCCTGTTTTCTTTTTATCACAACTGCCTGTAGTCCCAGTCATGGCCAATACTTCCTTCTGACTGTGCTGAATCGACTTAGCTGGTGGTCGATTTGAATGGTTAGAGCCCTTTAAGTAGGACACCATATTGTCAGTTCAGGTCAGCCAGCTTTAAATCAGTGTTGTGCTGACAGACTGGTTTGCAGTGAGGTGTGCAGGTGATGAGGAATACGACCTCCCCAAATCCCATAAAATTCACTCCATACTATTAAAAAATTGCTAATAGCAATCAGGGCATCATATTTAAAACATCATGGAAATGTACACTTGATCTTAGAATCTGAATTATAAAATAGAATATAAAATGGAAAATATCACAAACAGTTTTACAGTGCTCTGTAATAAAAATGTAATTCAAACACTGAATAGCTGATAAAATATCTCACATTACTTAGCATGAAACAACTAGTTATCTTGTTCCTCTGGGTGACAACAGCAGAAGATATCGGACCAGGTGCACTGTTTCCTGGTTTTACATCTCCATAAATTATCTCAATCACTCTAATGCTTTTGTGTTATTTATCAGATTTCCATTCTTGGATGAATCACAATTTGCTTTAGTTATACAAATATTGAAGTTATTGCCTTGATCTCAAAATAGATATTAGTTGAATTTCAATTCCCAACTTAGAAAGATATGCTAACTGTAGTCAGTTTCAGACCTGTAAAATTAAAATCAAACTTAACCTAACATTATGTACATATGCAGGAAAAGCGCATCTATGATCTCAAGAAAAAGAATCAAGAACTGGAAAAGTTTAAATTTGTTCTGGATTACAAAATTAAAGAACTTAAAAAACAGATTGAGCCGCGAGAAAATGATATAAAAGAAATGAAAGAGCAAATACAGCAAGTAAGTCTTCAGGAAATAAATTAGAACTTTTGGAATAGCTTGTATTTCTATTAGGCTGCATTTATGGGAAACACAACTGCTAGACAGAGCAACAAATGCACATGTGCATAAATTCGACATTGCAGTGTGATATTCTGTGACAATTTCATTCAGTCTTGCTACAATCTAAAAGTTTAAAGCATTTAGCAGCACCTCACACATGACTGTCATGAAGTTAGTTTCTTATTTAAATATCCATTGTGCAAGTTTAATAATTATTGTTATATTCAGTTATTCATCTTTTGTAATTGTATTCTCAATTTGAGAACACCAGTTTCTAAACTGTGTTCTGCCTCCCTTTCCTTACATATGTAAGGAGTGAATAACGCTGGTCTTAGTACTGTTCCTTGAGGAACATTATTCATGTGTTTCAACAATCTTTCACCAAATAGCTTTTAAACAGTGTTTGCACTTTTCTATTTTTGTAGCCAGCTTACTGTCTATGCTGCTGTATTCTCAACGGTTAGTTGTCATTCCCAACTTCTCACTTCTTTCTGTTTCCCAGATTCAGGAGCTAAGAACAATTTAATGTTATGTGTCGTGACATCTTGGGTGTAACTATGCTTGTACAGATGGATTACAGTAGCCATTTTTGTGTTGGGAACATACTCTATTTGTATTATCCCTTATATCCTTAGTACTAAATCATTTTGCGGTAATTTAATTATCATTGAAACTGCAGGCACATACAGCAGCTATATGGTGGGCTTGAGGCCAAGTCCACACTAGATTTTCAATCTCGCTAGTTTTTGGGGCAAGCAATTTGAGTTGGGTGGTTTGGGCTGATTGAGCTAGAGGAATGGTCAGATCAGTTGAAGCATTGGAAAAGCCAGTCAGCTGAAGCCAATAATTGGTCAACACACCAATTCAACTCTTAGCCCATCAAGCCAGTAAGTTATTTTACTCATCGTTACTAATAAATAAAATGCATGCATGTTTAATCAAAACATTTGAATTTCAGATAGCTGGATTTGATTATTTGTACCTTTGAAGGAATTGTCTCTTGAATAAAGGCAAAACACTGCAGATGCTGGAAATCTGAAAGAAACACAGAGAATGCTGGAGAAACTTAGCAGATCTGGCAACATCTGCAGAGAAAGAAACATTATTGTTTCAAGTCCATTATGATTCTTCTTCAGAACTCAGGAGTTCTGAAAATCTAAGTACAGTACATCAACTAGTTCATACTGGACTCAAAATATTAACTCTTTCTCTCTTCACAGATGCTGCCAGATCTGCTGAGTTTCTCCAGCATTCTCGGAGTTTGTTAATGGGTTGGCTCTTGCCATTAACAAGCATAAAGATCTCATAGTCTATGGGATTAAAAACTAATAGAAACCTGCATTAGAAATAAAAGCTTCCTTTAGAAAAGCCTAATCATTGTTTATCAATTTCTAAACAATTTCACAGTCCCCATTAATAGTTATTCATTCTCCTAGCCTGTTTGTTATCCACTCCTTTGTCTGTCCAACTGTTCTTCTCTCTCTTTGGGCTCTATCTCTACCTATCATTTACTTCTTACTCCCTTCCTCCACCCTTCTATATAAAAACCACTTTTTCCTAGCTACCATCAGTTCTGAGGAAGGATCACTGAACCTGAAATGTTAACTCTGATTTCTCTCCTCAGATGCTGTCAGACCTGCTGAGTTTTTCCAGCAATCCAGCAATTTCTGTTTTAGTTTCTGATTTCCAGCATCAATAGTTATTTCAGTTTTTGTTTCTAAACATACTTGTATCATTGATCCCTCTACAGATGGAAACTGAATTGGAGCTGTTTCATAAACATAACGCCCAGCTGGAACTTAATATTGGAGAACTCAAACAGAAACTAAAAGCAACAGAAGCAGAGATGCGTAAAGAGATGGAGAAGGTTAGATAGTGTAATGCATACATTTAGCCATATGCAAATACATGCTTGGGCAAATGCATATATACAAACACTGCTTTGCTCTTGCAAAACAACTAGATAAATTCTCAACTTTAATTGTATCTACATTGTATATTTGAGCATAAAATCTATCAAAATGTATCTTGCACATGCATTAGATGCATTTTTGATCATTTGTTTAGAATGTATTTTGATAATTTGGTCTCCAACCACGTATGAGATTTACATAAGCTACTAAAGTTTCAAATTCAGGAGAGTAAGCTGCTGTGTTCCTGATGTTGGTGTTTTTTACTTAAACTACCTTTGAGTGCATTCTTCCTGATCATAGATTCTTGGTTTATTGGTTGCTTCATTTGAGCTAGTTTTCTTGGCAGTGATGTCAGTGGTCATTTCCCTTTGCCTTCCACTTTCTAGAATGGGGTGAGGAGGCAGGTGCCAAATCTGTTCCAGCTGGATTGGGAAATGAACCAGGTAGTTGTCATTAATCTAAACAATATGCTAGCTGCCCAGCCAACTGAGTAACCATCATTCCTTTTTACTGTATAAAATATTGAATTAAAGAATATTTAGCAAAATGAAGCACTCACTTCTTGTTCCAACTTTCTTTATTGAGCCTAATAAATCAAATCAAACCAAATAAGCAATGATGGTCTCTCCCAACTGGAGATCTAGCAAGAGCCCTGCATCATATCTTTTAGAAAAGACTCCTAAAAATGGACAGCAGCTGACCTACACCAAGATCAAGAACCCAAGAGGCAAAGGTCTTGCCTACCGAGTGCTTCTGGCCAATCAGAACAGCAGTGTCGACAGGGAGACCTAGTGCCATTGGATTCCAGATCATAGATATATGATGATAGGAGAGAGGCCACAGAATGGGGCACACTGTACTGTGTGGGAGAAGGCTGTGTCACTAGCATTAGTTAGGGGTTGGCTGTCACTAAGACCACCAAATCTAATGTCAGGTTCCTTGATCAAGCATGAAGTACTTTAGTACAAGGAACTCTCAGTAGGAGTCTGCAAGGAATTTTACACATGCTTGTGCATCACTGTGCCTCACTTGGCAAATTACCCACCCATGGCTGACTTAAACTAATGACAGTGTTATCCCACTGTCACTAAGTGAGCATTAAGTGAGAATTAGTTGCCTGTTTAAGGCCCTCAGGTGGAGGGAAAGGCTATTCATGGTCCTCCTCACCACAGGCTTACTTATGAGGAGATGGGAGGCTGTGGTGTGCTCACCTGCCACTATCTCACCTGATTAAAATCTCCCTGCCACCAAACATGCAATGTGGGATAGCAATTCAATCCATTCTGAATATCTGAAACATTGATTTACTTCTAGGTCAGAATTTAGTGCACACCCCAACCTGCAGGAAGGCGGTGGAAAGGGCAGGAGAATACTTTGTAATCAGACAGAAAGATGCATGATGGAAATAACTCCCCTATCCCATTTCCCTGTAATTCCTTCTTGGGGAGGCTCAAAGACAAAGATCCTGCCTAAAGACCAATGTAGTTGGCCACTTAAGGACTTCTTCCTACTGCTGCTTCAGCCATGGGCAAGGATTGCATGTCACGTGGTCCTATCACGAGGAAATCTTGGCAGGTAGGGAGACCCTCCTTGCCAACCACATGCCAGATGGAAACATTTGTGTGAGGAACCTGGAATAATGACTCGGAGCCTAAAACAAGCCACCTCACTGCTGCTTATTTCCTGGGGCTCTATCATTAATCCCTGGTGTAAGGAACACTGCAATACTCTCAGTGCCCACCGGTGGTACCTGAGAGCTGACTGTTTCTGATATGCCAGCAGCTCTCAGGGTCAGGAAATGTACCCTGCACCAGGATTTCGGGGGTAGTTTTCCCATCTTAAGAAATAGGAAGCTTGAGGTTGGGAAGGGAAGGCCCAATTGGTACTTAATACAGCAGATAATTCCTGGGAATGGCAGGATGGTAGGACTCTCCTGTGAAGCGAGATTGAAAAGACAGGGCCTGGTTTTCTCCAGAGTTTGGAAGATTAAGAAGAGGTCTCATAGAAACTGACAAATTTTTAAAAGGGATAGACAAGATAAACAATGTTTCCTCTGTCTATGGAGTCGAGAACCAGGTGACACAATCTCAGAAGCACAGGTTATGACGGAGTTGTGGAGGAATTTTGTCACTCAAAGGTTCGTGAACTTTGGATTTCTCTCTCCCAGCCAGCTGTGGAAACACACTCATTAAGTAAATTCAAGGCAGAGATTGACAGATTCCTAATTAGCAATGACATCAAGAGATATAGAAATGGTGCAGGAAAACAGCGTTGAGTTGCTGATGAGCCATGATCTGAATAGTGGAGCAGGTTCAAGGGGCTCAAAGGCCCCTTGTTCTTATGAAAATGGGACAGCATTTTCACGTGTTTCCAGCCAGTGAACAGATTGCTCCCTGTGACCGTTAAATTCCATCCCTTGTTTATACAAATATTTGGTCTAAGGACACCTAATCATAACAGGCTCACTACCAGTGGCATCACCAAAGGAACAGAAGTAATCCATTCCTAAGAACTAAGGAATAGGAACATGAGTAACCCACTTGGTCCTTTGCACATGCACTACTGTTTAATACGATCATGGCTGATCGTTTACTCCAACTCTGTCTTCCTGCATTATTTCCATATACCTTAATTTGCTTTGTTACCCAAAAATATACCAACTATTTAGCCATTCATTCCTGTTCTGTTAGAGCATGCTAATCTGTACCAAAACTCCTTTTATTTAGACAAAAGTATCAATCCTGAAAATTTTATTTGCCCCATAACCCATAGTCTTAAGAGGAGAAAGTCCTGGGTTTTTGCCACTACAAATATTAGAATCAGTACAAAGATGCATTGACATCACTATTAAGGTGTTGACATAGGCTCAGAGTAACCCTCTTGCATAAGTCAGAAGTTAATAGTTCAAGTCCTGCTCTGATGACTGGGAAATCAATTCTAGTTACATTTTAGTGCAATGCTAAGGGAGTACTGCATTATTGAAAGAGCCATTTTTCAGATGAGGCATTAAACCAGGTCCAATTTGCACATTCAGATGAAGATAAAAGACACAATGACATTATTTCAGAGACAGAGGATAGCTCTTCACAGTGTCCTACCCAATATTTATTTCTCAACACTACCTGAAAGTGTTTTCAATATTATAATAGTGACTGTGTGCTCCAAAAGCAGTACATTGGCCGTAATGCACTGACATCATAAAAGTCCTGATATTATTGCACATTTTTCTTCTGTCTACTTTCTCTTTATTTGTCTGAATCAATTCAGAAAGTATTACTGTTGTATTTGCCAAATGTCCTTTTACTTGTTAATATTTTTTGCTCTGGAAGATGGTGAGATTCTCATCAACATTCAAAAGTCTTTGAAAATTAGGCAACTAAACCTTCCATTATTAGATTCCTACTTTGATCTACTCTTTTTTAAAAAGGAATATATAGGATGAAGAGGTATAAGTATAAGGGAAGATGTTTACAGAGAGCAAGCTAAATACATAGACCTCTTCTATCTGTCCTTGCATACTTTAAAAGAACATGGCCAAAATTTTTTGCAGTTCCTGAAGATGGATTTTGAGATGCGTTTCAAGGTGGGAGGATGTGATGCAGCAGGAATCGTGAAAATTGCATCTGGCCAACTTTCAATGTGCTTCCGCTTTCAAGCTATTGTTCCAGAGTCAGTTTCACTGCAGTGATATTTCCCACAGCGACATGAAGCCAATTAAACCACAAGCTGAGAAGGTCAATAAGATAAATAGGACTGCCTGGGAAAATTTACCAAGTAGCAACCAGAAGCTCACAAGAGGTGAATCTACAGCAGGGATCTTGACAATTAACTTTAATTCAGTGAAAATGGAAAGCCTGTGGCCAATGGCAGACCACTGCAGAAAATTTGACATGGTTACTGCTGCCACTGACAGTGCTAATGTTAAACCAAAAATTTCCAACCTCACCTCCTGTTCCATCATTAGTCTTTCTTCAGTCGCAGCCACAATAAAGGCCTCCAAGAGGTGACCCTCTCATGTTGACTCCTGATTAGACCTTGCGCCACTGCACGTGGCCTCTTTTGGCCATAATTGACCATTCTCCATAATATTTCTCAAGTGGAAGCACGGCTGATACAGGCAAGATAGGGCCCAGAAATGCTGAGGACCTTTTTTTTTTCAACATTGGGCATATACCTACATCACGTGGTTTTTAGTGGTTCAAAGAAGAAACTGACCACCACTTTAATTTGATTTGATTTGATTTATTATTGTCACATGTACCGAGGCACAGTGAAAAGTATTGTTTTGCATGCTAACCAGACAAATCATATCTTACATAAGTACATCATTACAAAAGTACTTCTGAAGGGAAATTGGGATAAATAATGGTCTAGCCAGCAATGTCTATATCCCGAAGTGAACAAGTACATTTTAAAAATTGTTCCTACTCCTAGGATATTGTAAATTGCAAAAGATTTTGGCCTGCTTGTTTAAATAGCAAATACATGTTAACATGGATACATAGAAAATGGAATTAACACACTACCAAATATTGCGTTCATTCACAAAACAAAACCAAGCATTCTAAGATAACAAGGTGTGGAGCTGGATGAACACAGCAGGCCAAGCAGCATCAGAGGAGCAGGAAGGCTGATGTTTTGGGTTATCTCAGATTCTCCAGCATCGGCAGTTCCTCCTATCTTCCAAGCATTCTAAATAGGTTTTTGTTTAATAGTTCCTCTATCTTCTCAATCTTTGTCATTCAAGTCATTTAATCATTTCCTATCTTCTCATTTTCAGGTGCGAAATGTAGAGTCTGTTGTCAAACGTTTTAAGACAGATTTGTACAACTGTGTAGCATTTATTCAGGATCCAAAGAAACTGAAAGATAGTGTGTGGCAACTCTATGAGAAATACGTGCCACAGTCAGAAGTGGTAAGTTTCTTAAGTGACAGCATTTGCTTACCTGTGAGATCACTTGGTATCAGAGAGAAATCTGTTCCCTTTACTTTCTTAAATAATGCAGCTTTTGAAACTCTGCTCTATCACAAAGAGAATCGACTCCTAGACAAATATGATGAAACGTCTTTCTCCTGTGGTGAGGGTCACAAGGTCATTAGCTTGTTAGTTAACCCTAAACCTATCGTAAAACAATTAGACTAGACAACCCTCTTTCTTTCCTATTATTTTCTCTTATACACCTCAATTTGTTCTGATAAGTTCCATGTGTATATCTGTGCCTCACTTCAGGCTATCAAAATCAGATTAACCTCATTTTCTGTAAGATTTACTATTTGTGTTTTATCAATAAAATTTACATAATGAGGAATTTCAGTCAATTTTATTTCTCCACAACACCTGCTGCCTTAAAACTGTGTATTAACCCTGCAGTTAGAAGCTTAAGCAGTGATTTGTGTGCTGCTGTACAGTTGTATTGGTTAAAGACTGTTTCAGAAGCTGCGAATTAACTTATCAGTTGAAATGCAATTATTGAATACAATTTATTACACTATATGAGGAGGGGCCCCTGCCCCCATCTTTTCTCAACCCCACCCCCCTCATTCAGCTGCAAATAGCTATAATACTTTAATGAAACTTAGTTACTCAGATCAAAAATTAAGGAGAGCCTTAAGATTAAGATTTTCTGAGGTGAAAGAGAGTGGAGTATTATTACCTACTATCACCCCCAAAAATTGAACTATAATACAAATATACACAAAACCAGGTAATGAGTGTACAAAGAAGAGATGCTTTGTAGGAATGTCTAGTACTGACAGGAAGGTGAAGGCAAATGCAGTCACAATTCTTAAGAGTCCCTTGGGTTTCAGGAATTAAAAGACCTAAATTCAACTGTTTAGCTGCTGTCTTGTTTCTTCCAAAATTCAAAGCTACACATGTTTTGGAATTCCTAGTGAATGAATGCTGTTCCAAGTTGCTTTTCATCAGCAACTTTCTGATATTGAGAGAAGTGCTTCCAGTATCTTTGCAGATATCATTCATGTTGCTTTTTTTTTCATTTTTGCTCAAAAGAAGCTACTGAAGTGTGGTTTATTCGTGTATTCCAAGTCTAGCTTCATTGTCTTTTTCAAACTGAACACTTGTAGGTTACTTTTCATCACCAATACATTAAGTTATCATGCTAGTGTGAGTAAAACTAGAGATGTGAATTTTATGATGTATCTTTGGGTTTCAGATCACCTTTAAAATGGTAATTCCAGGGTGGCTGGTTTCATGTATTCCATGTGTGTTGCTGGTCAGGTGATCACAGCAGTCATTTTAGATCAGCAGTGTCTTTTTAACATTATTTTTAGTCCATAAAAGTCCAGGTATTAAAGCCAAATGATTTGTTTTCTCTATGATTTTAACACATTTTAAACAATTATGAAATGTAAATGCTTATCTTAAGTTAGCAGGTTGTTCTTCCCCTCAAATTTATGTTCTATATTTTA
Source organism: Rhincodon typus (assembly GCF_021869965.1). Taxonomy (NCBI): domain Eukaryota; kingdom Metazoa; phylum Chordata; class Chondrichthyes; order Orectolobiformes; family Rhincodontidae; genus Rhincodon; species Rhincodon typus. The sequence continues at coordinate 60,094,999 of NC_063341.1, read as the reverse complement.
TTGGATGTGTAAGATTCGGAGAACAACGTGCAAGCTACTGGAACTGGAGATGGCCACTTAGCCCATTGAGTTTTCTCTACCATTCAGTATGATCATGACTGATGACCAACTTCAGTGTCTTTTTCCCCACACTAACCTTATATCCTTTACATCATTGGTATTTAGAAATCTGTCAAACAAAGATTGAACTTCACAGAGTCCTCTGGGATAGAGAATTCCAATGGTTCACAAAAAGTCTCCTCCTCTTGGTCCTTGGTAGCTTTCTCCTTGTTTTTGAAATTGTGTCTGTTTGTATTAGACTCCCCAGCCAAGGGAAACAGCTTACTTGCATCCGCACTGTCTAGCCCTTTAGTATTTTGTAGGTTTCAATGTGATCACCTCTCAACCTTTGAAACTCCAGAGAAAACAGGCCCTCCTTTATCCAATCTGTTTTTATAGGACAGTCCTGCCATCCTAGCAACCAGTCTGGTCGACTTATCACAACAATATCCTTCCTAAGATAAGGAAACCAAAATTGCACACAGTGTTTGAGGTATGGTATAATCAAATTTCTGTACAACTGAAGCTACTCCTGTACTCCACTTCTCTTGCGATAAGAGTTATCATACCATTAGCCTACCTAATTACCGGCTGCACTTGCATGTTAGCCTTCAATGGCTTATTGACAAGTACATCTAGGTCTCTTGGCACTTCCTAACCTCTTACCGTTTAAGAAATACTTTGCCTAAATGTTCTTCCTTCTAAAGTGGATACCCCCACATTTCTTTCCAATTTGCCATAGCTTTGCCCACTTACCAAGTCTATCCAAATCCTCTTGAAACCACTTTGCACCTTCCTTACAGCACCTATTCTTACCTGGCTACGTGTTGTCTGCGAACTTGGAAATCTTTCATTTCATCCAGATCGTTGATATATATTGTGACCAGATGGAGTCCAAGTGTGCATCCTTGCAGAACCCCATTAATTTACTACTTGCCAGCATAAGAATGGTCTATTTGTTCCTACACTCTATTTTTCTGCTTTAGACCCAATCCTTTATCCATGCCATTACCTCCTATCCCATTTTTTAAAATTTTGTTAGCCAACTTTCTATGAGGAATTTTATAAAAGCCTTCTGAAAATTCAAGTGACTATGTTGATCACCTCCCCTTTTTCAATTATGTTAGTAATGTCCTCAAAAAAATTCCAACAGGTTTGTCAAACATTCAAAAATGTCCAATCAAATCATTATATGACTACTTATCACATCCTAAATAATGTGTTCTGGCAATTTCCCTGCTACTGACGTAAGGCTAACAGATCTGTACTTCCTTATTTTCTCTCTCCCTCTCTTTTTAAATCATAGGGTCTCTACAGTGCAGACAGAGGTCATTTAGTCCATCAAGTTTGGACCAACCCTCTGAAGAGCTTCCCACCCAAACCCATCCTACTCCCGTAACCCTACATTTACCATGGCTAGCCTGTACATCCCTGGATACTACGGAGCAATTTACCATGGCTAATCCACATAACCCACACATCTTTGGAGTGGGAGGATACCAGACACCCGGCAGAAACCCATGCAGACACACGGAGAATGTGCAAATTCCACGCTGACAGTCATCCATTAGAATCATAGAATCCCTACAGTGTGGAAACAGGCCCTCAGCCCAACAAGTCCACACCAACCCTCAGAGCACCCACCCAAACCCATTCCCCTACAACCCACCTAATGTACAAATCCCTGAACACTATGGGTAATTTAGCATGGCCAATCCACCTAACCTGCACATCTTTGGACTGTGGGAGGAAACCGGAGCACCCAGAGGAAACCCGTGCAGACACGGGGAGAATGTGCAAACTCCACACAGACATTTGCCCGAGGATAGAATTGAACCCAGGTCCCTGGCACTGTGAGGCAGCAGTGCTAACCACTGTGCCACCGTGCCATCCAAGGCTGGAATCCAACCCAGGTCCCTGTCCTGTGAGGCAGTAGTGTTAACCGCTGAGCCACCGTGCTGCCCATAAATCGTGAATTTATTTAATTTCTTATATAGGCCTTCCCCCAATGCATCCACTATATCCATATCTACATATCTACTACTTTCAACACTCTGGAATGTACAATGTCATGTCCCAGTGCCATATCAACCTTCAGTCCTTTTAATCTCTTCAACATAACATTCATACTAATTTCCTTCAATTCCTTATTCTCCCTGGTCCCTTGGATCTCCAATTCTGGGAGGTTTCTTGTATCTTCCTCTGAACGTAGACTAAAAGTAATCATTTAACTTCTTTGCCATTTCTCCATACCTATTATGAATTCTCCTATTTCTGCCTATATTGGACTCAGATCTATCTAAGCCAAACATTTTCTTTTTAGGCAATTGTAAAAACTTGTGGGACAGTGAGAGGTTATGTACTTTGGTAGGAAGAATATAGGCGTAGACTATTTTCTAAATGAGGAAAAGCTCCCTAAGTCTGAAACACAAAGAAACTTAGGAGTCTTAGTTCACAATTCTCTTAAGGTTAACATGTAAGTTCAGTTGGCAGTTAGGAAGACAAATGCAATTATAGCATTCATTTCGAGAGGGCTAGATTACAAGAACAGGGATGTATTGCTGAGCCCACCCTGCCCTGTTTCTACCTCACCTCCATCTTCCCACACTTTCCCTATATCCCTTTTTCAACCCAAAAATCTGCGGCCCTCTGTTTTAAAGAACATCTTAAATAAATAGATTTTAGGGCAAAATTCCAGAACTTTGGGCTAGACAACTAAGTTTGTGGAGCAATGGCTATTCTTTAAAGGTGCCTTTTGTAGCCTTGGGACTGAGCTAAAATTGAGGTTACAGTCCAGACGGAGGTCCAGATTTAGAATCATAAAGTCGTATAGTGCAGAAGAAGGCCATTAGACTCATTGAGTCTGGGTTGGCTATTTACAAGAGCTATTTCATGATAACCCAGTCATTTTTCCTTTTTGAATTAATTTTAATTCTAGCCACAGATTTGAAGATGGACAGGAGAGCCATTAAAATTGAGCAGGTTACTTTCCAATCAAAGTAAATTGCTGGAATTTTTTTACTTGATGAAAGTAATACTGTTGATATGGTGTACATGGATTTCCAGAAGGCATTTGATAAGCGCCACATAACAGAGTTGTGTGGAAAGTTATAGATCATGTATTATAAAAGAAATAGTAGTAATGCAGATGGAAAATTGACTGAGTGATAGGACATAGAGAGTAATGTTCAATGGATATTTTTTGGGATAGAAGTAGGTTTGTAGTGGAGATCCCCAGGGGTCAGTATTGGGACCTTTGCTTTCCCTGATATATAAAAAAAATCTGGATCTGTGCATGGGTCAATTTCAAAGTTTGCAGATGACACGAAACTTGGAAGAGTTATAATCTGAGAGAAGGACAATGTGGAACTACAGAAGGACATTGACAAGTTGGTGGAGTGGGCAGATAGGTGTCAGGTGAGGTTCAATAGGTGTACATGTGCATAGACCATTGAAGGTGTCAGGATAATTGGAGAGAGCAGTTATTAAAGCATACAATGTCCTCAGCTTTATTAATAGGGGCATAGAGTACTAGAGTAAGGAGATGATGTTGAACTTCTATATGACACTTAATAGACAAGCTGGAATATTGTGTATAGTTCTGGGTGCCACATTATAGGAAAGATGTGACTGCATTGGAGAGAATGCAGAAGTGATTGACAAGAATGGTTCCAGAAATGAGAAACTTCAGAATAAGGGTTGATTGAAGAAGTTAGTTTTGTTCTCCTTCTGAGAAGAAGGCTGAGAGGAAATTTGATAAAGGTATTCAAAATCATGAGTGGACTGGGTAGAGTGGATCGAGATAAGCTATTCCCAGTGGTAGAAGGAAAAAGAACAAGAGGGCGTGAATTTAAATTGGTGGAAAATAAATGCTAGTCAGTCCAGTGATGCCCATATCCCATGAATAAATAAAGAAAATGTAGTTAGGGTATTGAATTCACTTCCTGGAAATGTGGTGCAGGCAGATTCAGTTGAGGCATTGAGAGGGTATTGGATGATTATTTGGATAGAAATAGTGAGCAGGTGTATGGGGACAAAGCAGGAGATTGACAGTAGGCAATGATGCTTATTTGGCACTCTGGCCAAAATTGCCTCCTTCTGTGCTGTAGCAAATCTGTTTGTTTGGATTCTGTGCATGGTTATCACTGTGTTGACATCACTTGCAGGAATGACTTTTGATTCTGGAAGTCACTGCTGCACACGAATCTCAGATACCAATGCAGAAGAAAAATAATTAGGGGAGCAGTGGTCCTTAACTGCCAAATTTTTGACTCTGCCTCATTTTCTGAGAAAAGCTGATTTTCAATTCATGGAATTCAGAGTTTAGATAAATCCAATTTACTTGGCACCTCAAATGAATTCACTATTCATCTATGTTTAACTCTATTTGCTTTCTTTGCTAGTTTGAAATTGCAGCTGTTGACTCGGACATTCAGAAGGAGTTTGGGCGACAAAGAAACCACTTAGAAAAAAGTATTGCAACATTACAAAAGAAACTGTTGAAGGACACAGAGATTCACCGTGCTGACAATGTCCATATTATGCAGGTAAGAAATTCTGCAATTTGTATTTAGGCACCTTTATTGGATCTTCTATCAATTGTAGCTCAGTGGGTAGCTCTCTCACCTTTAGGTCAAAATGTTCTAGGCTCAATTCCCACTCCAGCGCTTGAGCACATAAATCAAGTTTGACTTTCCAATGCAGTATGAAGGAAGTTCTGCATTGTCTGATGTACCATCTGTCAGAGGAGACTTTAAACTAAATCTTCTTTTGCTTGCCCAGATAGATGTATCAAACTCCGGGTCCAACGTCCAGTACCAGATGAACAAAAGTGATCTCCAATTAAATATGGGGAAGTCTGAGGACAATGTCTTTAGATCTTCTACAAACACTGCTCCCGTGCTAATCTTCTCTGACACATGGTGTTTGTATTCATCTTTGCAATAATCTTTCAGCTTTTACATGTGGTAGGGAAATTATTGGAGAAGATTCTTAGGGACAGGATTTACTTGCATTCGGAGAGGAACTTATTAGGGATAATCAACATGGCTTTGTGCAGGAGAGGTCTTGTCTCACAAATTTGATTGATTTTGTTGAGGGAATGACAAAGATGATTGATGAGGATTAGGCAGTGGAAGTTGTCTACATGGGTGTTACTAAAGCATTTAAGAAGGTCCGTTGTGGTAGGTTGGTCCAGAAGATTAGGTCACATGGGATTCACGGTGAGTTGGTAAATTAAATGTAAAATTGGCTTGGTCATAGAAGACATAGGGTATTTGTGGAGGTGTGTTTCTCTGACTGGAGGTCTGTGACCAGTTACATTCTGCAAGGATCAGTGCTGGGACCTCTGTTTTTTGTAATATACATTAATAATTTGGATGAAAATGTAGCAAGTCTGACATTTTTGGAGAAGAGCTATCCTTTGTCTCCTAACCAATATTTATCCTGCAACATTACAAAAGCAGATTATCTGATCATTATCACATTGCTGTGTGTGGGAGTTTGTTGTTTGAAAGTTAGAGGCTGCATTTCTTACATTTAACCAGTGACTACACTTCACAAGTACTTAATGGACTGTGAAGCCCTTTGAGATGTCAGGTGGCTGTGAAAATTGCTACATAAGTCTACATTTTTCTTTCTAATAAACTATCCCGAGGTGCTTTGTAGGAGAATTACATGATTACATTTAGCTTTATAAGGGGCTATTAGGGCAGAAGAACAAAAGCTTGTGCAGTAGAGTAGGTTTTAACAACACTGAAGAAGAAACAAAAGTTAGAGAAGTAAGAAAGATTTGGGAAGACAATTACAGGAGTTTAGGAACTGGGCAGTAGAAGTCACTACCACCAATGGTGAAACAATTAACATCAATGATTCTTAAGAGGCTTGAATTCGAGGACTGCAGAGATCTCAGAGGATTACAGAAATATAGAAAATTATAGAGATGGGACAGAACTAGGACATGGAAGGATATAAAAACATGGACGAGATTTTAAAATCAAGGCATTACCCATGTAAGTCAACAAGCACAGGGGAAATGAGTGAACAGGGTTTGGTGGGATTTTGCATGGTAGAGTTTTGAGTAACCTTGAATTTACAGTGGGCAGAACATGGGAGACATGCCATGAGTGTGCTTTGGAAGAATCAAGTTTGGAAGCAACAAAGATAAAAGTTTCAGCGGAAAAGCCAATGCAAGGGCAGATATGGGCCATGTTATGGGTCTGGGAATATGAAGACATGGACACAGAACATAAAACAATATAGCACAGGAACAGGCTCTTTGTCTGGGCTGAACACGATGCCATTCTAAACTATTCCCATCTGCTTGCACGTGGTCCATATTCCTCTATTCCCTGTCTGTTCATATGTCTGTCTAAATACCTCTTAAACATTGCTACTATATCTGCTTCTACCATTTCAGGCACCTACCGCCTTCTGTGCAAAAGAACTTAACTCGTACATCTCCTTTAAAACATTCCTGCTCTCACCTTAAATCTATGCCCCTCACCCTATCCATGTCTCATAATTTTATATATTTCTGTCTGGTCACCCTTCAGCCTCCACGGATCTAGTGAAAACAATGCAAGTTTATCTTTATAGCTAATACATTCAGATCCAGGCACATCCTGATAAACATTTTTAGTACCCTGTCCAAAGCCTCCACATCCTACCTATAGTGAAGTTACTGGAACTGCACAGAATACTCCAAATGTGGCCTAACTTAAGTTGCTACATGACTGGTCAACTTTTAGACACAATGCCCAAACTGATGAAGGCAAACATGCTAACCCCACCTTGACCACTTTATCCACTTACATTGCCACTTTCAGGGAGCTATGGACATGCACCCCAAAGTCCCTCTGTATGTCAGTGCTCCATTTACTGTATACTCTCTTTTTGCATTTGACTTTCAAAATTCATTAACTTGCATTTGTCCAAGATTAAACTCTGTCTGCCATTTCTCCACCCAACTTTCCAACTGATCTTTATACTACTATATCCTTTGACCACTTTCCTCGCTATCTGCAATTCCACCAATTTCCGTATCGTCTGTAAACTTACTAATCCAACCTCCTACATTTTCATCCAAATCATTTATATATATTGACATTGTCTTCAGACTTGCCAATATTTAATTGTAGGTCATTTCTGTCCATCTGGTACTGGATGCTGGACAAGGGGTCTGATGATTCATAGAAGGTGGAGGGGATGAGAGATGTGCTAGTGAAGTAAAACTGAATATTTTAGCATACTTGTGGAAAGTGAGGTTTTGTTTTTGGATGATATTACTGCATTGCAACATGTATATGAGAAATAGATCACTTGGAGATTACTAGGAGTAACAGTGCAGGACAGTGAAGAGAAGCTCTGATGGCTATGATTAGATTGTAAGAGTGGAACCACATGAGAGCAATCCCAGCCAACAGGATGCTAGTGGAGTGTCAATGAATAAGGCTGGTATGATCAGCTGTTTTAAAAGGCTGCAGACACATTCAGAAGGATGATTTGTGCAGATAGTTTGCCTTTGTGACAATCAAGCAGGATGTAGTTTTTGTATTTGATAAAAGCCATCTCAATATTGTGGCAGAATTAATGACAACATATTCAAGGACTTTAGAGAGGAATGTGAAGTTGAAGATGGGATGGTGGTTTGCAAGAATGGAGTGTGAGTGTATTTTTAAGAAGAGGTAGTGCGTGCAGATTTAAAGGAGAAACAGACAGAACCTAATGAGAGAGAGTCATTAACTATAACAGCAATCATGGAAAGTAGGAAGGGAAGTAGCATAGTCAGTAGTGTATTGGAAATAAGGTCGTGAGAGTAGAGGGTGGTTCTTATGGACAGGTTGAGCATGGAGAGAGCATGAATTTCTCCTACCTTCCTTCATTTCTAGAGAAATGTACAGGGCTAAGCAGTGTGGAGCTTTCAAGGAGGTTTGGAGCTCAGGGAAATGGCAGAGACAGCGGATCAGATAGTCTCAATCTAAGTGACAAAGAAACCCATAAACTCTTTCCACTTCCTATTGGAGGAGAGTTTGGAGACACGGTGATGAGAAATAGTTTCAGAAGATGGCATGCAGTAACAGAAGTATAATTCTAGAACAGTAGGCAGTTTGCACAGGTGAATGCAGGATGTATTAGTGCATTGTGTGGATCAGGTAGAACTGGCAGTGAGCAGAAGGTAAAAGATTAAGAAGTTGGGAATGAGAGAGTGCAGTTGGGAATGAGAGAGTGCAGTAGTAGGAAAATTGGAGGAGAAGATTTTTTAATCAGCAGCAGATATAGAGGTGGTATGGTTTGGAGAATGGAAGCAGGGTGCGGGTGATGAGTGATACGTAAAACTAATCAAGAAAAGCCTTTTCTGTGATTGATGCTATAGAAATAGCAAAGCTATGTGAGATGGCAAGGTCAAGGGAGGGGTCATGAATATGGGCTGAGAAGTTTACATGAAAAGAGGGATTAAGGTATGGAAAGATAGTGAACTCAGAAGAGTGAAAATGATGAATTAAAATGAGGGATAACATCATCTAGGACAAGAAGTGACTTGGTGCAGATGTTGGGGGAACAAAAGAGTGAAAATAGTTTGTTGGGAAACTGGCATGGTAATGGGACAGGACTTTAATGAAAGGTGAAAGGAATGGAATCAGCGAAATGCTACATGCATCAGATTATTGCATTGATGTGGAAAGAAATGACTATTATTTGTACGTTGCAATCATAATTTAAGCATGGGCCAAATCCATTTCATCTGTAGCTTTTGTCAGTTTGAATTCATTCAAAGACCTTAATGTTCAGCATAGCTGCAGCTTTGCATTTTCAGCAGGAGGTAAAATCAAATTTGCCCTCTTCTTAACTTTTCCATGGAAAAGTCATTATATTGATGTACCCATTAGGCAATCCAGGATGATATTCTCTAAAACTGCATCAACAATCCTAGATCTAACCATTAATCCATACACGAATTTCAAGCTCTGATAAGTGGATGCATCTGTTTGAATTATTTTTCCTCTCTTGAATTGAATTGAGTTGGATTAGTTTCATTGTCACATGTACTCAAATGAGTACAATGAAAAGTTTACAGTCACCGCATTACAGTGCTATCTTAGGTACAAAAGTACTTTGGTGTAGATACTTAATACCAAATTCCTAGGAAATAAAAAAAGAAAAGTAAAGAAATAAATAGTCCAGCATTATAGGTCATAGGAATAAATTAGAAAAATAAAGAAGTAAAAAGTTCAGAGTATCAGTCTTTCTTACCCTGTTCATGCTGGCACCTAACCATAAGGGAGATCTTTACTGCCTTGCAGCTGCCCGTGCTGTACCCACCAATGTATAAATCATCGCAACTTAGTCGCCATCTCTTCACCACTGGGCCTGCTTCGCTGATGCTGCTGAACCCACACTCGCCCTACAACCAATTGTCACTGGCTCCACTGCCTGGCCACGCTGCCGCTGGGCCACAAATCCTGTTTCGGCTGCAGATGTCACGTTGTCAATGCTGCCATCTTGAAGAATCCGCTGCTGCCACCCCTGATCGCTGGAGGATCTTTGCTGCCGCTGCCACCGGCCCCCAATGCCGGGAGACTGACCTCGCTGCTGCTGCCACAGGCCCTGAATGGTGGGAGAATGCACTCATCTACCGCTGGCCTCCTATCACCAGGAGAAGTCACGTCCGCCACTCCAATACGGCTGCAGTGCCAGTGCTGCCAACCAACCTGCCACAGAACAGAAGAAGACCAAAAGGAAAGGAAAATATAGCAAAAGTGAAACAAAGAATTAAAGCAGATGAGAGCAGATGGGCCCCGGGCAAGTGCCCACACGCAGCCCTATTATTCCGTTGCCGCCTTGCACCAGAAATGATTGGTGATTAGCCATTAATAATTACACAGAGCAATACAGAAGAAAATGTGATAGAATTATATAGCTTATCTGATTTACTATCTATTTAAATTGATGATTGAAAAATTGAGTGTGTTTCATTGTATGCTTATTATCCACCCCAAGCAGTTTTGCTGTTTGCACTCTGCCCAGAATATTATTTACACTCAAACATAAGAAAATCTGCCAGTTATGCTGGCCGTATTCCGGTTACAAGTTGCTCTGTACAGGCAGTGAAGTGAAATAATTTAGATGTGCACTTTTGAGACTGAGACGTCTTCAGTATTGTATGTAAATCAGACAATCAGTGGGCAGTAGAACTTGGGGGAGGCATTGTAGGAACATGATCTATTTTGATTTCAGGTCCTTAATGTAACATGATCAGCAGGTTGTCACTGTAAACATGTGACCCTGTAATTTGTTGATTAGGACATTGGGAACTGGGGAAGGTGGTTGAATGTGACTGGCCTGTAGCAACACATTATGAAGGAGGGGTAGGTGGGGGACAGAAAGAATGTGAATCGTCAGCAGCAGAAAAATGATCAGGGCTGTGGATAGAATTTTGTACAGCATGTTATGCAATCACAAATATATTAACTGTTACTCTACAGTTCAAGCTCATAAACTACTGCCTTAAAAATGCCCTGAAAACATCCAATCCACTGACAACATCTGTCTTATCAAACTGTTATCCGACATCCAATTCCTGTAGAGCAACAGTATTTTGTTGTTAAATGTTGGAAAGACTGAAATATCAGCTTCGACAAACTCCCCGTTTTGGACCAGATCTGCAGCAACGCCTCAGTCTCAGGCAGTGCTTGCAACCTCAGCAATTTATGTCACCGAAGCTCACCTTCTGACCTTATAGATATTTTCTAACCAACCTGTTCAGAGATGTTATTACACATTCTGTCTCTGTAATATCACCCATTCTGCTTTGTTCTAACTGCTGCTGAAACTGTTTCCAACTATAGACTTAATTAGTCACATTGTCCATTATCCATCTTCCGTAAAATTCAGCTCAGGTTAAAAAAAAAGAGATGTTGACAGGAGGGCCTGAAGGTTTACTATAATTATCAGTTTATTTTGATATAAACCATAATTTGTTGAAAAGGTGAAAAGTCATTATAAATGATGTGGGTATTTATTATTGTTGTATATCGTCAATATTGCCTCTAATAAGTTGACCAGAAAGAAGGAATGATTGGTAACTTTCCTTTCTCAGGAAAATGTAGCTCTTATCAAGGAGATTAATGACCTGCGGCATGAGCTGAAGGTTGCTCGAATAAAGGTGCATGATCTGGAAGTAGCTCTTGGAACTCTTAAGAAGAATAAGAAACCATGTGCTGTTGATTTTAAAGGTAAAATATTTTAATCACTCTTGTAATTCAGGGAGAATCAGAAAAAAAGGAAATTTAGAATATGCAGTTTATTCCATATTTAAAGTCTCTGTGAACCAATCTTGTGATCTTTACTGAATTAGAAACATATCTACCAATATTCAGATCAATCTTCATTTGACAGCATTGGTTTAGAATAAAAAATGTTACTTCAAAATCAAACACATTGAACCTTACTAAAAGATTTGGAGTAGTCTTTTCTGGTCCTGGAACTGTTGAATATCCTTGGCAAGGCCAATATAGAAGAGTTAGGTAGAGAGGAATTCACATCAATAAAAGACATCAAAACAACTCCCTCCCTATTAATGAAAATGAGCAGAAAATTGGATAGGCTCTGTCATGAGCTTTGGCTTTTCTGTGACCGGTTTTTCCTGACTAGAAAACTCTACCCCTTTTTTGTGAATTTGTTTTTCCTCAGTTGTTTAAAATGTTGGAGTTAAATTTCCATGGGAATTCCACTGATAGAATTACTAACTATTATACCAGTAGAATTCTAAGACTTAAACTGTGCCATTTTTCAAAGTTTTCCATTCCATCTCACCAAAGTTTCAGCAGACTATTGGAAGAAGCCTGTGGAAATTCCCTTCTATGACAGCCTACAAAGACTGGCACCATGCTATTACTAACATGTACTAGCCTTTCTTTTAAAAGAGATGAAATGTACAGAACTTTAACTTGCAAGGGAAGGTGAATATTCTATTTCTGAAAGTCTGTTGTTAAAGGATAAAATTAGATCTAATCTCTGCACACTTTTTGCATTTTTTTGGGGTCTCATGACAAACACATACCTCCTAACGCAACACTCACAGTTTTTGTCCGTGGCTATTTATAAGCTCTAAAGTGATGCCCAATTAATACCTACCACCTGCATATAATTTAATGCAATTGATAGATAGCTGGCAGTGGACAGAACTACAGACATAGGATTAGAATTAAGTGCCCAAAAAGTGCATTCAGGTCAGGGACCCGTCATCGTGTCAACCACTTTTGGGTTTGTCCTGGATGGGTTTGGAAGTCAATGGGCAAACCCTGTACAACTGTCAGGGAAGTAACTGAAATTTTCAGGTAGGTTATGAACTCTTGTTTCACCTTGCACTTTAACATTAACAAGTCAGCATATAAGTTCCCCAAGATCTCTACATTTCACCAGCCGCATGAGGTGAGAGCACATCAAGTAGGCTAAATTAATGGAAATGTTATACCAGGAGCACTTTAAAGACTAAAATTATTGACTTTGTAGACAGCCACAGTGAAATGTGTCTGTTTTTAGGATTACTTCTGACAGGTTGAATTAAGAGATTAGGTGTCAAATTCAACCTTTAGGAGTTACTTTGAAATGCCTCAAAGTATAGTCGCCCCTTCATCTCTAATTCCTTGCTGTCAACCTTCAATGCAGCATGGGAGCAGTTTATACAGCAGTTGGCTGGATCTCTATTAAAGAACAAGAGGACCACCACCAGCAACAGCACCAGAAACAGCAGGGCCAACAGCAGCACTAATTTGCCTCATCCTGAGCCACTGCTGTTCCATGGCGCAGGTGGTGTAGACCCTGATATCCAGCGCAAGGAAATAAAACCACCAACATGGATTATACAGGAGAAGGATCAGCTTGCTCAATATGTTGCAAGCATCAGTGCTTCAGGAGGTGTAGGTTTTCATAATAGGTTGTTGCTGGCATCTGCCATTCCTGGAACAAGGTTTCTTTCATTGTAGTTTTCATGTTTCCATTACTGAAAGGCCACTGTTCCCTGCAGAAATCTGGGACTTGGCACCTGAAAATATAACTCCCTCTCACCTTTCCTACCCTCTTGAGGTCCTAGATCCTCTTGGTGCACAGTTCTCGTGGTGACGGGATCAAATTCCTGCTGCTGACCTTTTTGATCCCTTGCTCGATTTAAGTGGCTGGCCACTTCCATCGTCGAGAATTATAACCTTGCTGAAGTCCCTCTCATTCTGCAGTAAACCCTCCAAGCAAGGGCGAGAGACCAAGGAAGTAAGCTTTCCAGATTTCCTCGCCATTCCAGTTGCAGCCTCATCTACCACCTATCTGCCTGCTCCACTGGCTTGTATGTCATTCTGGGTTCCACACTGTCCTCCTCACAGTTACAATTCTTCTAAGGTTTATGTCATCTGCAATTTTTGAAATTGGCCCCTGCACATCATTAATATATATCAGGAAAATCAGGGTCCCAATACTGACCTCTGTGGAACTAAATTACAAATCTTTTTCTAGCCTGAAAAACATTCATTACTGTCTGTTTCCGATCATTCAGCCAATTTTGTATCCATGTTGCTACTTACCCTTTTATTCCATGACCTACAGTTTCCCTCACAAGTCTGTTGTGTGGCATAATATCAAATACCAAATTTTCAGGTCATCCACAAGCATCTTGACCATATCTACTACATTTAAGTCTAAACCGTAGATAGCAAGGGCTCCAGCAATAAGATCTTGAGACTCCAGTGGCAAAAGTCTTCCACACACATATATATCCCTCTATCATCACCCTCTGTTTCCTGCCTCAGTCAATTTTGGATCCAACATGCCATTTTTCCTTGAATTTCCTTGGATGTTACTTTCTTGACCAGTCTGACATGTGGAACCTTATCGAATGCCTTGCTATAGTCCATATAGGCCACATCAAATACATCACCCTCATCGAGACTCCTTGTTACCTCCTCAAAAAAATTGATAAAATTTGCAAATCCAAACTTCCCTTAACTTGACTATTCCAGATTAATCCACGTCTCTCTAAATACAGATATATTCTGTCCCTCTGAATTCTTTCTAATAACTTCCCTACCACCTGATGTAAGACCATCAGGCCTATAATTTCCTAGTTTCTTCATTCCCTCTCTTTCAATAATGGGACAATGTTAGCAGTCCTCCAGTCCTCTGTCCAGACAGGATTTGAAAATTAGTGCTCCTGATATCTCCTCCTTTGTCTCCATCATTTGTTCAGTGAGTTGAGGGCCTGTCAGTTTATCCACTTTTAAAGCTGCAAAATCCGTGAGTCCTTCCTGTATCTGTATGTTAATTTCTTCTGTTATTTCACAATTATCCACTCTCATGTCTACACCTGTCTTCCATTGTGTAAACCAGTGCAAAGTATTCATTGAAGTCTGTGCCCACATCTTCTGGGTCCACAAACACAATACCTCTATGGTGCCAACGGGCCTACTGTTTCCATAGTTATTCTCTTGCTCTTAATTTTTTTTAAAAAACAGTTTAGATTTTCTTTATTTTACGTGAAATGCTTTCTAATGCACTCTCTTGCTTTCCTAGTTTCCTTTTGAGATCCCCCTGCAATTGTTGTACCACTCTAGGTCATGTTGAGCCCTCAGTATCTGCCATAAGCTTCTCTTTTACTCCTAATCCTAATGTCTATGTCTCAAGGCTGCTGTGTAACCATCATTATGGCTATGTTTTATAAAATTAATTAGTTGTTGCAAAGTGCTTCCGTACATCCTGAAGTTGTGCTATATTACTGCAAACATTTTGCCTCTTTCACTCACCTCAGTTCAAGGGGAAAATACACATATTTGTTTCCCTGTAATTGGAGGAACAGTTCAGTAACTGCATATTGAATTAAGGAACAAATGTATTAGTTTTGTTTTCTCTCCCCAGATAATTGCTCACGGAATGCAGTCACACGTCTTAATTTTGATCATGAGTCGGAACGGATCATTGAACTTCAGCGACTGGAAATTAAACAACTTCAGGAACAAAATCAACCAAAGGAGGATGTCCAGCACCAATCTAGTGGAATATTACCTGCAATTACTATTTAATTAACATTTCAAATATGTGAGAAATCTGTGCGGCGGCATGTACATCTTTCCTTGTATGCACACAATGAACTATCAACACATTTTTTGATGAACTATGCTCCATATTAATTTAGTTTATTCTGTCCTTTCAAAAGCTGCTTGTCTACTGAATAATCCCATCTGTTTCCAAACAATGAAGTCACCAATATTTAAAGGGTATATTATTAAACTTTTACAATATCTGTGTTCCATTAAGAAAAAAAAATTCCCAATTAATAGAATAGTTCACTTACTGTATTTGTTCAAATTAGATTCTTCATTTCAGCAAATTAAATCAGTCATATTAAACTAATTGGACCTGTGTTCAGAGACTTTTATCATTTTTTATTAAAAGGTGGAGAAGTCTGATTATGCTACATACATCTGAAATTGAAGAATGCGCAACACAGCAAAGAAATGTGAAAGTTTGTATCAATATTTAACAACAAATTAACTGCAACTGGAAGTTGCATGTATTGTTCGTTCTCGTGTTAATGTCTGTACCTGCTCAGCAGTTCCCTCTGGTGGAATCTGTATACTTTCAATTTTGGTCTGTAGCTTATTTTGTGTGGTAACGTTGTGAGCTGGGTTTTCAGCACAATGTGGGAAACAGTAGAGAAGTCTGTTTCTGTGTCAGCAACCTGTCTCCAGTGGTAAATGAATAAAAATTTATTCCTTGTGTGAGTTGAGCCCTTAATTGAAATGTAAATGCCTTTTGTGCCAAATGGAGATGAGTCAGATGAAGAGGGAACTCATTCAGATGCCTGCGGAAGACTGAGGCGGCTTGTTATCCTGACAAAGGGAGTTTGTGCCAAAATCTTTCACTGCACCACAGCAAAGTGAGCTGTCACTGGGGAGCCAGAGGTCTGGCACCCACATGGTGCTGGGGAGGCAATGGCCTAGTGGTGTTATCACTGGACTGTTAATCCAGAGACTCAGGTAGTGGTCTGAGGACCCGGGTTTGAGTCCTGTCATGGTAAATAGTGGAATTTGAATTCAATTTAAAAAAAACTGGAATTAAGAGTCTAAAATTGTTGATTTCTGAAAAAAACCCCATCTGGTTCACCAATACCCTTAAGGGAAGGAAACTGCCACGCTTACCTGGTCTGGCCTATACGTGACTCCAAACCACAGCAATGTGGTTGACACTTAACTGCCCTTTGGGCAATTAGGAATGGACAAGGAATGCCAGCCTAGCCAGCGTCACTTTCATCTTCTAAATGAATAAAAAACACAGGGAAGGAAGTCTTCCCAGAGGCTGGCAGGAGGTGACCATACAGCAGCATCTCTGTCCGTCATTATCTTCGTCTCCCTCCAAATCCTCCTCCGCCCCTTACCTCCTGTACCTGTTCTCCCTACTCAGCAACACCCCTCCCCACACCCACCCTCGTCTCCCATTGCACTTTCTCATCAGGGTCTTACTATCCTCAAAGTTTATACTTCGTGGAGGGCTATGTTATGGAGAGTGTAGCAGACCGCCAGAATAATTTGAGGTCCTTGAAGAAAGCTATCATAGTGCCCTCCCAATGCCACCCCCTCCCCAATGCACCAGGCATTGTATCCAGTGTCTCTGAACCAATGGTGCCCCATCACAGTTGGGAATTTGATGTAACAAAAACAGAAATTGCTGGAAAAGCTCAGCAATTCTGGCAGTATCAGTAAAGAGAAATCAGTATTAATGTTTTGGGTCCGGTGACCCTTCCTCAGAACTGGACCTGAAACATTGACACTGATTTTACAGATGCTGCCAGACCTGCTGAGCTTTTCCAGCAATTTGTGTTTTTGTTTCTGATTTATAGTATCTGCAGTTCTTTCAGTTCTTATTGGGAATCTGGCAGGTTGTCCAGCCTCAGTGAAGAGAACTTCTGATCTCTGGGCAATGCACGAATATGCAGCTACCTATGCAATGTGATGGAGGGCATAGATGTTTGTGACCTTCTGCCCAGATAACCACAGTCACCGATTCTGTCATCTACAGGTCTGTTTGCCTTTTCCCATTGATCCTGTACTTCCAGTAGTTTCTCCTTCATGACCCTCATTCCTCTCTTCTGGTTTCCTGATGCCCAGAGCTTTGCTTTTCTTGTGCAGGCTGCTTCACCCCGTCTCCAAGTGCCTTGATTTCTGAAGGTGCAGCCCCCAATTTCCAGCTGCACCCTTTTTGGTCTCACACCTTGCGCCGCTGCCCATGTGGTGACAGGAGAGTTATGACCCCTGAATTAGTAAAGCTCTCAATGCTGGCATTTCCTCTGACCTGTTTGGGCTACTGCAACTTAAACTTCTATGAGGTAACCTATGAAAAACTTGAACACTTCATTTTTTAAACTTTTCTGGCCTCTGTGATTCATCCCTGAAATGATCCTCACCTACCTTCAGCTGGATGCAGGAAAATCCTGCAGATGGGTTTTTATCAAACCTTGATCAATATTTAATTATTCCACTTGGGAGTGAATGCAAGTTCACAAGTCCAACAGCCCACCAAGCCACTCCCACAAAAAAATCGTTAGCACCAGAAATGGAGGCTGGATGATCTGGATATGTGAGTCACTGCTGATTATCATAATGTGGTTCTGTCAGAGCTTGCTTTGAATAAATAGGCTGCCATTTTTGCCGGATTACAACATTCAGTGCTTTGGGAGGTCTTTCTGTTTATCTACACAATGTCAGGATCATGGAAGCTTTGCAGTATCACCTGGGGTAATTTAATTGTGGACCCTTGCCCCTAGTTCCTGATGGACGGATAGAGTTAAAATTCTCTCATTGCTAGATGTCCTGTACCTTTACCAAGTGACTTTTGTTAATGTGTGAGCTTCAATGGGGAACAGGTTTATCACTGTGGCAACGTCACAACTCTGTTCAATCCTGCCCAGCCAAAGTTCACACAAAGGCACTTTCAGTAGTAATCATTTTATCGCAACATGAATCTCCCTAGTCCACAAACATAGTGGTTCAACTTTGTTCTTAACTGTGATAGGCTAACTAGGATCAAACTAGGATCAAAACTGAGAACACCGAAATAACTGCAGATGCTGTAAATCAGAAACAGAAACAGAAATTGCTGGAAAAGCTCAGCAGGGTGGCAGTATCTATGGAGAGAAATCAGAGTTAACGTTTTGGGTTGAGTGACCCTTCCTCAGAACTCAAAACTGAGATCTTCCTGGTCCGTAGGACTGAGAGGCAGGACTCATTATCTATTGTAATAGAATTCTGTGTGTTTTGTTGATATAGGTTACCAGTAACCTTTCCTCTCATTTCAATACCTGAGAAACTTGGCCGCACAAGTAGATAGAGTGGTAAAGAAGGTGTATGGCATGTTTGCCGTGATTGGTGAGGGAATTGAGTATAAGAGTCAGAATGTCATGTTGCAGTTCTGATCGCCACATTACAGGAAGGACGTGGAGGCTTTGGAGAGGGTGCAGAAGAAGTTTACCAGGACGCTGCCTGGATTAGAGGGTATGAGCTATAAGGAGAAGCTAGAAAAATTTGGGTTGTTTTCTCTGGAGTGGCAGAGGCTATGGGGAGACTTGATAAAAGTCTGAAAAATTATGAGATGCATAGATAGGGTTGATGGTCAGAATTTTTTTTCCTCCAGAATTGAAATGTCTAATACTAGGGGGCATGAATTTACGGTGAGGGGGAAAGTTCAAAGGAGATGTGAGGGGCAAGTTTTTTTACACAGAGAGTAGGGGGGAGTCTGGAATGCACTGCCAGGAATGGTGTTGGAGACATATATGATAGGGATGTTTAAGGGATTTTTTGATAAGTATGTGAATATGCAAGGAATGGAGGGATATGGACCAAGGGCAGGCAGAAGGGATTAGTTTAATTTGGTGTAATGTTCAGCACAATATCGTGCGCTGAAGGGCCCATTCCTGTGCTATACAGTTCTATGTTCTAAATACTGGGGGTATTCATTTGAATGTGCATATTTCATTTGATCTTTACCAATGGATTTTACTGTCTTTAAGCAGTGATAAATCAGCTACCTAAATGCAGTGATAATTTGAATCAATCTGCAATCTACATAAAAGACTACAAGGCAAGCAATGGAAATGGAAATGCAGCAAATAAAATCCAGCCCTATTATAATCTGAATATCAAAGTATACATCTGAAATGAGATTCAGATCAGCTGTGCAAGTAGCCCTTCCCTTTTAAATACCTATGTGGACAAACCCATAAGCCTACATGAGAACAGTAGTAGGTGGAGTCAAAAATATGATTGCAAGAGATGTACCAGAACTGAAAGCCTGGAACAAAGAGACTAAAGGTGCACTGGAAAAATCCCAAATCAGAGGCTGAGAATCAAGATCCTATTCATCTCGGTGCTGAGATTGAGATTCAAGTAACTCCTGCTTGAATAAATTTGAGCCACTTGAGTAAGTACTTGAAGTAATTGAGAGAATTCACCTGCATAGGAGCAGGAAATGAAAACTTCACTTTCCGAGGCTGGAACAGATGATCTAAAGAGAAATGAGACTCGTTGCTGATAAGACTGTAACAGAGTGATTTAAATGAGAAATAGAAAGTTTGAAGATTTTGCATTTCATATTAATTCCAGTGGAAAAGGTCACCAGCATTTAGAACACATGAATTAAACTCTGCACAAGAAAAAATCTCTCTCCTGTTAAACGGGTTATACCTGTTGGAAATGAAACTGAGCTGGAGAGCTGCAACTCTTTTCTACAGTATATGTCTACATAACAGGTAACTGGAAATGCAGCTAAAGAAATCCAAAATTACAGGAAAACCTCAAGGAATGAGTAAGTAATTTAATATTGTGTGAATTAGAGATATGTAATCCCTGAGGGAACAGCCACTGCTGCAAGTCAAAACACAGTGGAATCCCACATCTCCCGCAACTCATTCCTCACACCCCGTCCACGCAATAAGAACCAAAAAAGAATCCCCCTCGTCCTCACGTACCACCCCACCAAACTCTGGATCCAACGCATCATCCTCCAACACTTCCGTCATCTGCAATCCGACCCCACCACCAAAGACATCTTTCCCTCCCCACCCTTATCAGCTTTCCGGAGGGACCACTCTCTCCGTGACTCCCTTGTCCGCTCCACAATCCCCTCCAGCTCCACCACACCCGGCACTTTTCCCTGCAACCGCAGGAAGTGCTACACCTGCCCCCATACCTCCTCCCTCACCGCCATCCCAGGCCCCAAGAAGACTTTCCACATCAAGCAGATGTTCACCTGCACATCTGCCAATGTGGTATACTGCATCCGCTGTACCCGGTGTGGCTTCCTCTACATCAGGGAAACCAAGCGGAGGCTCGGGGACCGCTTTGCAGAACACCTACGCTCGGTTCGCAATAAACAACTGCACCTCCCAGTCGCAAACCATTTCAACTTCCCCTCCCATTCCTCAGACGACATGTCCATCCTGGGCCTCCTGCAGTGCCACAACGATGCCACCCGAAGGTTGCAGGAACAGCAACTCATATTCCGCTTGGGAACCCTGCAGCCCAATGGCATCAATGTGGATTTCACAAGCTTCAAACTCTCCCCTCCCCCTACCGCATCCCAAAACCAGTCCAGCTCGTCCCTGGCTCCCTAATCTGTTCTTCCTCCCACCTATCCCCTCCTCCCACCTCAAGCCGCACCTCCATCTCCTACCGACTAACCTCATCCCGCCCCCTTGACCTGTCCGTCCTCTTTGGACTGACCTATCCCCTCCCTAACTCCCCACCTACACTCACCTTGACTGGCCGCATCCCCGCCTCTTCGACCTGTTTGTTTCCTCTCCACCTATCCTCTCCTCTATCCATCTTCTATCCGCCTCCCACTCTCTCCCTATTTATTTCAGAACCCCCTTCCCCTCCCCCTTTTCTGATGAAGGGTCTAGGCCCGAAACGTCAGCCTCTCTGTTCCTATGATGCTGCTTGACCTGCTGTGTTCATCCAGCCCTGCACCTTGCTGTCTCGGATTCTCCAGCATCTGCAGTTCCTACTATCTCGGAATACAGCTTCAGTGGTTTTTGAATCTATAATTGTGCTGATTTTCTCTGGATAACTTTAGGGTGACAACTTTCGTTTCCTAGTCTTCACCTGAAAAGATCAAGCTGGAGATTTAGACATTTCCTAAACCAGAGATTAAAACATATAAACTTCATTATTGAAGAAATCAAGATGGATATCAAGAAATAAGGAAGTGTGCTCTTAAATAAACACAGCATAGTTTCGGACTTGTGAAACTTTGGAATTATTTATGTGGCTCTCGAGTGAAGGAACATCCTTAAATTTCAGCTGAAATGTACTGGATTGTGTTGAACTGTGATATGAAGAAATCCTGGTCATGATGACTTAAAAATTATGTACAGCACAAAATGTACCAAAATTGTGATTTTAAATGTCTACAACAAACTGAATTAAGAACTTGCTTTAATGTGGAATGATCTTCCTACACAATTCCTGAAAATTCTGCCTTGAGATCCCAATAGACATAACAACAGCTCGATAAGTCACCTGATTGCCTGGATCGAAGATTTGGACTGCATTGAAAATTTGAATTTAGAATATTATTTTCCTGGGCTTTTGAGTTTTACTGTTTGCTAATTTAAAACCTTTAATTTTGGAGGCTTGGTCTCAATATTTCTTCCTTTGGATATTTGTGAACAACTTTTCCAGATGTCTGAGCATTCTGAGATCAGGTCTGGTCGTTTTCCAGCAAATCGTTCCCAGATTCAACAGAGTATCTTGGATGATCAGATGGAATTGTGGTGGTTCCAAGATGTTAAAAGATCCATCTTATGTTATTCTGTGGCATTAGTCCTGATTCTAGCAACTGGAGTGGGGGGAATTGTCTTAATCTCTACAGCTACTAGCAAATCTGGAGAATGGAAGCTGGGAGTAGGCATTTTCTTGTGTTTATTAACTTTAGTTATCCTCTTTAAACATCTGCTGACCTCTGCTGTACAGGATATGAATTGTGTAAGGAGTCGAGCTCAGATTGATAGGTTAAGGATTGGAGGATTAATTGATTATTTGGTTATTTTATTCACTGGATTCATGACACTAACCAGTGGTTATGTACTGATAATCCTAGCAAATGCTGACCCTTATCCTTCAGGTCAAATCTGGAATGATATGTTAATTGCTGGAGTGATTCTCACTGTTGCTGGGTCCATTATTCTCCTTTTACTCTTTCTCTATGTTATAATATTCAAGCTGTATCCCCAGTTAGCATCGAAGTTCACAAACAGAAGGGTCCCAACTGTATATACCATATCGGGAGGTAACATAGAAGGGAGGCAATGGAGACTCTCCTCCAGTACAGCCAATCTGATATGAAACAAGAATTAACTGATTCCATCAGGTGGCATGAGTTGCTCAGAGGTTGAGATTAGTGCATGGACAGAATTTATTTGACTTATTTTTGATATTTTAATGGTACAATAAATACAAAGAATAATCTGATTAAATATGCGAAAATAATTTAAAGCTGCAATATATTGTTGAGTTTTATCAATTATAATAGCTGGAACTTAGTTGATAATGATAAGCTTAACACTTATTGCCCATCTGTTGGATACACAGATATTGATGAATAAAACGTGAACGAGATAAAAATCAGAGATTTTTCTGTAATTCACAATAAATCAACTTTATTGAAGCATAAGCAGCTAATTGCAGATTCTTATGAAAACATCACTGTAGCTCTCATTTGTGTGAATTCAAAATTTAAAAATGAACGTGTACAGAAAATGTTGTTAAGTTATAGTAAAATTATTATTTAAATATGAGTCTTATTTGGTCTGTATAGAAACAGGTCAATTTTCTGGACTTCAGTTTTAAATCCCTTTAACGAACTACAGAATGGGGAAAGTGAAGGTAGTTCTACCTGCACCTAGGTTGGTCTATCGGTTGTGTCACTATAAAACAAAGAACAGTAAATTTTTACTTAGCTAAATATTTTACTTTGCATACGTTTGAATATCTAAAAAAAAAGAGTTGTATTGGCTTGTGCAAAGCAGATCATAGGCATATGGATAAATACGTACTACGATTCTTCACATGGATGGACAGAGCTACGCAAAGAAGTGTTTAAAGTGAGCTAATTCTTGTGTTTACAGTAATCCAAACTAAGTGTAGATTGACCTCCAATACTTAGCCGCATAAGATGTGTTTACAGTAATACATAGTTTCTGAGCTTATTGTGGAATATTTAGAGAACATATTTTCCTTGAGGTGTAGCTGAATCAAAATGCATGCACTAATAGGTAATTTAGTTTTGAGCCAGAAACATTTATTTCAATAATTATTGATATACCAGTGTTTTGAATAGGTTTCATGTTTTATTTAAGAATATATTCTTTTAATTAAACTTTGGGCACTAAATGATTCCAAAGGTAAACTTCCATCAATGATATGAATACGACTGATTTTATTCAACTTTTGAAATGTTTATACGTGAATGCAGAACGATTTTAGAGACCAGCCTAAACTGTATACAATATGTTTTAAACTTGTGGTCCCACCAAAATGTAAATGCAATCAACGAAACATCATGTGCTTGTTCCGTATAATGCATACTGATGGATGTTAGCTTATCTTGTGAGTTTGCTGGCATTTGGGGGCTTTTATTCCGTATTTAATGAGCTTTCAATATAGTATAAGTAATGTATGCATTAGTGGACAATCTTTATAATGTTATAGTTCACACTGAGTGGCAGATCTGCACAACTCAACAAATCTATGATTTATTTTAGATTTTAACAACAATTTGCCTTCCCCTATTTGCAGTATTGCAGAAGGTTTAAACAAAACTCATTCCTGTCACGTTTCTATGTTTAACATAACCACACTGACTGTTGAAAAAGCTGCTTGACAGCACAAAGGCAGTGCAAAGGATAGAAGAGGTAGGGCTGGGCAGCAGATACACAAATTCATAGTTCTGTATGGAAATAGACCCTTCAGCCAACTTGTCCATGCCAACCAAATATCCTAAATTAATTTAGTCCCATTTGCCAACATTTGGCCCATATCCCTCTAAACCCTTTCTATTCATATACCCACCCAGATACCTTTTAAATGTTATAATTGTACCAGCCTCCACCACTTCCTCTGGCAGCTCATTCCATAAACACACCATCCTCTGCCTGAAAAAGATGTCCATTAAGTCACTTTTATATCTTTCCCCTGTCACCTTAAACCTATGTCCTCTAGTTTTGGACTCCCTTACCCTGGGGAAAAGACCTTGGCTGTTCACCCTATCTATGTCCCTCATGATTTTATAAACCTCTATAAGGTCAGCCCCTCAGCCTCTGCCGCTCCAGGGAAAATAGCCCTAACCTATTCAGCCTCTCCCTATAGCCCGAACCCTCCAACCCTGGCAACAACCTTGTAAATCTTTTCTGCATCTTTTCCATTTTAACAACATCCTTCCTATGACAGGGAGACCAGAACGGAATGCAGTATTCCAGAAGTGGCCTAACCAATTTCCTATACAGTTGCAATGTGACATCCCAACTCCTATACTCAACGGACTGACCAACAAAGACAAGCGTACAAGATGCTTTCTTCACTATCCTGTCTACCTGTGACTCCACCTTCAAAGAACTATGAACCTGCACCCCAAGGTCTCTTTGTTCAGCAACACTCTCCAGCACCTTAAGATTAAGTGTATAAGTCCTGCCTGATTTGCCCAACCCAAATGCAAAACCTCACATTTATCTTAATTAAACTCCATCTGCCAATCCTCAGCCCATCAGCCCATCTGATCGAGGTCCTGTTGTATTCTGAGATATATATGTAGGATATACACACACAGATACTGTGCAGTTTCCCAAATATAATTTCATTGCAGTAGATTAATCAACTTTGAGCTTATGGCTGCAATGATAAATTACAATAATGAAAATGAATCTAATACAACAGTTGCTGTTTAAATGGTTAGGATATTTCAGTTATTTCCATTAAGTACTGGGCCTTGAATTTGGTACTGACGTCTGAATAATGTTAATCACATAGTACCATCACTGAAAGCCTCGGATACATTTCTCTCTTTTCACAGTCATGATCACATGAACTTACTTAAAACAGCCATTGTCTTTTTCTACAGCAATGGATAAGCTGAGATATTGGGCTTTAACAAATTTAACTGTATCTTGAATCCTTATGGAGGATACTCCTATGACATGAATCAACTATCGTTGATCAGAAATCTAAAGAAAATCTGATATCATTATAGACCATTTACTAAATGGAAGTGATTTATTGTTTTAGATGTACTCTATATGCATGATTTATAGATTACAATGTTTAGTGTTGGAGCTGAACTCTGATTTCTTAATAGGAACTTTATGAGAGGAAGTAATAATTTTAAAATAACCAAGGCAACATGCATAACATGCATAATTTTAATATTCTACCTTTATGTAGAGGTGAAGTGGAATTTAACAATAAATTATAATTGTTTCCTTGATGAATTTGGCATTGTGCTTCAAAAAAAAAGCATAGTCATTTGGGCTGTTAATTAGTAAACTAAAAGGAAAAATATTTATTTTACAACTGATGAAATGGTGCAATATTTAAGTGCTAGATATAATCATTTTCTAATCACTCAGTGGGTAAGAGAGACATTTAGGTGCCTCATGTTCCCCCTGAAAGGGAGAGGCATTTCAGACAAATAAAATGAATGAAAATCTCTGTTGCCCACTTTAGTCATTGATCCATTATCAGATGCCTTTGATTAATGGCTCAATGGGGCAAAACTTCAACCTGAACAGAAAGGCAAGTGACGGAAAGGTTTTCTCTCTTTTTTCATACACCAAGTGAACAATGACTTTACCAGGCAGTAACAGATATGCTGATTACATCTTAAAAAGCTTGTCCCAGCTCACTGCAGAATACCTTAAAGATGGGTCTATGCCTAAAGAGTCATTATGGCTGCTTCTTTGCTTTGCAAAGAACAAGCTGCATAGTAAATGTAATGTTCTATTTTCCCTGTTCGCCTTGTTTATTGAAAATAACAGAGTTTGCTGGTTTAATATGCCTTATTTCAAAGGAAGGCTTTTCGCTCAGCTTAAAGATACAAAATGTAGGAATTTAGAAAACATAGAACCATACAGTACAGAAGAGACCTTTCAGTCCATTGAGTATGCACTGACAAAAACTACTTTAAATCTACGCTAATCCCACTTTCCAGCACTTGGCCCATAGCCTTGACTGTTATGACATTTCAAATGCTCATCCAAGTACTTTTAAAGGTTATGAAATTTACCACATCAACTATTCTCCAAGGTAGTGCATTCCAAATTCCCACAAAAGTTTACCTCAAATTCTCTCTAAACCTCCTGCCTTTCACCTTAAAGTTATGCCCCCTTGTTATTGACCCTTCAATTAAGGGGAACAGCTGTTTTCTATCCATCCTGTCCTTGCCCCTCATAAACTAATGATCTCAATAAAGGTCCTCTCTCAGCCTTCTCTGCTCTAAATAAAATGACACAAGCTTATCCAGCCTCTCTTCGTAGCTAAACTGCTCCATCCCAGGCGAATCTCCTCTGCATGCCCTCTAGTATGTAAAACACACACAGATTAAAAATAAGAAGTGAATCAAAAAAAAGATAAAAGATAAAAAAGATTTATGGATCAATGTCTGAGTTCCATGAACAGTAGATGATGGGGCATTGTGGCCATTGTGTTGGACAGTATTGGTTGCATGTACATTGGTAAACAAAAGGTTCATTGGTGAGAAGTTGATTTTGAACAGGTTGATTTTCCAGAATAGACATTGTCCTTTCTCCCTTTGACTGCAATCGTACTGGCACTTGGGTGTTAATTTATTTTCCTTTTTACCTGTAACAAGGGTATTTAAAAGCTGTCCCTATGACATTCACAGCATACACTAATACACAGAGACCAGGGTTGAAATAGGCCTTTAATCTCTGTTCTTGTGTTTTCTTGAAATGGGAAAACACAAACACGTTATGCGGTTTTGTACATATTCAGCAGAAGACAGTTTTCAGTTGAGAGGTGGTAGTCAGGCCCTCATTATCTCTGTACCACAAAAGATCACAGTCCAGTTTGTTTTGGCTTGCCCTTCTCCTATTGAAGGATTGCAATTTTAAGCTCTCTTGGTTCCTTCAGTCAGGATATTCCAAGGTCCTCCCCAGATAGCCACTGAATTTGTATCTGCAGTCATCTTTTGGCTCTAAGTCGTCTTTAAAAAAAATGCATCACAACTAACAGTTCATCACTAAGTATTTTGGGGTTCTGATCTGTCATCATGACAATTTTCATGAATTGCCAGGGTAATATGGAGGCACTCATTCCATGCCCCTGGTTTGCAAAGGCACCATTCTCTGCCTCACCTTCACATTGCTACTTTTCAACAACGACAGCAGCACTTTATATAGCACCCCTTTACAGTAATAACATGCCCCATGATGTTTTACAGGAGCATTATCAACCAAAATATAACATTAGGTCACATAAGGGGTATTAGGTTAGAAAACCAAAATCTTTTCCAAAAATATAAGTTGTAAGGAGTGTTTTAAAGGAGGAAAATAAAGTAGAGAAGTGGAGAGAATCCACAGATTGCAGCAACAGAAGACATGGCCATCAATGGGGGAGCAATTGAAATTGGAGATACTTAAGTGGCCAGCATTAAATAAGTGCATGCTTCTTAGAAAGTTGTGGCCTGGAGGAGATGACAGAGATAGAGAGAACCAAGGCTATGGTTGGATTTGAAAACAAAAATGAGGTTTTTAAAATGAAAGTGTTGCTTGACTGGGTGCCAATGCAGGCCAATGAGGCTGGTGATTGGTGAATGGTGTGAGTTAAGACACAGAAATAAAGTTTGAATGACTTCAATTGTAGGGATGAAAGAAAATTTTTGAGAGACCAGCTTTGTAATAGCCCAATTGAGAGTGGACAAACACCTTGAGGGTTTCAGCAGTAGAGAATGCTCTTCCACATATCTATTCTTTTTCAGCTCATGCCCTTCTTAAGCTCTATTTCTTCTTCAGTTTGTACTGGTACTTAGTTCCCTTCACAGCTCACCAAGACAATGTTCACTCTCCCAGTGAGGATCAGGAACTCTCACTTGTAACATGCAACAGCGTTAAAGTCCTGCAGAGCAATAGCCTCCATGAGGGGTGAGAGGAGAGTAGGGGAAGTGATATTGGTTTTCTTCTACTAAACATATTGAATACTAAACTTGAAATATCAATTGTTGATGTAAAACACACGTTGATGCAAACATCAATATATGGGAGAAAAGTGAAAACCAAAGTAGCTTGCTTAGCCAAGGGAGTTGGTACTTGGAGTGGGTGGAGTGGTTTGAGAGAATAAACACATTAGTCAGATAACAAATGAATCACATTTATGACACAGTGGCCACAAAATAGAGAGAATAAAGTAAGAACAGAAATAGTCATAAAACAACAAAGACAGGCATAAATTTTATACATGATTGAGGTATGAATAAGCAAAATGGAAGCAGAAGTATTGTTATAGAGTGTATAAAGTAGCTGAATGATACTTACATTGCATAATTGTGACCGTCAATTATTTGTTCACATTTCAATTCTAATGAACTCAAACTAAATATAATAAGCCTCTCGGGGCTTTCCTAAATAAAATTATAAAGACATTTACAGCCAACCCTTCTTTACATTATTGCAAATTTTGGGTCTCTTCTTCTGGATTCAGAATCACTGAATCCTCCCTTAGCTAGATTCCATATCCCCAATGATCTTTAGTTTACCTTTACTACCGATAGTTAGTTGCACAATAGGATTTAGCAAGTACGATAACAATAAAGACTCATATTATATGAGCTGGATGCTGTAATCTCACCTTTACAATTAGATTCATTCCTTCAAACTTCTGAAAGGTGGAACTGATTAAACTTTTGGTGAAAAATTTAGAACATAGAACATAGAACATAGAACAGTACAGCACAGTACAGACCCTTTGGCCCACGATGTTGTGCTGACCTATTATCCTACTAAGATCAAACTATCCTGCATACCCTACATTTTACTATCCTTCATGTGCCTATCCAAGAGTTGCTTAAAAGTCCCTAAAGTATCTGACTCTATGACTACTGCCGGCAGCGCATTCCACACACCCACCACTCTCTGTGTAAAGAACCTACCTCTGACATCTCCCCTATACGTGCCTCCAATCACCTTAAAATTATGCCCCCTCATAACAGTCATTTCCACCCTGGGTAAAAAAGTCTCTGACTATCCACTCTATCTATGCCTCTCATCATCTTGTACACCTCTATCAAGTCACCTCTCATCCTTCTTTGCTCCAATGAGGAAAGCCCTAGCTCCCTCAACCTTTCCTCATAAGACCTGCCCTCCAGTCCAGGCAGCATCTTGGTAAATCTCCTCTGCACCCTCTCTAAAGCTTCCAGATCCTCCCTATAATGAGGCGACCAGAAGTGAGCACAATATTCCAAGTGTGGTCTAACCAGAGTTTTATAGAGCTGCAGCATAACCTCGCGGCTCTTAAACTTAATTCCCCTGCCAATGAAGGCCAACACACCATACGCCTTCTTTACAACCCTATCAATTTGGGTAGCAACTTTGAGGGATCTATGGATGTGGACCCCAAGATCCCTCTGTTCTTCCACACTGCCAAGAACCCTGCCATTAACACTGTATTCTGAATTCAAATTTGACCTCCCAAAATGAATCACCTCACACTTTTCTGGGTTGAATTCCATCTGCCACTTCTTTGCCCAGTTCTGCATCCTGTCACTGTCCTGTTGCAACCTACAACAGCCCTCCACCCTATCCACAACTCCACCAACCTTCGTGTCATCGGCAAACTTACTAACCCATCCTTCCACTTCCTCATCCAAGTCTTTTATAAAGATCACAAAGAGCAGAGGTCGTGGAACACCACTGGTCACCGAGCTCCAGGCTGAATACTTTCTATCTACTACCATCCTCTGTCTTCTATTGGACAGCCAATTTTGTATCCAGACAGGCAAATTTCCCTGAATCCCATGTCTCCTTACTTTCTGAATGAGCCTACCTTGGGGAACCTTATCAAATGCCTTGCTAAAATCCATATATACCACATCCACTGCTCTGCCTTCATCAATGTGTTTTGTTTAAAAGTTTAAAAGACATGAAACAAAAAAAAAAGTTAAATGTATAATGTTTCATGTTCCTTGACAGTAATAAATCTTGAATTTTAACTTTCCATAATGTTTCTCATAACATTAAAAATAGCAATCAAGCTGTATCTCTTAACATTTATTGGTTCATATTTTCACTGAATCCAACTTGTTGAATCTTAAACCTCAGAGAATCCATTGCTTCGCTGACCAACTTTTCACAATTTACCCCACGTCATGTGTTTCTTCTTTATCTGGCCAGTAATTTGGCAGTTTGACCTCTGATCTCTCTCAGGGCTGTCCATTAATGCTAATCAACTACCAGCTTCCCGGCAGTAGATTTCTGAAAGATATAGAGTTACATGAAGATTGTCGGCCAGGAGCTCATGTAGGGTATAAGCACCCATACAAAAGTCTGTTTCTGTACTGTATGAGCATTGGCAACTTCTATGTAATCTGATAAAACATCCTAAGGCACTTTGCATGAATGTTCTCGCAACAAAATTTGACACTGTGCCACATAACTTGTGTAAAGACAGGTGACCGAAAGCTTAGTTGAGCAGGTGTGTTTGATGGAGCATCTCACAGGAGGTGAGAGAAGTGGAAAGACAAAGAATTTTTAGTAGTTCATCACTTGCTGTACTCAGTCTAGAATTAAGCAGGATTGAAGCCTCATTCACCTTGTTAAATTGTGGGGGTTGCCTTGTGCTTAGGCAGTGATTATTTTTCATTGTTATTACCATCAATTTGGGCTAAAATTTAATTATCAAATTGACATGCTTGCCTTCAAGTACTAATCAGACTTGATTCTATTTAATTATTAATCTAACTTGGTTGTGCTGTCAAACTGAGTATTGCTGTAGGTTGAGGAGATAATAGGAACTGCAGATGCTGGAGAATCGGAGATAACAAGGTGTAGAGCTGGATGAACACAGCAGGCCAAGCAGCATCAGAGGAGCCGGAAGGCTGACGTTTCGGGCCTAGACCCTTCTTCAGAAATGGGGGAGGGGAAGGGGGTTCTGAAATAAATAGGGAGAGAGGGGGAGGTGGATAGAAGATGGATAGAGGAGAAGATAGGTGGAGACGAGACAAACAGGTCAAAGAGGCGGGGTTGGAACCAGTAAAGGTGAGTGTAGGTGGGGAGTTAGGGAGGAGATAGGTCAGTCCAGGGAGGACAGACAGGTCAAGGGGGCAGGATGAGGCTGGTAGGTAGGAGATGGGGGTGGGGCTTGAGGTGGGAGGAGGGGATAGGTGGGAGGAAGGACAGGCTAGGGAGGCGGGGACGAGCTGGGCTGGTTTTGGGATGTGGTAGGGGGAGGGGAGATTTTGAAGCTTGTGAAGTCCACATTGATACCATTGGGCTGCAGGGTTCCCAAGCGGAATATGAGTTGCTGTTCCTGCAACCTTCGGGTAGCGTCGTTGTGGCTGTAGGTTGCTATGTTACAAGGAGGAACTAATAAATGTCATGCACTGGCTTCAGCTGAAGTATGTAATTTGAAAAAAGTTGACTCATTTTATTGTTTCATTCTGTTTTCAGTGCACATAGCCAAATTTACATTTACTGCAGATCAACAAGGTTTAAGTTGTCCACTTACAGTTTTCAGTAGATTACAGTGTTTATGACTGCAAATGTTGTTGTATTTTTTGTTATTGTGGTTTGCTTCTGTTGATGTGGTTAATTCAGTAGGTTTAGAACGACATTCCGTACTCAGGTTCTAAGATAACTTCCCTTAGCCACAGACAGCACATCTCTTTTATAGCTGCTGCAGGATTCCCATTGTAAGAGGCCCACAATCAACCTCCATCTCCACCCCCACCA
This sequence comes from Rhincodon typus, assembly GCF_021869965.1. NCBI lineage: Eukaryota > Metazoa > Chordata > Chondrichthyes > Orectolobiformes > Rhincodontidae > Rhincodon > Rhincodon typus. The sequence goes on along the minus strand of NC_063341.1, from coordinate 60,062,970 downwards.
TGGCAATTTTAATCTGAGTATCTGTCTGGCTAATTAAGAGTGTTCAACATGACAAAATTCGGCTCTTGTTGGTTTGTGAGGGTCACCAAGCAGCTCGTTTTTTTGAACAATTCATGTAAAAATAGCCTTTCATCAAGATGGGGAGCTATCTTTTACTGTTTTTAATATTGCCTGAACTAGCTAATTACACTTGCCCTCCTCTGATCTTTTGGAGCACAGAGATTTCAACATATAAATATAATCAGATCATTAGCATGCTCCCCACGGAACCAATGCCGTTTTTAGTCCTGTGTTCAAAGAGCTCTGATGACACCAAAAGTCTTGGAATAAAGGCTCATATATTGAATTGGGAAAGCTGGCAGCCATATTGACCTTAGTCAGTGCCTTACTTACAGCCTGAAACAATAACAGTCAGTGATATCAAGTGTATCTTCTAACTAAACAACAATGACTTTGGACCTGGTTTGTTGTGTGTTGTCTACCATTACTATTAGGGTATGGAAATCTTGCTAAATAGCAACCTATGCATGCAGAATTTTTGTGATAGTTCTGTTGCTCCTTTTCTCAGTAAATGTATATCCATCACATCCTCATTAAAGTTCAACTCAATGGGAATTGCAATTTTCTAGACTGATTGCATGGGAATGAATTACGGCAATTACCTTTGGTCAGACTGTAGCATTCAATCAGCAATGAAGATTCAGACTATTTGTTTATTATAAAACAGATGTTAGTGAAAGTATTTCTGATTTTCCTAAAAGATTTTGCTATTGTAAATCCATGACACGATGTAGGTTCCTCAGTTTATATGCATCCCCGTCTTTTCTCCATATTCTTAGAATCATAGAATCATACAATCCCTACAGAATGGAAGCAGGCCATTCAGACCATTGAGTCCACACTGACCTTCTGAAAAGCATCCCATCCAGACTCACGCTCCCTACCTTATCCCTGTAACTCAGCATTTTCCATGGCTAATCCAATTAGCCTGCACATCCCTGGACACTATGGGCAATTTATCATGGCCAATACCCCCAACCTGCACATCTTTGGCTCTTTCCCTTCTTCAAAATTGTGTACCACACAACTAACACAAAACTTCCCACTTACATATCTGAACTTACAAAAATGGTAATTACATCAATTGTCCTGGCAGTAGCTTTAGGCCTATTTCAAAATAAATGTAAATGACATATATTTCTGACAATGTCTTTCTTGTTAACTTCAGTTATAGTTGTTTAAATGCCTGTGCCCCAAAAAAATCGGAGACACACGGGTATAATTTGATAGTTAAGGCAACATCAGGAATGTTATATGAACAAATTTTCTTTGGTGTAAATTGCTTTGCAGCTGCCTAGTTCTACGCATCTCAGAACAACACAAAAGTTTTATTATGCACATCAATTGTACACTACATTACTTAGAACAATACACCCATTGCTGTTTTAAGAAGCTTTTGGAAGATTTTCACAAAGAATGCAGAATGACATAGTTGTTGCACACTTCAGATTGCCATCAGCAATAACATATCACCATAATTGGTAAACATAACTATTCCACATTGTGGAGGGAGGTTGGGGTTGATCAAGGCAGCAGATGCATTGGAAAGGATTCAACAAAGAGCATTGAAACTACAGCTAGTTCTTAAGTGAACATGAAGAATAGGTAAGGCAGATAAATCTGAATCTTATAGACAAAACCGTTGGTCACATAATCAAGTGGAGGTTGTTTGAAGGAAATTTCAACGAAGAACAAGTTACTACTTTACAACTATTGGTCGTGTTCATTGAGATTCTGCTAAAGTGTTCAAAATGTTTGACATTATTTCTAGGTCTTCCATTACCATATAAGTGCACAGAGTTTACTGCTGCTGATATTGATTGATAAACACAACACAACACAATCACATCCTAATCTTCTGGTCAATGATCTTCAGGAGAGGCAACACATTCTGAATGGCATAATTTTAAAGGGGAATAGAGCAGAGAAATTTGAGGAGGAGTGGGGGATGGACTTCAGAAATCTTTGAAGTTGAGAAGGTTGTTAAAAATCATACAAGATTTTTGTCTTTATGAGCAAGAAAGTTATGCTGAATCACTCCAAATCACCAGTTGGGAGCATTGTGGCCATTTTAGGACACTGTACCTTAGAGATGTCAGGGCATTAGAAAGGGTGCAGAGAAGGTTTTCTAGAATGTCACAAGAGTTACAAGAATTCTGTTACGTGGAGAGACGACAGAAGCTATGACTGTTCTTTATACAGCTGAGACAGTTGTGGCAACATATATAATGTGGAAGTAGAACAGTTAAAAAAATTTGCCATTTCTTTAAAATGTTTGAGGAATTGGCAGCTGTTTTCAAGAATGTTTGGAAAGGGTTTTTAAGATTTTGCATCAGTTGTAAAGGAATCAATTGTAATTTTCTTGGATAATAAGAAATACTAGTTCATATGACTTGGCAATTTTTGATCTGAAAATGGTATAAACAAATAGGAGGTTAAGAAAGCTATATGGTTATACACAGAGGAGAGCTATTAGCAGGAGAGATTGAGGGTGAAGGCAATCAGTGATGCGGACACAAAAAGAAAAATAGACAGAGACAGATTGGAGGACATATAATTTTAGAGAAGCCAGCAAGCTCAGAAACAAGCTTGGATTTCTGTTTGGCTAAAAGATTAACAATAGAATTCCAGATGCTCTTGCAGAAGCTGATATATAGGTGAACTAAAACGGATTGAATTCTAAATTGAGATGTATAAAGCTTAGGCATGAAAATAAGATGAGAGTTTCTATCAGAGTATCAGATCATGAACTGGGTATTGTTGTTGGTTATTTGAAATGGAACTCCAGAGAGTTAGGCTATCAAGACTGGTGTGATCCAAGAGAACATGAGATAATGTCAGTAAACCTGTACCTTATAGGTGCTAAATGTAGCCAGGGACTGAAGAGGTTTGAAGGCTGAATCGATTGAGATAGAATGATTGTGAGATTAAACGTCATGTCACATTTGTGCAGGGAGTGATGCAGGCACTTGTGATTTTGTAACGTCTATCTGTGCTCTATTGACTAAATAAAATTAAGTTTACCTTTTATTTGAAATATAATTTTCCCTTAATTCACATTTAGTTTGACTTTGATTTGTGTTTAACATTCAAGTTACACAGGGTGAAAACTTGTTGCAAATTGCAGGGGAGGTTATTAATTATTTTAGCTTAGGGCTTCCCACAGGGATTGTAACAATGTTAAAGGGAGCTTTGATAGCATAGATACAGAATAAGTAGGTGACATGGATTTGTGGATAATGGATAAAAGATTGATTTGAAGGTCCTAGTGGTGTAGTGGTAATGTCCCTACTTCTGAGCCAGGAGGACCAGGTTTGAGTCCCACCTGCTCTAGAAGTATGTCATGGCATGTCTGGACAGATATATTTTAAAATAAAAGATTGGTTTCTTTGATGTGAAATGCACTGTTGGGAAGTGCACTGGAATCAGATTCAACAATAACTTTTGAAAGGCAAATAAATACTTAAAGTGGCAAAATTTGCAAGGATATGGGGAAAAAGCAGGAACTAATTGGATAACTCTCTCAAAAAGGCTTACCTAGGCACAGCGGCCAATGGCATTCTTCACTGGTTCAATTGGCCGATTATCCATCGACCCACGATCTTATGACTACTGGGGCAATAAATGGATAAGTTACAAATGTGCCATGTTCCTGTAAGGAAATCTCCAATGATACAGCTGACATATATTAGTAATATTACATCAAGAACAGCACTCAACCATAAGATCACATGGTCTAGTATTTTGTTTAACACAACAGTGATACCCAAAGGATTCCATTATTTATTATATAACAGAACCATGGAGAATTGGTACGAGTTGACAATCTAATTCGACTGATCTTATTCTTTGTTGTAACTGCCACCACCATCTCCAGCTGCACAGTTACTTCAGAAAGGGTCTGTTTGCTGCACAAAGATGATATTCACAGGCCAGTAATCAGAGGTAAAGTATAATGTGAAAACCAAGTGAAACTCATAGCAGTAAGAAAACAAAGAAAGTGTGTGTGTGTGATCTGATCAGGGACATGGCCAACATAGTGTACGTTTTGTTTAATTTGAGAAGCAACGTTAGATTGTTATGTGATATATTGTCCACTATTTTTCTTACAAGAAAAAAAACAATTGTTTAAGATAGTTTGCAGTACTCCACCTGAGATTCAATAAAAAAATTATATAACTAGTTACTGTTGGAAATCCAACATATTTATATTTGGGTATATATCCTTGTGGTTCCGGGATTTTAAGCAATAGTAGATTATATCGTTGGACAAGCTTTCTGTGGTTCCATTTTAAATCGAGATTCCAGGTGAAAGGTTGATGGTGAAAGGTGAAAGTGAGGGGACGCATTCGACCAGGAAGTTTCAGAAAGAGCAGTTATTCAGTGGAGATCACCTGCACAAGCAGGGAGCTGTAGGAAGAGACCTGGTTGGATTTTGTGAACACGGCGGTGTAAAAATAACACATACCGAAAGCTCTTTTACTCCTAGGGACTAGAGGTGGGCGGAGTCAGGACCTGTTGACTGCAGGGTTACCTGAAGCAAGTCAACAGCACGAACAGGCAGCGTGCACAAGGTCCTGTGGGGGCATATAAAACCACCGTGGGTGAGAAGGATTTACTCCAGATGGTGATCGTTTACCAGCCGGCCACTCCCCAGAATGAAGGCTTACGGGGATGAGTTACCTGCTGCGTGACCGGAGTAACTGATCTGATAGGAAAGCTGGAAATTAAACACCTTTATACCTGTGAGAGGCTGCAAATGATCAGGGCACTGTAAAACAGGAAGCATATCCATCCAAACTGTACCTTGATTACAGCAGAACGAAGATCTGCGCCTCAAGAACAAAGAGACTTTGCACAGTCAATTGATTCTGGTGATGAACCTCAAATACACCGTGGAAGTGGAGTGAGTACATTTAAATCTATTTGTGCCGGATACGTATGAATTATATCCCTGAGTGAAACCGTTCCTTTGCTGCACACCAGGGCTGTACTGAACTGGCTGTTTGATAGTTAACTCCACATGAGATATTAACCCTATACTGAGACATGCATCCAACTTGAAATTCAGACTCCACCTCCATCCAGTTATTTTGTGATCGACAAAATATTAAGTCTGCGATAGATTTGACCCTAGGGGCAAACTACAGAGGGTACACCAAGCAGCTTCAATCAATAACCTGGGAGTTTCATTTCATCCACAGTGTTTCTCCTGGAAAACTTTCAGACTCAGAAAATCACGAGAGCTTTCCTGAACTGCAATCTGAGAGACGGGAAGCAAACAACGGCAGTATTGAAAGAAGCAAAGCAGAGATAAACATACAAGGAAACGTGTTATGTGCCACTGGCTGACCTTAGAGGATAACGGTTTATGTTACTCAACAGTGAGTTCCTGAAGCTTTGCAATATCAAGCACCTTTGCCTCTCAAACTAACAAAATAATAGTTTCAGATCTCCAGCATCCACGACTGTTTTTAAATAATATTTGAACCATGTGTCCAGGACTGTTTTATTCCGAGGTCCTGAGGAATGCTTGAGGACCCTGAATGTGAAAGATTACGCTGAAATCCTTCCATGATATGATTGGGATTTAGGATGTCTACAGCAAATTGAAGACCTTACCTGAGTGTAAAGTATGAAATTCCTGCCATTTCTGCCGTCCTACATCTAAGATTTAAAAAGCCTGTCTCATGCTTACGTGACTTAACTGTGTGCATCTAAACAACATTGAAGGTTTCTGTTATAGGATTAATCTTTTTACAGGACTCCTTGAGATGTATGTTTTGCACATTTAATGTTTTACATTGTTGAAGCTTGACTTCCTTTCTTTTTCTTATGGCTATTTGTGGGACAATTCTACCAAATGCCTGAACTTTCTGAGATCATGTCTGGCAATTTCCCAGCAAGTCGTTCCCGGATCCAGCAGAGTATCCTGGAGGATCAGGTGGAATTATGGTGGTTCCAAGATCTTAAACGATCAATCCTGTGCTATTCTGTGGCTGTGATCCTGATCCTAGGAACTGGGTTGGGAGGAATTGTTCTATTATCTACGGCTACTAGTAAATCGAGTGAATGGAGGCTGGGAGTAGGGACTGTCCTGTGTCTTTTGGCTCTCTGCATCCTTTTAAAACAACTGATGAGCTCTGCTATCCAGGACATGAATTGCATGAGGAACCGATCACAGATTGACAAGTTAAGGAGTGGAGGCTTAATTGATTATTTGATTATTTTAGTTGCTGGAGTAATAATACTAGTCTGTGGCCATGCATTGATAATCCTAGCAAATTCTGATCCTTATCCTTCGGGTAGATCCTGGAGTGACATGTTAATTGCAGGTGTTGCCATTACATTAGCTGGATACATTATTCTCCTCTCACTCCTGGTCTACAGTTTAATCTTCAAATTCTGCCCCCATATAGCTGCCAGCTCCCTGAACAGAGGGGTGCCAAGTGTTTATGTGATATCATCAGGCAATGCAGAGAGGAGGCCAAGGGAATTTTCCTCCAGTACAGCCAATCTAATATAAAACCAGCACTGACTGACTTCACCAGGAACCAAAAGTTGCTCAGACTCTGAGATGACTAATCAGGCTGGGCTTGTTTGGTGCACAGGTCATGGTGAAAACAGAAGAAACTCATAGGATAACTGCACAAACAGTCCTTCACAATAGTAATTAATGCAGGCCAGTATAGATTGTGATTCATTGAAGCCTAATTTGTAACTCTAATTTATAAATCTTCACATTTAACAATTATCGTTAGCTGAAAAGATGAAATTAGAATGAAATTAACATGAAACCTGTATTGTAAAGGTTATATCTACAGATATAACTCATTGGTGAATGAATAACTATTGCAAATTATTGTTACCTCACAACTGTAGCTGTTATGAGTGGTACTCACATTGCAAAAGCACTTTACAGAGTGAATCAATACTAATGGAAACACAAGCACATTTTTCTACTACTGTCAGTAATATCAGTCACTGTTTTACTGCTGATAATAAATGCAATCGTTAAATACTTAAGAGTGGAATGAGTCCGTCTCTTCTTCTAGTAATTTGTGAATTGTCATCTAATCTGTTTTGACTTCACATAACCACATTCATTCAATGATTCTGTAACTGTTATATTGTTCACTGGTTTGATAAAGAAAGGTAATTTTGGTCATTTGTTATTTGCTTTACTGGTAACTGTGTTCCTGAAATGAGATATTACGCTAATGTTTGTTGATACGCAGCTAAGTTGCTACAGCACTCAATTTTTTTGGTAATGTTTTATTTAGAGTGAAATATCAATTGTTGCTTTAGTTAACATTTTACTGGGGTGTTCTATGTTCAGCATTTTCATTAACATATTGGTCGAGTGTTATATTGTTCACTATTTTTGTTGGTGTTGCAAGGGTGCTCTTTGACAGTATGTTTGCAGAGTCACATGTACTTTATTAGAATCATAGTGTCATTACAACACAACAAACCCTTAACACTCTGTAGAGCAACCCGATCAGTCCCACTCCCCATTCTCTCCTGGTGTCTGTGCAAGGTTATTTTCCTCATACCACTGGTCAATCCTTTGGCACCTCCCCTCCTATCAAGGGAACATTAGACGATTATGGCAAGTTTTTTTCCACTCCCAAATCCTTTACTGACCATCCAGATTTATCCACTCAAAGCAAACCCATCTCTTCAAGTACGTCCTTCCAATTAATTTTCACCCCTCTGTGATCTCTGCTGTCTCCAGTTCCACTGATCTGTTGCCAGTCTCCTCTTCCTTGGTAAATATAGATACAAAGTACCCATTAAGTAGTTTTGCCTTGCCCTGCACGTCTAAAAATAATTACTTTCTTTGTCCCTAATAGAATCCACCCTGTATCACATCCCATTTACCATTTATATATCAGTAGTTTTTTTTTGGTTTCCTTTTAATGTTGAACATTATTCTTGTATTCTCTCTGCTGGTATTACTTTTCACTTCACTTCCCCTGTCACCCTATTGTATTTGGCCTCGTTCTTGTTTGAAAAATTCACCTGATGTGCTCCATATTACCCTTTTTTCTGGTGCTTCATCATCATAATCTACTTCCCTTGTCATCCAATGAGCCCTGGCTTAGGATCCCTTACTTCTCACCCTTGCTAGAACTTTGTGAGCCTGTAGCTGATACATCTACTCCTTAACATTTATCCACTGTTTGATTAAAGGTTTTTCCCATCAATCTCTGATTCCATTTTACTCTGATTAGATCCCCTTTTATCTCATTAAAGTCAGTGTTCTTCCAGTTTAGATGTTCTACTTCAGATTATTCCTTGTTTTCTCCATTTCTAATCCAGAACTTATGATATAACGACTGCCGTTAACCGAGTGTTTTCCCAAAGGCACTTGGTCCAGTTGACCCATCTCATTGCACAGCACTAGATCCAGTGATGTCCCCTGCTCAGTTGGACCTTGAAAATATCCGTCAAGGAAATTCTCCTTAAATTCTTCCTCCTTCTTACCCTTTGTGCTACTATTATTCCAAATGATATTTGGAAAGTTGAAATCCTCTGAAATCATCATATGTAGTCTCATTATTAGATCTCTGTAATTTCTCCTTCTGTGTCGCTATTTGGAGGTCAAAAGAATTCCGTCAGAAGTGGAATTATCCCCTTTTCTTCTGCTTCTGAACTGTAACTAAATGAATGTAGCTTTTGCTCCCTCAAGACATCCTCTTTTTTTCAATCCTCAATGTTTTCTCTATACCGTAACCCTGCCTCCCTTTTCTGGATATTTGTATTCTATAGTATTAAATGCTCAGTCCTTCCATATCTCACTAAAATTAATCACCACACTTTGCATTCCACTTAATCCTTCTTAGTTTATTCTTATCTGAAATATATTACTTCCTTTTGTGGTACTATCCAAAACTTTTACTACTTTATCCATGTTATTTCTCGTTTCTACTTTGATGTAAATCCCCAATTTAGTTTAATCCTTTCCCAACCAAACTAACTAACCTTGCTGCAAGTACATTAATTCCAATTCTTTTGAGGTGTAACCCATAACCTTTGAATAGTCTGCTCCAGAACTGGTTCCAATGTGCCAATGAATATGAAGCTTTCCCTCCTGAACAACACACCAAGTGACACATTGATTTCCTCCCACCCCTTATCTTTCTAATTCTTGTCCCACTCATGCTTGGCACAGATTATTACCTCTTGAGGTCCTATTTTAATCTTCAGCACTAGCCCCCTTCTGAATAGTCTGGACCTTCTCTGTGAAGTCTTTTACCCTGGCACCAGAGAGTTAGCACATCAGGTAGAGGCTCACAATTTTTTTTTGTTCATTCACAGGATGAGGGCATCACATTTTGGCAGCATTTATTGCCCATTCCAGTTGCCCAAAGGGCAGTTGAGAGTCAACCACATTGCTGTGGGTCTAGAGTCACATGTAGGCCAAACCAGGTAAGGATAGCAGTTTCCTTCCTTAAAGGACATTAGTGAACCAGATGGGTTTTTTCTCCTGACAATCAGCAATGGATTCACGTTTATCACTAGATGCTTAATTCCGGATTTCTTTTTGGAATTCAAATTCCACCATCTGCTGTGACGGGATTCGAACCTCGAATGTTATCTGGGTCTCTGGATTAGCAGTCCAGCGATAGTATCACTAGGCCATTTCAGAAAGGGAGGCAGAGTTTGCTGTCTTGCCAATAGGGAGAATGGAGCAATAGGTGGGTGTCTGATGATCTCTGCTGCCTGCATTAAAAAGACAGCAGCAGTCAAAGCAATTAAATTTGGAAAAAAAAAATCAGACAGGTGTTTAGTTCACCTTTTTTCTCTGTAAACCCATAAACTCTTTTAAACAAAGAGCTGGAAAGTTAAAACTTTCGACAGTAACCCTATCGTAACTGCCTGTCTATTCCTGTAATAGTGAAATCTCCCATTACAACTGTATTTCTATGGTTTATTGTTGCCTCCCTTTTCCCGTTGGTTCCATAGGTTGAACTACAGTCCTTCCAGGTGTCATCATCCTGAGCATCATTCCAAGTGGTGTCCAAAGTTGAGTACCAATTTAGGAGTGGCATACACCCAAAGACTTATGCACTTCTGTTTCTTCCTACTTTTCTAGGTGGCCATCCACCTATTATCTTGGAACACCCTCTGCTTTTGAAGTGACCACATCTTGAAACATATGATCCAATAAGCTCTCATTCAGCCTGATATTCTACAGTGATTCCAGCTGCCATTGGTGATACTTCCCCCACACATCGTTCTCCAAATCACATGACGTGTCCTAAAATTTACAGATGATACAAAAATTACAAGTAATAGGTCTCATCTACCTATCTATGATCCAACAGGTCTCATTCCCTTTTTCAGAATTTAGTGAGTACCTTGTCCAAACCAAAACATTTAGCTCATTCTTTTAGACTAATCTGTTTTAATACTCTGATTAATTCACTCACTTTTATACCTCCTGTTGAAAGTTTTAACTTTCCAGCTGAGTGTACAGATTTACAGAGATAAAGGTGAACCGAACATTTGTCTTTGTTTTTCCAAATTTGATTGCTTTGACTGCTGCTGTTTTGTTGTGCAGTAAAACACAGGCAGCAGAGATCATCAGACACTCACCCATTCCTCCATTCACCCTATTGGCAAGAGAGCAAACTCTTCATTATCCAACTGTCAGTGAAGTACACCATCTCCAATAATTTTGAGTATTTTCATCAATTTGTTATAAGGAAAATGAGGAAATGGCCTCGAAGATATTACTCCTGTGTTGCTTGCAATAGTGTCCTGGTAGTCTGAGAGAGTACAAACCTGAATGATCAGCAACCCAACTGTGGGGCAGGACGGTGGCAGAGTGGTTGACACCGCGTCGGAGATGTGGGTCGAATTTCGGTCTTGACTGACTATCAATCTGGGTAGAGTTTGCATGTTCTCCCTGTGAGTGCATGGCTTTCCCCTGAGTGCTCCAGTTTCCTCCCACAGTCCAAAGGTTAGGTGGATTGGCCATGCTAAATTATCTGTACTGTCCAGAGATGCGCAGGCTAGGTGGATTAGCCATGGTAAATTTAGGGATGGGATGGGTCTGGTGTAGACTTGATGGGCTGAATGGCCTCTACCTGCACTGCAGGGATTCTATGATTCTATTGTCAATAGATTTCTCTCTGACAAATGGGTTTCTAGTATACTTCATTTATTTTGAAAATTGGATAACCTCAGTCAAGGCAAGTTACTAAATGGGGAGGAGTTTACAATTATTATTTCAGCATCACCATCTAGGGGAAAATTAAGGATTAACTTTTCATTTGTAATAACTATCTATAGAATTTACAATACAAAGTATTTACAGCACAGAAACAGTCCATTAGCTCAATTGGTCTATGCTAGTGTTCATACTGAATATGAGGCTCCTCCTATCCTCTTCATCTAACTGTATCAATAGCTTTTAGAGATTTAAGTCTATAAGATGATAAGACATAGGAGCAGAAATTAGGCCATTTGGCCCATCGAGTCTGGTCCACCACTCAATCATGGCTGATAAGTTTCTCAATCCCATTCTCACACTTTCTCCCGTAATCTTTGATCCCCTTAACAATCAAGAACCTATCCATTTCAGTCTTAAAAATATACTCAATGACCTTTGCCAAATCCTTAAAGATTTGTAGCTCGGATTGTGGGTGAGGTTGTTGATTTAGAATTTATACTGTCCAGTCCATTATGTATGACCAGTCCAGACAGTATAAATTCCAAGTGGAGCAGAACAACATCGCTTCATCGGAGGTCTCACTGATGATGTTACCTAACATGGTGATGAAACATCTAAATGAAAACAAGCCAGCTTGGTGAGCAAGTCAACAACCTCACTCAATGACCTGGCCTCCACAGCCTTCTGTGCCAATGAATTCCATATACTAGAATTCCACTGTCTGGTTGAAGAAGTTTCTCTTCATCTCTGTTCTAAAGGGTCTTCCCTTTAGTATAAGGCTGTGCCCTCAGCTCCTAGTCTCTCCTGCTAATGGAAACATCTTCGCAACGTCCACTCTGTCCAGACCAATCAGTATTTTGTAAGTTTCAATTAGATCCCCCCTCATCCGTCCACCGAGTATAGACTCAGAATCCTCAAATATTCCTTATATGTTAAGCCTTTCATTCCTGGGATTTCTCATGAACCTCCTCTGGATCTGCTCCAGGACCAGCACATCCTTCTTGAGGTATGGGACCCAAAATTGCTCACAATACTCTAAATGTGGTCTCACCAGAGCCTTATAAAGCCTCAGAAGTACATTCCTGCTTTTATATTCCAGTCCTCTCAAAATAAATGCCAACATTGTATTTGCCTTCCTAACTACTGACTCAACCTGCCAGTTAGCTTTCAGAGAATCCTGATCTAGGTCTCCCAAGTCCCTTTGTACTTCAGATTTCTGAAATTTCTTCCCATTTAGAAAATAGTCAATGCCTCTATTCTTCCTATCAAAGTGCATGACCTCACACTTTTCCACATTGTATTCCATCTGCCACATTTTTGCCCACTCACCAAACCTGTCTGAATCCTTCTGCAGCCTCCTCAATACTACCTGTCCCTGCACCTATCTTTGTATCGTGGTTTTGATGATAAGATGTAGCTAGATGTTCACTTTCCAAATGGAGTGTGGGGCACACCTATTGTACGAGTGGAATTACTTACAAATATAAGAAGAACAAATATACAAGAAGTGATCGTAATCTATTTACTCAGAAAATAACAGGTATGAGGGTACTTATCCACTCACTCACTATAATGGCCAACAATTGCTCTTCCACAATTTCAATCTGCTCAACTGGTCAGATGGCCAGGTTATCCACTCAAGCCTGAAGGAATGAGGATTACTGATTGGTTACAACATGTGCATATCAGTTCTTGAAGAAATCTGTAGGATCCAACTGTAATTTCGACTTATAAGCCTTTAAAAAAAAGGCAATAAAGAACTTGGCTTCCAAACCAACTCAATGGGGAAGAAGCGGCCCAAAGTGATATGTTCCAACAACTTTATTTTTTTCTTTGTTGAGGCCAGAAGAGCAATTCCAGTTCCACTGAGAAAGCTAAGGCCTAATCTATCATGATCTTCCACCAACCACTGACCTATTAACTCTGTTTCTGTCTCTTAGATGCTGCCAGAGGTGTTTATAACATTTTCTGTTCTCTCTCCAGATTTCCAGCATCTTAAAATATCTGGTTTGTTTTAGCGATAACTCCACAATCTTTTCTTTATAATGTGATTGGAAATTTGCAGTTTAAGGTTTGTTTTGTACCTAGATAGCTGTACTCAGCTATCATAGTGATAACCAGAACACTCAACAGGATCAAACACTTCAGTTTGAATGCAAGACCATCTACTCAATTCCATGTGCAGCCCAACAGGTAGTGGTAGAGCTATCACAGGCTTATGAAAAACAGCAAAATCTTTAAAAATCACACAATGAGAATGAATTACTGGTTCTGGACAATGAATCATTCAGCTTGCCGTACTGTTACCCTCTGCAGAATATTAAAACATAGGAGAGCTCATCATCATATCAAATAGTTTGAAAATTATTTTTTTGAATGTTTGAATCAAGTGTGTGCAAGCCAAAATGTAGTAAATGTTTTATTTACCTCTGTACACAGAATCTATAGGATTTTATGTTTTATAAGAACCAACTGATTTTTATAATAAGAGATAACAAGGTGTAGAGCTGGATGAACACAGCAGGC